>NW_027287538.1:81492631-81910207 GCF_022747635.1 Hetaerina americana
ACTGTAGAACTGAAGGAAATAGAGGACGAAGCATTGAGGTCGGAAATGAAAGCTTTCAGGGAATCGGTACCATATTGCCAGAGGAGGAAGATATCATTGAAGTACCTGAGCCACAATAGAGGTTTCAGTGGTTGTTTTGACAGGAATTTCTTCTCTGCGAGACCAAGAGACTAAAAAATCATAATGCCACCGCCAACCTTTTTCCCAAATGCCCCTCAGTTACTTTCAAACGCCCCGCCAACCTATCCGATCTCCTCAAATCAACAAATCCACTCCTTAAATCCCCAACCCGTCCTAAAACCACTCCAACGCCTTGCAATAAACCCAGATGTAAAACATGCCCTATTTTCAAAACCAAAATCCCATCCCTCTCCCACCCGCTTTTTAACTCTCTCCCACCAATTCCCTCCTCTACTTGCACTTCTAGCAATGTAGTGTACCTTCTGAAGTGCCAACTGTGCCCTGCCTATTATATTGGGCAAACCACCACACCCCTCAATATCAGAATCAACAACCACCGAGCCTCATGCAAAAACTCTTCCTTCATTGACATGCTCCCTATCCCCAAACACGCCTCCGAACACAACACTCCCTTTGATAAATGCTATAGTGTATCAATCATAGCATCCCTCCCACCCTCTGATCCTCCTCTGAAACTGAAAACACTAGAGCAATCCTTCATCTGGCTTTTGGAGTCCTGGAACTGGCCAGGAATCAATATTAGGCACTAATTACCCTGTTCTAATTATATTTTCATCCCCCTTCCACCCCCATCACCTTCTACATTTTCCCCACCCTTCTAACGCTGCCCCTCCAAACCCGTCCCTTCGGAATTCCCTCCCCACCTTCCCCTTCCATCCATCGCTCCAGCCCTCGTATTCCCTTCAGTTCTGTCCCTCTCCTCCTTGATAAAGGTGGCAACGACCACCGAAAATTCGAAAAATAGTGAGTCTCTTTTTTTGTGTGTTTCTGTGTTTTTGTCTGTGTCCACTAGTGCTAAGTGTTATACATTATTATTCACGTCCGTGAGTCTTTCAAAAAGTGTTATAATTATATATATATATATATATATATATATATATATATATATATATATATATATATATATATATATATATATATATCCTTTGATATATATATCCTTTGATATATATATCCCTCCCCGGACTACAACCTTGACGTGGTGGAAGGGCTTGTGCGTTCCGATCACCCCTAGAGCTGTGCTGGCGGGAGTAATAAAAATTGCTCCTGGTAGGGTCACCCATGCCAGATAGCTCAAAGGTTAGGAGCCAGACGAAAGACAGTCCACGCAGCGTCTGTTCCTCAGTGAGGCAGCTGCAATGGCGTCTGACCCCAGGGGGTGGCCAGTAAGTGAAGGTGTCACGTTAAAAACACTATCGAGGAAGGCAACGAAAAACCACCTCAATTACCATTCCCAAGAAAAATATGATGGACAATAGAGATATTTTGAGTCCTGGCAACCACGGGGCTCGGCCCAATCGGCCGTGTGTCGTGCCCGGCAGGGGGGGAGGCAAGGCTTCCGCGGTCGTCATCCCACGAAACCCTTGCAAGGGAAAACCAGTAGCAGCAGGACAGAAGACGCAGGAGAAGAAGACCAAATTAGTTAAAATAGGAACGTGGTATGTCAGGACAATGATGAGGACAGGGAAATTGGAGAATGTTAAGCGAGAGATGCAAAGGAGAAATATAGATATTTTAGGTCTATGCGAGGTGAGATGGAAGGATAGCGGGGATTATTGGAGTGATAAGTAAAGAATACAGCGGTGGGGACGAGAGCCAACGAGGAGTTGCCATAGTATTAAATGAAGAGGTAGGAAGAAGCGTAGTCAACATAGAGCAGGTAACGGATAGAATACTACTAGTGGAGATAGAAGCAGAACCGACGAACTTAGTTATTATTCAGGTATACATGCCACCGAGCAACCATAAGGAAGAAGAGGTCGATAGGATATACGATCAGTTAGAGGACATAATCGCGTGTGTTCCTGCAGGGAAATATTTGATCGTGATGGGGGATTGGAATGTGACGGGAACCAAAGCAATTACATTCTGCAATGTAATGATTTATTTAAAAACCTGTTTTTCTATAACTTATATAGACTTGTTGATGCCTAAAATTGTTGGTATATTAGCTAATATTCTTAAAAAAACATGCATGAACTGATAATTTTACATGCAAAGCCGTTGCCCTAAGCTCTGCCCTTAGGTCTGCTTCTGGGGTATTGTGCAGATATCAAAACGTCCAGAATAAAGCGAACTAGCTATTATTTTTACCCTTTGCATATTCATATTGTTAAAATAGTGAATTTTATGTAGTGTATGATTTATTTGCGATTGTACTTATTACAGCTTCTTAATTATGGATAAAAATTTTCTAAGTCAACATTTGTTCCATAAGTTCTCATTGGACACTCTTCATTAAATTAAAAATATACCCTCCTCTATTAAGATGCCTCCGCTGCTTTAATTTGACTGTCTTATATTTCTCATAAAATGTTGATGTTTTAAGATTTGACAAACTTGATATTTATTTATATTTCCCATGAGATGAGGACAGTAAATTTGTTTGCTTCATAAATATTTATTTGTAATGGAGAGCTTTTTCTAATTTTATTGGTATTTTCCACAGTATATTGACTCGAAGTTGAAGAGATTTTAATTTCTTGTTTTATAATTGAGAACCGTATTCCTTAAATTTCAATGTAATATATATCCATACCAGAGAGAGTCAGCAAATGAATAAATAAAATTAATTCTGTTTGTTTACTTAATAACTGTCATATATTCCACAAGGAGTAACATATAAAGTATGTAACCATAAAACTTTATCATAGCATCACAGAAAACCTAATATTAAATCTTTCCTACGCATTTTCTTCACGCCAGTTGTCTAGAAAATCATTGAACATCAATTGTATGATACTTGGGCATCAGATTTGCTTTTTCAATTGAAAATGTATTACTTCATTTCACTCCCAATGAGAATATCTTTTCATCATCTAGCGAACGGTTAAGCAACTTAATCAAATGGTGGACATATTTGAAATTAAGGTAAAAATATGCTGCTATTTAACAATATTTGATTGGAGTAGGAAACGGTGAGTTTCCAGAAAACCGTTTCATGTGCATTATCATGGCATAATATTTGAAGCAGACAACATACAAGCTTTACTCTTGAGTCTTTCATTGGGTAATTAACAATGTGATTATCCAACTCTAGTTAGATTGAGTGCGCTGATTTTCCATTTTCACTTCGTGATGGTGTTTTCACCTTCCTTTAGAGCGCAACCATTACGCTCGTTCTCTGTTAACTGCCAGTTACTTTACCGTTACGTTACCGTTACAGTTACCTATTACTTCCGGCGTAACTCTCCTTTTAATTTAACACTTCCGTCTATTATTTATCTATATACACTTCCTAATAATGAATTCTGTGCCTACATCCACTTCTCGTCTTTCTTCTTAGTCCTATCATCTGAAGCCCATTATTCTCTTGTCATTTTCCGGTAACTGCTCTTATAGTTTCCTTTACGATTCCCAATGTCTTTTTTGGAGATGCCTCCGAAATTCATCCTCTGTAGCCATCTCTCCGTCCATGTTCGTCAATTTCTTAACAGTGTTTTGCTCCGCCTTTTTTCGGCCATGTTAATACTTACTCATTCAATTTCCTCTCAGTTTTTCTTTGTTATACCCTCTTCGATATAACGTTACACTTCATAAAAATAAATTGCGAGCTTAAATTGTTTTAGCTCCTGAGAAACTTGGCAACTAAATATCTTATACCTATGCCATTGTCCATCAATAATATGGTATATCTAATAGGCCAAAGAGTCCATGGGAATTTTCCACATACTATATATGTGAGTCTATTGTGGTGTTTAAATGAAGCGTTCGTTTCGCCCAAGAGAAAGCAACAGATTTCTTCCGTAGAAAAACTCTGTTGCTTTCTCCCCACGCCCATATCTTGCTGCTAAACTGTTGTACCCTACCTCATTCCTATCTCTGCTTTGGCGAAATTCCAAACTTCCATAATAAAGTATTGTTTCCAACTAGGTAGACAAGTAAATATGTCCTAAAATATATAATTTATTCTATCTCTTTCTTCTCCATGTGATTATTTGATGGCTTGTAGACCTGTAAAATGACCAACGTTGTGGGCTAACCTTTAATCTCTGAAAATTTTATTCCATCACTCTGCTCCTTGATCTTCATAAAATTTCACTCAATAATGCAGCAACCTCTCCCTCTCCTCCTCTGCTACACATACACAAACGCTCACGCACATACACACATACAAACACACACACAAATATATATATATATATATATATATATATATATATATATATATATTTATATATATATATATATATATATATATTGTGTGTGTGTGTGTGTCCTTTTTGTCTCTTTGTTTTCATTGAGATTTGAATGTGTACTCTCGGTTGTCGCTGCACGACGTTCCCCAGTGGACCGGTACACTCTTGGGAATCTAGCTCTTAGTCTTCAGCTTGGTATTCCAACCACCCTCAACACAAACCCTTGCAGCCTACAGAGGTAATAGGCCATCCATGGCTCTTTTCCCTCCTACGTCTCGTCCCCCGCCCACTCCCCACTGCCGCCAGTCATCAGCTGACTCATCTGGAGACCATTACTTCGGTCGTCAGAATCATACGCGCGGGCGGGTGGGGGGAGGGGGAAAGGGGATGTTTTCATTCCACGCCAGAGGAGTCCGAGGTTGGTCCCGCCTCCACTGGGGCTTGCGGGGGGGGGAGTTTGGGATGGGATGGGTTAGTCGGTGGGCTTAGGGGGGCGTTTCACGCAAAAGAGGAATGGAATGGGGACGGGATGTGTGATAGAGTGAGTGGGGTTGGATCACGCGCGGGCCATTCTCCCCCGCCACCGCCGTGTGTCGGAGGGGTTTTGGGGGCGAAGGAGAGGAAAGTGGCGGGCGTAGTGTACTATGTGTGACACGTGGGGTGATAGAAACGTCGTTGCGCGGGGAAGGGACGGGACGCATCGTGCCCCCCGACTGGGGAGGAAATGATGAAGGGGGGATGGGAGCAAGTGGGAGGGGCGGTTGGACGCCTCATAATGGGAGGTGGGGGCTGTGGGTGAGGAAAGAGCAGCGGTGAGGCGACCGGAGGGGGAAGACTTCGGCGGGGGGAGGATGGGGACTTCAAATCTCGCGGCCCCTCCTCCCGCAAGCCCCACCAACCAACTCACCCACCCCAGCCCCACTCCGCATTCTTCTCCCCTACGCGCTATGAATAAAGGAAGGCTTTTGAGAGAACAGCGCTGCCAAGTTAACTCCGACTGTGACCTCGAGATGCCTCCTCCAACATTATATAATATTTAGGAGCTTTATCCTGGGAGAGAGTGGAATTTTCGTGTACAGTGCACAGTGTTTTGTTGAGCATGATTTAGGTCTAGAATGTATTAAAGAAGCGCTGAGGAATAGAGACGAGGGCCGAGAAGAGCGAGGCGCTATTTCCCTTAACGTCTGCTTCTCTTGCATGGGATCCTAATGTATTCGGTTCGATTCGGCGGACTAAATCCTGCGCCAATAATCTGTGAAACGATGTTTTGACCAACTTATAGCTTTATATATAGCTCACTAAAGCTTTTCAACTATTCATTCAATGATTTTAGGAACTAGATTTAAAAAATGCAACGCACAATGTGTAAAATATAGACAAAATCGCCCATGTGAATCAAAATATCACATTTTGTGACCAAAAAAGAGTGTTATGCACCCCATTTCTCTAAGAAGAACAGAAAATAAAGTTACTGACGAACGAAGAAAATTCAAATCTGTCGGGTTTAAAATATTATTTTGTTCTTCACAAAATAAGGCGTTAGGGCTGACATCGGATTCTCTCGGATGGATTTTTGCTAGACTAATTGGCTTTGTATTACTGAAAGTTTTGACGAAGCATGGGATAAATTATTAATAAAACCTATGGTGATCTAAAAACTACTTTAAGCTCATTTAACATACTTCTGGTCTTTGTTATACTTAGATTGTGTTGAGTATGTGCAACTTTTTAGGAATGCAGTTACTTCTTTTGTTTGGGTAACACATGTGCCACATCAATGAATTCTCAGCCAGCCTAGCTAAGTGCAACTTTTCTCAGCATATTGTGTCTGCTGTGGAGCCAACGGTGCAGCCTAGAGCTTACTATCAGGATACCATACCTTTTTTAAAAGGTATGTCTCTACAACAGGAGATTTTTATAAAATTTTTATATAAATTAATTAAATTTGAGAACAATTTTCTACTAAATTTATAGTATATCTCCATACACATATTACAAAATACTATCAACCAATTCCTAATTTTCTCGTAAATAATGAGCATTGAATTTGCGTTCTGGATATCGCAATGGATTTCAAACCCAAAAAGTTGGGGATTGGGGTTGATGTTATCCGATTCCTTTTTAAATACTGCGGGGAACAGTTTCAAGTGCGGCCCTCCATCTCACGGATGAGGGGGGGGGGGTGAGCTGAGAGGGCCCCTTGACTGATTTTATTAAAGAGTACACCTATGTCCACAGACATTTCTCTCCAGTCTACCATCGTTACCTAGCCTAGGTTCTAGACGGGTTATGCCAGCGTGTATGTCGGGTGTTTCTCAGCTACTTCAATTGCTTCTCTCGCAATGAATAACGTGGGGATCCTATTTATGCTCGTAATCGCTTGCAAAACCCCATCGGTGTATTTACTGCTTATTCAATGCGATAATCAGAATCTGTATCATATTAATTTGATTCAAATCCCTTCTATTTTTAGAATTTTTTTCCCCTGCAGGAGGTGAATTTCTGTTCAATAAGTTGATTCGATTTTTTTCATAATACAGTTTCCTTGCTTATGCTCACTATGATTTCCTCGGTATCACCCTGCACTCTTCCAAAATTTCTCAAGATTCGCAAAGGTAATTAAGGTCATTTGACTTTCACCACTCACTCCTCAGTGTGTAGTCTTATAGCAAGAATAGCTCCTTATTGTTTTCATAAATCTCTTTTAATAATATATATTTTCAAATATTGGTAACATTAGTATCCATATAGTCCTTTAAATATTCTTATACAGATTTAAACAACATTTCCAGAGGCTTTCCTAATTAATCCGTAAACTTGGCGGGTTCTGCGGAATAGATAGGAAGCATGGATGTGTCCTTACTTTCCTTCCAACTTTCGGTGAAACACCAATTACCTTAGCTATCTTCTCCATAAGTTCGCCATACCCGACAAAATATTGAATTTTAATTTTCTACTAGCTCCTAGAAGCAACTTCTGTGCCTCAGGACGCATCATAAGATGCATGACCTTTTTCCAGACCAGGTATAAATACATATATCAGTGAATTCGATGTATATCTTGTAGAAATTCTCATCAGATTCTTGAGTCGTGGAACGCCTAACATCATACCTGGTAGCGTGACCGACTATCCGCTCAGATGCAGTTTCTATCCCGAACTCTGCATATTATTTCATCGGTTCACCAATCACATTCATTTAGATCAAATCCAATACATGAATAGATTTTTGCATTTCTCATTGCCTTTATTATGATAGAAAACTCGCAAATTAGAAATAATAGTGGCGCAGTTTCACCTTCAATTTCAAATCACTTGAACTTCAATGCTCCATGGGGAAACGTAGGCGTCTTTGAAACTATATGCAGAGTACAGTGCAACAATTTTAGATAGTAAAAATAATTCCCCCTCACCGGGATTCGAACCCATACCCTACCCATTCGATCCCATAGCGTGCTCTAGACAGTTAAGCTATCGAGCCGTTCTCATACAATTTGAAAACTTAAGGGATTTTAAGGAACAAGATTTTGTGATGAAATCCCGTGCATACAATGACACATACATTCGGAGTTGTGCGCGATGCAACACAGGTCACGAGGTTAAAACAACTTTAAACGTTAGGTGTGTTTAACCTCCGGCCAATTCCAAGAAACTGCGGGAGATGCTTAACCTCATGAACTGTGCACGAACTGGGATCACCACTACCGACTACCTTCCCTGGCCTTGGCGACGTGGCGTGAATTCGAACGCACCCTGGAAGACAACCATTTTTCTATTTAGTGATTCTAGTGTGTAATAGTAGTTTTAGAGACCATTCGCCAGTACCTGGATAATGGAGATGGAAAGAGAGGGCGCCAAGGAGCCGAAATCCCGAAATCGGCGACAGCCCGTCTGCCTCCGTCCGACAGCAGCCGCGTCGGCAGGTATTCCACGCGCGGCGCCCCTCGGCCGCCCCTCCAATCCGGGGGCGGCAAGGGCTCGGCCGGCGTGCGTGTGCCGCGTGCCAAAGAGGACTCAGCGCGTGCGTGGCTGTTTGGGTGGAGGGCTGTGGCACGCCTCCCTTTAGGGGCGCCTGGAGCCCACCCACGCGCCACGGCACTTTGTCCCCGCTCGACGCGGCCAGGGAATGTAAAAGCACGTAAGCTGCGGCGTTTTGTGGAGGGACGCCACCCTCTGGAGGGTGAAATAACAGGCTCGGGAGGGGGGGGGGAGAGATGGAAGGGACCTGACTTTAAAATATTTGCCTTTTTCACGCCATCTGTAATTATTTCTCCATTTTCCGTCTTCAAAGAATGAACAGTTGGACGTGTAGCCTGTATTTCACTAACATAGGACCAGAATGACTTTGGATTTTCCTCAAGATATTTGCTTAGCAGTTTAGATTTAAAAGATTGTGGTGCTGTGCGCATAATACTTTTCGTCTTGCTACGACATTCTTTTAGTTGCTGTTTGGATTTATTCACATAAACTAAATCGTCACTTTTTAAACTCTTTTTGAAATATGACTGTAGCTTTCTTTGCCTTCTTAATGCCGATATGACTTCCCCGTTGTACCATCTAGGTTCCTTACTGTCGCATTTGAGTTTGGACGGGATGTACGTCTTTATTCCTTCGCGTAAAATATTTAAGAAATAATTCCAAGTGTTCTCTGTTTTGGTTGTCAGCGTTTTTGTCTTGTATTCTTGTAATTTTATTTTTAAAAGCTCTCGTAGTCCGTTAAAATTGGCCTTGTTGTATAGGTATATTTTACGCATGTCTTTGTTTATTTTGACGAAATTAGTTTTTAACTCTACAAGAATAGCCTTATGGTCACTGATTCCGTATATTATTTCAATGTTAGTAATGATTTCGGGCATAGAAGTCGCAAAGATATCTAGTATGCTTTGGCCCCGTGTTGGTGATTTAACAATTTGTTCTAAGGAGTGTTTTGTGAATATGTGAAAGAGCTCTTGGCATAGATCTCGGTTTTTGGCAGATTTTCCTACGCAGTAGTTGTCCCAGTCAATTGACGGTAGATTTGTGTCACCAGCGATTATAATAATACTGTTGCTCTGTCTGCTACGGAGAGTGGAGATTTGTTCGTCGAGCTTGTGTAGGACATCTGTGTTAGAATCTGGGGGTCTATAAAACGAACACACGAATAGGCTTCTGCCGTTGTAGTCCTTAATGTTGCACCAAACGCTGTCTATGTCATTTACGTCGTATTCATATTGTTGGCTACTAAGATGTGACTTTACTGCAATGAATACTCCCCCATCCAATCTTTTTGGTCTGGCCCTTCTGTAAATTGTGAAACCGTTTGGAAAAACCTCATTGTTTGCTATATCTCCCGTGAGCCAACTTTCCGTTTCAACTACTACGTCTGCGTTTGTACTGACAAAAATATGTTCAATATCCGATATTTTGTTTCTAATGCTACGGCAGTTTAATATTATAATTTTAATCTGGTCAATTACTTTTTGTTTTTCGGTTTTATGTATGCCAACAAAACTCTTTTGAGACGATTCGTGGTTAACAGAGGCAAAATAATTACATTCACTCGCATTGCTATTTACTATGTATTTCGAGGCACCAATTTTATTAAATTTACATGGGTTATGTGTTGTTTTAACGCAAGTGTTTGTTTGTTCAATTTTTTTGTGGATTTGAGAGGCATGTGAATTGACAAAAAGCGCTGAATTCTACTTTATTTATCCCAATATATGACCTACGCTCTTGCCTACCAGCTATGCTCAGTGTCATTACAGCGAGATGTAGCAATAGTATTGAACACAAAGCTATTGAAGAACGAGGTAAGCATAGAGCAGATGATTTATAGAATTCAATAATAGATTTAATTGCTGAACCAGAGAACACGGTCGTTTATCAGGTACCCATGCCAAAATTCAATTATAGGGATGAAGAAATGGGGTAAATGAACAATTTATGGATTTAATTTCAGATATTTCTCGGAGAAAAGACAGATCACATTTTTTGGTAACAAATTCATCCACATGATACCCTGAAGACATGCTCAGCCAGTTGACAGGAGTGATTTCTTAGTATGATGCCGCCTGAAACTAGCAATGGTTAAACGCGTGAGAGCGCTGCCCTATAATCTAGCAGTGGTAACAAAACTTCGGCTTGGCGCCGCTGGCCCTGTTGAGTAGTCTTCTCTGTTAAAGCGCCAGTGCTTTTGCATCTGGGGAGATCAGGTTTGGCTGGGTGGTCAAAGTTTGTTTTGAAATTCCCTTTATATCAGCTCGGAGGTATCTGCCGCGAAAGAAGCACGAGGCAAGAGCCCATAATCCCGTTCTTACGCACTTCCGCTGAGGGATTGATTTGCCACTGCCGCGCCCGTAATTGCGCGTGGGATATTGTCGCACTCGTATCGCCCGCCTCCACAGCCCACTCGGCCCAAACCCCCACTTTCCCTTCACCAGGCTTTCACCAACACCACCTCCCTCCACATGCCCCATGGCCCTTTATAGCCGCTCGCTATAGTCCACGGCCATCCCTTGGCAATAATGCCTCCAATAACTCACTCGCTCGCGATTAAGTTGTTTTAAGTTTGCTGGTCCGATTACTCAGGCGTGAGGTGCTACCGAAATTGGGGGTAATCCACACCACCACAAACGATGCGTTTAGAGGGCTCTGAACTGCAAACTATTGCTCAAATTTCCAATTGGTTTTCAAAAATTGTTAGTAAAACCTCCTAGTAAGCATATATATAATATATATATATATATATATATATATATATATATATATATATATATATATATATATATATATATATATATATATATTATTAGGTAATCAACCAGTTAAGGTAGGTTTTTGGATGGACAATATTTCTAATTCAACAATTTGTGATCCCAGCAAAACACAACATCCCACTCTACATAAGGTCCCTCTTCATCTCTGAGTCCTTTCTTCCTCCCTTCATCCCGTCCAACATCCCTATCCTGTTCCTTCCCTTTCCTAATTTGCCTAACATTCTCCCCTCAATCACAGTCTTCAACATCCCACTGCCAAGCAATACACCCTTCATCCATTTTTCCTGCCTCCATAGGATTTCTCCCAACAAACCCCTCTCTTTGTCCACCATACCAAGTACTTCCTCATTTTTTTCTTCTCTGTCCATTTCACCTTCTCCATTATTTTCCACAACCACATTTCAAAAGCCTCCAATCTACGTCTATCCTCCTGCTTCCTTACGTCCCTACTACTTTGGCCGTGTTGGTCCAAAACACTACCGAGATACGTAAACTGTTCTACCTGCTCTAGTTTTTGCCCTCCTATTTAAATGTTTAAAATAGCCTTTTTCTTTCTAGAAAATCGCATAACCTTTGTTTTATTAATATTGATTCTCATCGCATACCTGTCGCACTAAATTTCCAATTCACTCAGCAATGCTTGCACCCCTTGGCTGACTGACAAACGAAAGCTTGGTCATCAGCAAACGTAACTGATTTTACGAATTCCCCGCCCACTTTCATTCCTACCTCGAGTTCTTCCCATGCCTCTTTAATCATTTCCTCTTCATACAGGTTGAACTGTAACGGTGATAATGGGCAACCCTGCCTTACACCCCTTCCTAACACTGCCCATCCGGACTCCCCGTTCCCCACTGGCACCTGAGCAGTCTGAGACATGTACAAGTTGCGGATTAGCCTCCTTTCCCTCCAATCTATTCCTATTTTCTGCAATATACTCATTAGTTTTTCCCAATTAGCTCTATCAAACGATTTTTCGGAATCTACGAAGCAGGCAAATACCTCCTGGTTGTGTTCTATATTCCTCTCGATTAATAATCTTATAGCTGCAATGGCATCACGCGTACCTCTCCCCTTCCTTAAACCAAACTGATCATATCCTAAGTAAAGATTTGTCCTACTCTGACTAGGGTCAGGGGGATTAGTAATAATTACCCTGCTCCAATTGTATTTTCATCTCCCTTCCACCCCCATCACCTTCTACATTTTCCCCAACCTTCTAACGCTGCCCCTCCATACCCGTCCCTTCGGAATTCCCTCCCCACCTTCCCCTTCCATCCATCGCTCCAGCCCTCGTATTCCCTTCAGTTCTGTCCCTCTCTTCCTTGATAAAGGTGGCAACGACCACCGAAAATTCGAAAAATAGTGAGTCTCTTTTTTTGTGTTTCTGTGTTTTTGTCTGTGTCCACTAGTGCTAAGTGTTATACATTATTATTCACGTCCGTGAGACTTTCAAAAAGTGTTATGTATATATTATACATATATATATATATATGTATATATATCTTCGAAATGGAACGCTCTTCGGCGACGCACAAATATGTAAAAACACAGTTTTAGATTTTTAGAATATAGAAACACAAAGAAAGGACATTCACATATGGTGATTGTCCTTTCTTTGTGTTTCTATATTCTAAAAATCTAAAACTGTTTTTACATATATATATATATATATATATATATATATATATACATATAGATTCTGAAGACGACAGGCGTGCTGTCGAAACGTCAAATAACAAATTGTGAGTGTCCTTTCTGTGTGTCTCTATATTCTACAAATCTATATCCGTGTTTTTTATATATTTGTGCGTCGCTGAAGAGCGTTCCATTTCGAAGATATATATATATATATATATATATATATATATATATATATATATATATATATATATATATATATATACACATATACACACACACACAGTGATATATGCTATGGTATTTTTGGTTTTATAGGCGCATAGCTTTTATAGTTTTTATTGTTTTGTGGAATCATTACTACTTACTTTGCTATGCTGCTGATATATGGCCTTCACAATTTATTTTTCAATTACACATCGTATGCTAAACACAATAATCAAAGCGAGCTTACGTTTGAAAAGCAATATGTACATAGTACTTGAAGTTGGGTATTTTAATATTTCAGTGAAAAATATCCGTGGAAATGTAAGAAAATCTAAAATCATACTACCACAAAATCATATCCTAAATGATAGAGCGCATTTTATTGTTTTCCTTGAATACTCCTGTTAATGTGTCACCAAATCTTTCGAATAAAATTGAAAAGTGAAAAAAATTGAATGGCGAGAACCGTATAGCGTTGAAGTTTACTTCCTTGTTAAATTGCCCTTTTTCTTGTTTGATTTAATGTATTTACTCTTCATTTTCCGCAGCCATGTAAGGTACCGGAAATACATCGCTGTAATTATATGTATGTTATAATCGTTTAAAATCCTCAGTCCCAGATACTTTAAATGTAAATATATTTTTTTAAATCTCGCTAACTACTCACCTCTTATAGTTATTGGATTTCTACGAAAATGGAATTGGTTTTCTAATAAACTACCGCCAGCCTGGATTTAAAATTACGAATCGTTCGTAAACTACTCCAGGGAATCATATACTCCAATTGTTAATGCCGCTAATCCAATTTTAATCCATAGTTTTCTTCTTTAGCGATATGAGGCAAGGAAGAGAGACGAAATATACTGGAGTACAATACTTCATTTATTTTCAGTTGAGTGGTTTTTGCGCTATGCTAGCCCCTGCATTCGAGCCATCTTTGAACGCAATTTTACGGTAGCGGAACAAATGTGATTCCATCCTCTGCCGGTCGGTAGCATTCCCGTTTACGCATTTTAAAGCTTTAATGGCTCCGCGAGTAATTATTCCCTGTTCATCGTAGTCGGGGGTTGAAAAGCCCATACTGCCAAATTTTAGCATTTACCCTGACCGAATGAAAGACGGTTCCGCTCTTAATAGTATTAAGCTTCCGGCTTAATAGTATTGTCATAGAATGGCTAGCATATTTTTAAATTCCTCTTGGAATGTTGGCGGTGGAACATAAAAAAAGGACTTCCAACCTCTCTTATAAATGTCTATGGATCAAATAAATTTCTTCAAGGAAAGCTCCTGCGTTCTAATCTTGGTCATCCGTTTTGACATTTCTGCCTACACTGGCTTCAGTTTTCCCTTGAGTAATCTCCCTCAAATTTTCGCCAGAAAAATGTTTTAAAGACAATTAATAACACTAGTAAGTTAGTTTTTAATTATACAAATTCTTAATAAAAATGAGGAAAACACTTTAATCATAGAGTTGCTTTAGCAGCACCGGCAAAACTAACGAAGATAAACTTTTCGTTGATTGATGATCATTAAGGAAGAGTGAGTCATATTTTGAAGATGTATTAATTTTATTGTAATACAATCTCTAATCTGTAAATACAATATATTTATTCATAGAATAAACTAATTAATGAAGTTGAATATTGATTTTATGAGTTTTTAAGTTTTTCCTCGTGCCTTATGGTTGTGCCAAAGGGCCAAATTCCCCCTCGAAATTTAAGTAACGCCAGCTTCCGCATCCTGTATGTCAGGTGTCATAATTTATAGCGTATATTTGAGAAATATTAATAATATATTTATCAACTCCACGAGGTAGACTGAAAGAATGCAATTTCCCTTATTTATTGAATCCATTTTTTTTAAATCTGCCTCACAAAAATATTATCACTATGAAACTAGACCCTAGAAAAATGTTATCATACCGAACCCTTTCATTTTCTCCCTCCTGTCAAATCAAAAACCCTTCCAAGGCTAGAGAAATTGTGGATGGAATTGCGCAATAACTTATACATCTTTAATAAATTCCAATAATTTTAGAAACGTCTGTGGGAGAGGTTTCCGGCGTGTTGAATCGAGGCGATATATTTCACTCCATAAAACGTGCTTATCTATAAGCGTGCAGGCACTTGCCGATAATTCAATTTCACCTCGTGAGAGAAAGAAATAGGTTAGTGGTTTCCAGAGAAATAATCCATTTAGCGCAAGCCTCCTATGAACTCAGGTTCCCGGCGGTAAGGGGAGGAGACGGAATTTATAGAGAAATTAGCTACCTTACCGGCCCCTCTCGTATTTCTTGGCCGCAGGTTCGTTTCATTCCTCCGAAAAATATAACTCTGAAAGTTTTTTACCATAACTTATTTTCTTTTTCTGGGAAAAATCTTCATTTTTTAAATATTTATATTAAGGTCTGTGTTCAATTGCTGTAATAAGTATGCATAAAAATAATCCCGCGCTTTTTCTTTTTGGTGGAAGACATGAACCTCTGCCGTTACTTCCGTCCCATTTTGCTAAAAAGTCATGTCACCATTTAAATTGGAGAATTATTTTCTGACTTAGACAGGGGCGGGGAGGACGGGAGCGACTATCTAATATCCGAAGGAGCCAGGGGTCTCGCCGCTAGCGGGGCGTTTTCGGGTGTGATGTATGGCTCACCCGGCAGGGTTCCGCCCCCCTCCCCAAGAGAGTCGAATGGTAGTTGTGAGCGGGGGGAGGGTCGAGAGGGTAACTGCCCCTTCCCTTCCGCCGCTCGCGGCCCCCCCGAGATGTACCTAATGGGCAAAGAAGAGGGATGTGCGTGAAACCAAAGCCTCTTAATGTTTCTCTAAAACCATATCACATCCTTCCAACCTCCCTGCATCACCATTCTTCTTCAACACGTTAGGAATTCACTTGCCTCCCTCCCTCCCCCGACTATGCACTCCCCCCCCGACTATGCACTCCCCCCCAACATTTCCCGACCCCCCCCTCGTCTCCCCCGTCCCCAACCGCATTCCCGCCCTCTCTCTTCTTCTGGAATGGACTTAATGTTTTCTCGGCTTTTCTTCCCCCACCACAAAATGGGATTTATGATCTCTTTTTTCCGAACACCTCCTCACACCTTGCCACCCTCCCCACCCAGCACACGCACACTCCCGCGAATACGCACGCCCCGGCACGAACTTCATCCATACGCACGCGCGCACTTCGCTGTAAGTAATTCCTCATGCAGCGAGAGGGATGGTGCGTGCTGAGCCGAAAGGGGGCGAGACCGAATCCCTTATCCCCTCAACCCCTCCCGTGCCCACGGACGAAACCCTTCCTCCCTAGCTGCCCCACCGTCACCGCTGAGAATATGTCACGGGGCCAATATTGCCAGGTCTCCGGAGAATTCGTTCCAAAGAAGTTCGCACTGCCGCGTCTCACTCGTGGTGTCATGCCCCGCAAGCCGCCGATGGAGCTGGCTCGCGGAGTTGGTTGCCGGGGCATCGGCCTTGTAAAATAATAATCGCGGGCCGCGGGCCCAGTATGTTAGTCAGCTAAAGAAACGGCGGTGCGGCAAAAATTAAATGTCATAAACTCTGCAATCGGCATAGACCCAGCCAATGCTGCTCCAATGGCGAGGCCAGCAAATTTATATCGGCGGTTCTTGGCTGTTTCTTACTAAAATTTCAGAGGGATTCAGGCACTGCTGTAAACCCGAATGTTGAAATAAGATTAAATTTTAAAATGAATTCATGTGGTTGATTTTATTAACTACTCATAAAAATATTTCTGGCAGTCTAAGCTGCGTACGTATTCTAAGGTTATTATTTCTCCTTTATCCCAGAAGCACTCTTGATAAATTAAATGAATTATTCTCCCCTCTACTCATCGTAACAGAAGTGCAAGCTATTTTATTTTACTCTATTGCCCTTCATACTTATTTTCCCCAAAAATATTTCTCTCAATTGTCGCGAAAATTCATGAACGTTTGAGTACTTTGAGGTTACATCATAACTTGTATTAATGCGAATTTGTATTTCATTATCAATTTTCCGTTTTTACTCAATCTCTACGTATATTATAACTATCAAAATAATTTTCGTCTTCAGCCGTCTTTATGAGAATGTTCAGGTTTTACCTACAAATTGGTGGTGTTAATCTTCAATCATCAACTTTAGAAACACCCTTCCAAAGTAAAACGTGCTTCTTACAGGAAACTTAATTATTCGAGTCATTTTATGAGGCGTTTTTACCGATCTTGGAGCTTCATTTAGAGTTATTTTTCTTTGAATATCATATTTATCTTTGTGGGATTTTTTACAATATTGGATATTAGTCGGCGTCCTATTTTAGCGTTTTACTAAACCTTCCGGAATAATTGGCTTATTTAGTAAGTTATATTCAATTGTTATACAATACTCTCAGATTTCCTGGCAAACATTCAATTTTTTACATTTTGCTTGATTTGTTTCTTTTGATCGCCAAAATGATATGTCGCTTGGCCCTCCCAATATTTTGGTCGTTTTGTTCTTTACGACCCCGTCACTCTTTCCGTACTATTGTTTTCGGAACCACAAAGAAAATTAAAAGGTTACTCTTGGGCATTGAATTCTCACCAAAATGTGCATTGTGTGCTCTCGGTGAATTGTATCCATGCTACAATGCAACAATTAGCAGATTTCTTAGTTAATTAAAAGTTACTGTCGCGGCAACTTCCAAAATTACCTGAAATTTGTATTCATTTTATTCATCAAGTAGTAGTCAACGAAGTCCAAGGATGGAGTCCAATTTTTAGTTCATCATTTTGTTCGTATAACGTCGATGCCAACGCCAACGCCTTATTATAGTGTCGATATTCGCATATTCCTCAGCGTAACATTTTGTTATAAAAATTTATATTTAATTGCGACAAATGGTAAGCATTAAAGATTTACTTACTTAATTTTGGTTTATACTTCATTTGAATAGGTTCGTAAAATATTTCAAATCATTTTTCCTGTTTTACTATAATCTTTGAATTGAATCTGCACTCTTAACTAATCGTCCGCTCACAGCTGCGTCAGGGTTAAAATAGCCGCTTTGCCTGTTTGGTATTTTTAAATGCCTTGGATAATGCCTACTCGATCACACACATCCAGGAATAGAAATCCTTGAGCATCGGATGCTGCGAATTGACCTTCCCTCACACTTTGATATTCTTGATTCCCTTGCCACTTCATCTTCTCGGGAATCCGGCTCCGAACTTTTCAACTCACACTCTTTTCCCTTTCGCAGCAATTTTTCGCACATCTTTCTTCCTCTCGTCGGATTTTTCCCTCCCACTTCAGAAGTCATAACTTTAGCGAATAGGTTCCAATTGCCAGGCGCGCGTTCCACTCGGGGCCCCGTCGGAGATAAGGCAGCGCCCCACCCCCCTCTCTTTCACTCTGTCCTTCGCCACCCCCTGAAAGCGTATTTATTATTCTCCACGTCATCAGAAAAACGTTCCAGTTCATGTCTTTGCAGGTGTTGCTGACTTATTCGTTCTCCTTTTGCCATGGACTCCCTCCCGTTGTAAACTTTGCTTTCACCCCGGTGTGTCTGTGTATCGGGAGGGCATTCGGTGCATTGCGAGGCGAGTATCATTCTTATAGTCGTAAGCAATCAAAATTTCATGGTATGCGCCGTCAGCTAGAACTTCGTGATTCTTTCTCGCTCGTCTTTATTTTCGTCGATCTCTCGTTGAAAAAAGCCCGCTCGTATCCATTTTCGTTTGGCCTCTTCTTCTAGCTCCAATGTCCAATCTAGTGGAAGAGTCTCTTATCCTATTCAGCCAAAACTATGATTAACGGTTAACTATTTCTTGCGGAATTATTTCCCTCCGAAGAAAAAATCGATTGAAATATTATGACTTTGGATAAATCGGAGCCTTCGGCGGAACAATTTCTCTTTGGCCGAGCAACATATTTTTCCTCCTTGGCAGAGATATTGGGAGAGAAGCAAAAATGCATGCTTTTCTGACAAGTTTTCACCATTTTTGGTGGATTTGGAAGCCAAGTAACCCTTGACAATGCACGAGAGATGAAACACTTATCCACACTTATCCCACAGGAACGTTGTGCCATTCAAAAGTGGATATAGATACTAGCAAGTTTCGTCTCTAATCATGAAATAAAAAATATTACCGCTCTTTTAAAAGGTTTTTCAAATCTAACTGATCAAAAATCTTCCAATAAAAGCAATACAACTCAATAAACTACTTCTTTTGATGCAAGGTATTTTTATTATGCATCTCGTGCTTAGGTCGGGGAAAATATTCCAAAAATACTCGGTTGCTCTCACTCTCAGACTTCCGTGAACTTGCTATTCAAACTCGAGAGGCCTTGTTAATCTTTCCGCTTGAAGAATATAAATTTAGACTATTGTTCTAAGACTTTGAATGATTTAACTTTCATAAATTATTTTCGGAGACCCAATCGAGGATTGATTATTAGTACTCTTCGCTGAAAATTTCCAAAAGAGGAGCTCTTACATCGTTGAGCGCTCTCGCTCAAGCCTCTTCTCACGCGTGAATTAGTGCCAGACCACCTCACATCAAAGCATGATAGTGGAGTTGGGGGGAGTGAGAAAAGGAAGAGGGGTGAACACTAACGGATTGCAGGGAGCGGGAGAGAGGAGTAAAGATTGTCAGGTCGTTTATGTACACGACCCTAGCTGATGTTGAGCTAAAGAAGGGAATTGTGCTGGTTTTGAGTGATGGGGAAAATTGAAGAATGTTTCGGGTATGCATGTAAAAAGGAAAAATGACATTAGCTAGATGGAACCCATATCCAAAGGTTTTTTGTTCTCTTCAAACTCATTATTTCACACGCCTCTTGGAGACTTGTTTTTTATTCCTTTTTTCCTCTTGGAGATTTGTATCAATGGTATAGGGAGGGAGAAAATGATAACTTAGCATATCACTAGATACATTCCAAAGAAAATGCGGGAGATGTCGCAAAGGTGACTTTTAACGGAGTCATCCGCTAATGTGCATTTCAATGCAGCAATTTCAGAGTGTAAAAATCATTCGATCGGTCAAGGTGAATGATTTTTACACTCTGAAAATGTTGCATTGATATCACTAGACTATAAACTGGAGGTGCTAACAACATTTTTAATTTATTATATTGAATAAATGAAAAACTCCAATAGCCGTAAACAATTTACCTTTCTAAGCAAAGTACAAATGAGATTAATTGGCTAACGCCACAAGTCAGAATGGGGTAAAAGGTAAAAAGGAAAGGGATAAGAAAGGTGAATACGAATACGCGTATTTCGGCCACAAAGTAGCCCACTTCAGCGCACTGAAGGTGAATCGTCATGACAACACAAGCCAAAGTGAGGAACTTCAATAGTACTAGCCGTAAGAGCTGAATTCTATCAATACATTTATTTTAAACTACTATTCCGGCATAATTATTTATTATTCTTTTTGGAAACACCTACTATCTATTTTTCGCTCCAAATCGAATTTGTCCTGAAATTAGTTAAAGGTAATTTAATAGAAGATTCAAAGACAAAGTATGAATGAGGGAGGCAGTGGGTATGCGATTAGAGGATACAAGTGGCACGGGGATGGGTACATGGGCCAATGGGATTGGATCAGCATCACTGCAATTAAAGAGTCAGATATTTGAATACGGGACAGCGATGTGCAAACCGATGCACCCGTTGTCGGACCCCTTGCGTAGTAAACTTTCCGTTCTGGTTCCTACGTCAATCGCGGGGTCACATTTTCAGGATCATGACATGCGAGATATGAAAACGGAACACCAGAGGATCGATCGAGTTCCCGACGGTGCGTCGTGCAAGCAAGTGACTCGGACGGAAGAGTTCCTTTCCATGCAGCGGCGCCCGGGAGCAATCACCACCGGCGGTGCGTGTACACCCGTTTGATAAGGTTCACGATGTCGGTTATAACTTGAGGAAATTCATTCCGTAGCGATGGACCGCCAGGAGATACTTCGCTGAAAGGAGAAACACGTGAATTCGGTCCAGTGCAAACCAGCAAAAGTATGTTCGATCATTATCAAATGATTGGACATAGGTTTGCTATTATAACCTTTTCGTTTTCTCTCCTGTTATCTTTGCTTTGTTCGAATGTGCTTAAAGATAATGGAGGTGATGCACCGTAGATGTAATGGCAAAACGTATACGCCTTCAGACGAAAGGTATGTGATTTCATATATTTATTGATTAAATTGTGCACATTAAAAATCACATCTTTACAAATAGAATTTTGCAGACACAACTTTGCAATAGCACGAACAACTACATGAAAAACATCCCTACAACCCTGTTTATTCCTTTCATCCCTCCACACAATTTCTTACATCCCCTTCCAAAATATGTCTCGCGAATCGCTTCATTTCGCGACCGTGATGCCCTCGTACGACGCCCACGTGATGCATTGATACACATTTGATCGTGCGAATTTACGCCGGCCGGAAATGCACGATGAAATGCCACGAGCGAAACGCTTTCCAGGAGAGACACACCCTCTCCTTCCTTCCGCGAATCCTTGAAGGAACATTGCCGTGGAGAGGGGCGAAGAGCCGCGCATTAGTGTAAGGAGGCGGAAAGTTTTCTCTCGCTCATGGGAGGAAAGAAAATGTTTTCGTTTGGCGAGAAAGGGGCCTTTTTCCGTTCCTCCGGGATCCGCCTCGAGTCGCCGACGGGAGCGTCCCCGGGGGGCGTTGAACGGTTGGGGAGGCCGGGGGTCGCCCCCCTCCCATTCGCCTCCGAATAGCCACCGTTCGCTCCTTTCATCTGTGAGCACGGGGGAGGGAGCCAAGGCGTCGGCCGTCTGCAGTTCGGAGAAGGAAAGGAGACGCCGTCGATGAAGGGGATCGCACGTGTGGCCGACAACATTCGTACTTGTTCAACAATGGTGTGCTTCTTCTACCGGAGATGATGTGTTCGTGACTCTCTCTAGGGAATAAAATGGCGTGATAACTCTTGAATAAGATTATTTTTACGTACAATTCGATATGGAAAGTAACAGAACCGAAGGTACTGCATTATTGTATTCAACGAGACAATTAAAAGTACGAATAGAGATAAAAATTTAATGGACAGGAAATCTTATTATGACAACGGTAGAAATAGTGTTTTCAGAATTTTTAAAGAATAGGGCGCTTTGATGGCGAAAGGTTACTTCCTTAGCATGCTTCTCCGAAGGAGGTTTCGGAGGTAAATGGATGATGAGGCAGGCAATTATGGGAGGGGTTCAGGATTTATTCTCAATTAAAGCTCTTACGGTTTCGTCTTCTGTTTCGGAGAAATAGTGGTTAATATACCCTTTCAAAAAAACGTCCTGTTTTATTCTTCACTAATTTACAGAAGGTTGAATATAAGGATGTGAAAAAATTGTTCATATTAAAAATGGTACTTTCACAGAGAAGTATCCATTAAAAAATCTCTGGCATGCATACCCAGAGATCGATTTGGTCACGGTTAGCTGGATATTTCAATCTTGATCCGTCCTTACAAAGTAATTGAGCATGTCAAAATAAAATCCATCAGTTACGCATTCAGTAATATTAGTAACCTCGTTCTGCTAAATTTGATAATATCGTATTTTTTTACCTGTACATCGGAATATTGTAGTGCTGTGATGCTTTTTTCCGAAAGTGAAATTTAGTGTATTTTGCCCAATTTCAGAAAAACGATTACCGCTAACACTTATTTGACACTGAATTCCACAATTTCAGTCAAAAAGTTTTTATTTGGTTTGCCAATTTCCGCATGAAATAAATACTAAGTACTATCGAGATATACTCCTTCAATCGATCTTCTGTAAGATTGTGCCGCCTCGTTTCAGCATGCATGTATAATACATTGCATTGCCTTCTCCTTGCCGTCTGGTACTTAGAATGCTTACTTTGACATACCAACACAAAATCCCGCCATATGGCGAAAAAATATTCATTCACAAGGAAATAGGATATATATATATATATAAATATATATATATATATATATATATATATATATAAATATATATAAATAAATATATATATATATATATATATATATATATATAAATAAATATATATATATATAAATATATATATATATATATATATACAGAAACAGATATAAGGAAAAGGGATAGGAACACATATAAAGGACGAACACAATAAAGGTGGGGAAGGCGGAATCGAACGGATCACAAGAGTAAAAAAATTTCCTCAACCGGGACTCGAACACCGGATCTTTCCACTTGCCGGGCGGATGCTCTTAACCACTTGAGCTATCGAGGATAGTCAATTTACCCTGAGATCCGTGGGTCTTATATGTCGCTAAGCGCCCCGATTCTTTAGCCAAGAGATGGCGTCAGGGGGCTGTTTCACCCACCAAAGGAGAAATAGACAATACACAAGGAAAGGAAAGGACAGTGGGTTAGAATTCATACAACATCATACAGGAAAGGAACAGTGCGTTTCGTGGCACGCATAGCCAGAAGAAAGAGATGAGCCACATTGGCCAAATACACATTCAAACACGAAATCCCGCCAAACGGCGAATAAATACTCATATATACAGAAACAGATATAAGGAAAAGGGATAGGAACACATATAAAGGACGAACACTTCTGGCTATGCGTGCCACGAAACGCACTGTTCCTTTCCTGTATGATGTTGTATGAATTCTAACCCACTGTCCTTTCCTTTCCCTGTGTATTGTCTATTTCTCCTTTGGTGGGTGAACTGCCCTCTGACGCCATCTCTTGGCTGAAAGAATCGGGGCGCTTGGCGACATATTAGACCCACGGATCTCAGGGTAAATTGACTATCCTCGATAGCTCAAGTGGTTAAGAGCATCCGCCCGGCAAGTGGAAAGATCCGGTGTTAGAGTCCCGGTTGAGGAAATATTTTTACTCTTGTGATCCGTTCGATTCCGCCTTCCCCACCTTTATTGTGTTCGTCCTTTATACGTGCTCCTATCCCTTTTCCTTATATCTGTTTCTGTATATATGAGTATTTATTCGCCGTTTGGCGGGATTTCGTGTTTGAATGTGTATATATATATATATATATATATATATATATATATATATATATATATATATATATATATGTATGCTTTCATAGATGTAACACGGAAGTGCCGAATAGTACAATACACAGTAACACATAATATAGAAACACAAAAAAAGAGAACACTCACAGGTATTTTCTTGATATTTCGACGGAAACAATCCGTTTTCCTCTGAAGATATAGAAGTAATGACTGCTGGAATTGTTGAGGTGAGGGGTGCGAGGGAAAGGGAAGGGGGCCAGGGGAAGGGGAAAACGGGAGACGATGGAGGGGTGAAAGGAATGGTTCCTCCTATATAAATATAAATATATATATATATATATATATATATATATATATATATATATATATATATATATTTAATTATTTATTAATATATGTATATCCACGAATTAGATGATTGCAAAGATGGATGCGCGGAGATATTGGAAGAATGTAAATACAGAGTTAGGCAAAATGAAGTACAAAGATTTAAACAATAAATTCAGGCGGGCAACAAATAAAGCAAAAGAAGCCTGGTGGAAGACGCAGTGCGAGGATATGGAAAGTCTGCAGAGGAAGGGTGAAATTGGTGCGCTGTATAGCAAAGTTAAATCTTTATCGGTAAGTAAAAAAGGGAGATCTATACTAACAGTTAGACATAAGGCGGGTCAGGTAATAGTTGACACAGGAAAGATAAAGAGGGATAGAAGGAGCAAAAAAAGAACTGTATAGTTAATAACTTAGGCCAACAAAGTTAGACATAGAAAAGGAACATGACATAGAGGGAGATAGCTTAGGTCCATGCATACTCGACGATAAGATAGAAAGGGCATTAAGGTAGATAAAACTAAATTGGGCCATGGCGGTGGATAGCATTCCTGCGGAAATAATTAAAATTTAGGAAAATGTGGGAGGAAGAGGATATATGGGCTGATTCGCAGTATCTATGAGTAAGGAATCTGGGAGAATTTGTGAGATCAGTTTTAGTTCCTATTCTGCAGAAGGTAAAGACTAAATCATGTGAGGACTACAAGACAACAAGTTTGATATCCCACGCAGCTAAAGTTGTTCTCAGGATTATAAACAAAAGGATAAATAGTAGTGCAGATGATTACTTAGGGGATGATCAGTTTGGGTTTAGGAAGGGGAGAGGTGCGCGTGATGCCATTGCAGTAATGAGATTATTAATTGAGAGGAATATAGAATACAAGCAGGAAGAATTTGCCTGTTTCGTAGATTTCGCCAAAGCTTTTGTTAGAATGAATTGGGAAAAACTAATGAGTATATTGCAGAAAATAGGAATAGATTGGAGGGAAAGGAGGCTAATCCGCAACCTGTACATATCTCAGACTGCACAGGTGAGGGTGGGGAACGGGGAGTTCGGATTGGCAGTGTTAGGAAGAGGTGTAAGGCAGGGTTGCCCATTATTTATTTATTTATTTATTTATTCAGAATTAGTCCGAAAACAGCGCATTTTGGCCTTTACATCGAACTGTTAACAACGATAACAATGATCACATTTACAAACACCCAAGCCCTAGATGGAGGGAAACTCACCCAGGCGGGAATCGAACCCGCGACCCTTGGAATGGAAGACGAGGACGTTACCCCGCCGCCACCGGGGTCGGCATCACCGTTACAGTTCAACCTGTATCCAGAGGAAATGATTAAAGAGGCATGTGAAGAACTGGAGGTAGGAATGAAAGTGTGCGGGAAATTCGTAAAATCAGTTACGTTTGCTGATGACCAAGCTTTCGTTTGTCAGTCAGCCAAGGGGTGCAAGCATTGCTGAGTGAATTGGAAATTTAGTGCGACAGGTATGCGATGAGAATCAATATTAATAAAACAAAGGTTATGCGATTTTCTAGAAAGAAAAAGGCTATTTTAAACATTTAAATAGGAGGGCAAAAACTAGAGCAGGTAGAACAGTTTACGTATCTCGGTAGTGTTTTGGACCAACACGGCCAAAGTAGTAGGGACGTAAGGAAGCAGGAGGATAGACGTAGATTGGAGGCTTTTGAAATGTGGTTGTGGAAAATAATGGAGAAGGTGAAATGGACAGAGAAGAAAAAAATGAGGAAGTACTTGGTATGGTGGACAAAGAGAGGGGTTTGTTGGGAGAAATCCTATGGAGGCAGGAAAAATGGATGAAGGGTGTATTGCTTGGCAGTGGGATGTTGAAGACTGTGATTGAGGGGAGAATGTTAGGCAAATTAGAACACACGCATTTATGTCCTTTAACTGATCGTATATCCTATCGACCTCTTCTTCCTTATGGTTGCTCGTTGGCATGTATACCTGAATAATAACCAAGTTCGTCGGTTCTGCTTTTATCTCTACTAGTAAATTTCTATCCGTTACCTGTTCTATGGTGACCACCCTTCTTCCTACCTCTTTACTTAATACTATGGCAACCCCTCGTTGGCTCTCATCCCCACCGCTGTATATTATTCTTTAATTATCACTCAAGTAATCCCCGCTATCCTTCCATCTTAACTCGCAGAGACCTAAAACATTTATAATTCCACTTTCCATCTCTCGCTTAATATTCTCCAATTTCCCTGTTCTCATCATTGTCCTTAAATACACGCTCCTATTCTAACGAATGTGGTTTTCTTCTCCTGCACCTTCTGTCCTTCTGCTAAAGGTGTTCCCTTCCAAGGGTTTCGTGCAATGTTGACCGTGGAAGCCTTGCCTCTTCCGCTGCCGGGCACCACATCCGGCCGATTGGGCTGAGCCCCGACTCAAAATCTCTGTAGTGACCATCATATTTATCTTGGGAATAATAATTCTTGTGGTTTCTCTTTTACTTCCTCAATAGTGTTTTTAATGGGACACCATCACTTACTGGCCGCCCCACTAGGGTCAGAAGCCATTGGAGCCGCCTTACTAAGGAACAGACGCTGCGCGGACTACCTTTTGTCTGGCTCCTAACCTTCGACCTTTCCGGCATGGGTGACCCCACTTGGAGCAATTATTAAATTATTATTACTCCCGCGAGCACAGCTCTAGGGGTCATCGGATTGCACAAGCCCTTCAGCCACGTCAAGGTTGTAGTCCGGGGAGGGTATATATATATATATATATATATATATATATATATATATATATATATATATATATATGTGTGTGTGTGTGTGTGTATATATATAGATATTATGTATATATATATATATATGTGTGTGTGTGTGTGTATATATATAGATATTATGTATATATATATATATATATATATATATATATATATATATATGTGTGTGTGTGTGTATATATATATATATATTATGTATATATATATATATCCATAATTATTCATTCTCACGCTACACTTAAGTGTATATTTGACAATCTGTAATCCTTAAACGCGCCTAGTTTGTTCAGGATGACCAAAAAATTTGAAGAAATGAAAATTCATAACGCTATGGTCCGAGCTGTAGAGATTGAGCTGGTCAATCACCAGTTGATTTGGCGACTTGACCGTCTATTTTTTATGTGCTGAAATTTACGAGGATTTAATGCCGTACGCACAGCCGATGACTCATAATAAAATATCATTTTGACATCTATTCGACTGCCTGTGAGCGCTATTTCTTTTTATAATTCCGAAACTTAAATGAAATAATGAATTTGTAAATTGTAAATGAATCGGCCCCGTATTATTTTTTTAAAGGATTAAAGAGCTTAGAAATTTGAAATATCATTGACATCTAAGACGGTCGTTACATGTGGAATTCACTGTTACAACAGGTCAAGTTCTGCGCGAAAAGCACGGCGCATACATTCGTCACGCGAGCACCCTGCTCGGTTTTCCCACTCCTCCCCCGTGTCTATTACTTTTCAGAGCAAACGTGCAGAATGCTCTCCCATACCCTTGGTCCACAATGATTTAGAGGTGCACGCGCGCCGAATAATATCTTTAGCGCACGTTCGCCATACTGGGCGACGTGGAGGATGGCCAGTCCCTGTGGGTAGTGACTCGTGGATTTTGATCGCGACATCTGTGAGGCGTGATGAGCGATGCCAGGGGGATTTTGGAGGAGAATACTTTTTAGGATTTCCTTTCTGCCAACTGTCATTTCCCTTTCAATAGTCGCAATGCCAGTGCAATTACCAGCAAATTGCGTCTCATGTAAGACGTAAAATTTCACGTAGCACAATCTGAACACGTGGCTGGGAGTGCAATACTTTCTTCGCGAAATCGTCTCTGCAGAATTTTAAAGTCCCGCACCGTGCCAAATCGCGTATACTAACTACAGGACCAACTGCGTCGTACAGCATTTAATTTGGAACAAAATTTGAGAGGATCGATATGAACGTCCATCTCCTCTCATTTTTATTTCATTTTTACCATGTTCTACGATTTTAAACGAGCATTGCACAGCGATGCGCTCATCGGATGGGAGGGTCGGCAAAGGCCCCTCCGCCCTCTGGGGTGACCACGGCGCCGATCAGCCGTTCCCGAAAACATCGCTGCCGTTCCCCCTCCTCCCCCCGCGACCGAATTTCCAGGGGTTCCGGTGTCGCCGTGGGAAAGCCCTTCTCTCTCCGGGCCTTCATTCATTTGGACAATTCGTAATTGGGGAGACCACCACCTGCGGTTTTCGGCCACGGTCCCCTATCCATCCCCGCCCCAGCTCTTTCCCCACTCCCCCCCCGTCGACTTAATTTTTCAGCCGTCCCACCCTCCTCCCTTTCAGCTCCACCTCTTTCATCCCCTCCGCCATTCCCCTTTCGCCCTTTCTCACTCTTCGCTCTCCACCGCTCCCGCCCGCCTCCATGAGCGTTGCGTGCTCGTGGCGTTGCCGAATCAAATTCCCCGGAACGTCCCAGGAAATTCACGCGAAAGTTCCTAAAAATTACGCCGCGAGGGAAGGGAGGGGGGGTTTCCATTCCGAGGGAGCACGTGAAAGATTACATTTATGCCGAGGGAGAGGTGGGGGGTCGTGGGTAACGTCTGCGTTCGTCCACCGCATGTGCTTCCCTCCTGCGGGGAACAGGCGAACTACGGTGTCGCGAATAAAATCCTCCGCGGTGTTTGCTGCGAGTGGCGTGCCAAACATGGCGTGAGGAAGGGGTGGCTTTGATTATTCGCCTTGAGAATGGTGATAAACAAGGGGCAACAACCAGGGGTGTTGGAAGAAGTACCCCTCTTCAATTTGTTAATTTCACAGTACATATCGCCAGAAAATCATCTGTAAGAGTTGTGAGGATCTCAGGGATACTTCCTGGACGGTAAGAGTTCGATTCTGGGTGAACCCTGAGAGTTTCCAGCTTCACTCGAGCTGTATGAAAATATAGGGTACCAAATCTACTAATAGATTAACTTAATAGAAAAACATAGATGGCACAGGAAAAGCAACTGGTCACCCTATTCGCATGATCAAATGTAATTCAATATGCATGTAGGGAGAGTGTTAATGGGTTAGCTCTATCCTCACATATCAGACTGCGATGGCTCGTCCTCAGATTGGGTACTGTGGCTTATTTTTATCCTCAGAAATATGTAACTTAATAAATATTAATTTTAGTACTAGAAGGTAGGATATTAATATAGTGCTAATTAAAGGTTTAATGCATTCATGACAGAGATACCATATTTTGGAAACTCAATGGCGTTCCGAGAATCTGGGAATTATAACCATATTATTTCACACTGTATATTCCGTATCTGAATCTTTAATTTTTTCCAATTCCACTTGATTAACTTTGGAACGTTTGAAAAATTCTGGATCAAGTGTAAATACCACCTATGTTGAATCCAAGTGGACGTGAATTCTTGCGCACGTTTTCCAATAATACGAAACGAACACGTGGTCATTTATCTCGTATAAACGTCCTTCAATATAATGACGTTTTTACATTAAAATTACAAAATTTTTCTCCTTATGTAACTTTGAACACTTAACATGGATTTTACCGAAGTGCTGTGAATTTGCGCGAAGCTGTAGAAATGTTTGCATTTCACAGAGCAGTACTAAATACTCTCAATAGATTCTTTCAATGTGTTTTCACGAATGATTTTGCCGAGGATTTACTAAATATTCTATATTGCGAACTAATGGTTAATGAAACAGCGGATAAATAAGCGGATCATGAAATTTCTGCAAGAGAATATACCCACCGAATCCCCGGGTCCCAAAAATACACCGGCTTGGTTGCTCAAATAATCAGCTCGGGGGACGTATCTCGAATTATTCATTTTAACTTTAACTCCTGGTAGAGTCTCTCAGGATTGAATCTCACACAGCACCTCAATTGAAAAAGTGGTGAAAGGATGATTCCAGCATTTGCAGACACAGTTCCCGCGCGTCGATTTGTTGTGAATGTTAGAAAAGCGTTATTGTCAGTTCGAGAACGGGTTGTCTTGACTGCATTTGCTTAATAAATAAAGATTGGTAACTTTTCGGCCAATCCATTCCCACGTGACCGAGTAGGGCTGGAAAATATGTGATATAGTGCACGTGAAAGCATTCCCTAGTTGTACTTAAGTCCTACATCTGGTGCCTCTGCACTTGGTTGATGTCCGACGCCGTCCGCTGCTAACGGGAGGGTTCCATTACTTTTTATCTCAAGTTGAATGGCGGTGGCTTCATAACGTTTTCCCATTCTTACTTTCAAGTTTTGCAAGATCTATCTTGGTATTCTGGCTGTCTATCGCATAAGTGGTTGATGCACATTTTTATTTCCTTCTATTAAATGTACCTGAGGACTTCCGTGGGGAGTTAAATAAACATTTTAATAACAAATTTGTCCGTTAATACGTTCATATGAATGTGTGTACCGCTATGTTTGTCCTTTTCAAGGATTTAAAATGAATGTTTTCTGCCTCTTTCCCTGACCCCTCAAACATCCTCCCTCTCCCTCATCCCCTCCCTGGTGCTTGGACCTCCTGCTATTCGCCTTTGCGGTGTTCATTGCGTAGATGTAGATGAAAACGTCTTCCTGTACAGCTTTATCTGTGTTTCTTAGTCAATAATATTTATTCGTGTATTCATGTATCTTGAAAACCAGGTGTTAGCACAAAATTTAATATTTTGACTCACAAGTGATTCCAGATTTTTAAATTAAGAAATGGCATCGCTTTTTTTGGGTTGAAATACGAGGGTCATCCGGAAAGTAGTACCCGTTCGTGCCGCATGAAGTGCTGACGACGCGAGTAGCCGCTGGACGAGGTCAGATAGCTTCAGTGGCTTGTCTGCCTTCTCTGAGCCAAGTTGCGTGACGCTAGCATTGCCTGTGTTGTTTCTGTGATTGTTTACAATGTTTAAAAAAATTGAGAACGCCGCCAGTTGTGAAGTGAGGGCAGTGATTAAATTCCTCAATGCAAGAAACGTTCGCCCATGTGATATTCATCGCCAATTAAAGGAGGTGTATGGAGACAATGTAATGGACGAGTCGTCTGTTCGGCGGTGGTGTCGCAACTTCAACATGGGGAGGGGGAACACACACGACGATGAGCGTTCGGAGAGACCGTCTGTCATTACAGACCAACTGGTGAGCTCAGTTGACGAATTCGTGAGGAACGATCGGCGCGTCACAATTGATGACATCTGTGAGCATTTTCCCAATGTTTCTCGAACAATTGTTCATGAAATTGTTAAACACCATCTGCATTATGCAAAAATTTGTGCAAGATGGGTCCCTCGCGTATCTCAATGAGCTGGCGGCGAAGGACTATGCAGCAGGAATACAGAAACTTGTCACACGTTATGACAAATGCCTTAATTTGCTTGGAGATTATGTTGAGAAGTAGTTTAAAGTATCCTCTTTCAAATAAAATTTTTTATGTTTGTTAATATTTACTTTTCTGTCTTTATTTCACGAACGGGTACTACTTTCCGGATGACCCTCGTATATCAAGCAGGAGAACAGGTCAAACCATAGCTCTTTAGTCTGCTGTAAGGTTCGAGTAAAAATACAAGAAATATCTGCAATGCAGCAATTTCAGATTGCAAAAATCATTCAGACTGACTTGGACCCGGTCAAGGCGATTTTTCACTCAAAATTGCTGCAATTTAATGCACATAAAGCGGATGACAGCTCTTGGAATTTATTGAATATTTAGTTTTCATTATATTCCGATTAAAAAATAATCTAATAAATGTTTTTAATAACCTATTACTGTGTATTCGATGCTGAGGGTGATCACAGACACGGATGATCATCATCTGATCACAATATTTTGCCTCAGATCCAAGGACATGAGAAATAAAAAAAAATACCATTGAATTGCTTCCCTCTGCCTCATTAAAGAAGGAGGCGGAAGGAAGAGACATTGACTGTCACTTATGGTTTATATAATGGGTCAACTTTCGTTCATCAGCACTTATAGTTTACGGATAACTAACGGCACTGTTTTCTCGGTTCAAAATGTTATGCCCGCTTTAAGATACTTGGAATCCATTTTGGTTTGAGCTGGATAAAAGTCACGATAACCGGCGTTTGCACTAATATCAGATATTTTAGGAACCTTCACTGAATTAGATGATCCCTTAAAGTTTATAAGTTTATATATATATATATATATATATATATATATATATATATATATATATATATATATATACACAAACCATAACCCATAAGCACAGTAATCAACCCGAAGATCGGTTTGGTTGGTGATGGTAGAGATCACCCAGTATATACTACCTTGATCAAAAAGTTCCCGGAATAACCACCGTGTGGCGCTCCCATCGTTCCGATTTGAGTTCTGTTTTTTTTGTTAAATTGGTACATCTGTTGTTGATATTCCCTTTAAATCTTAGTGTCATAACTTGACATTTGCAAAAGTTACGTAGCCAAGAGTACATCTATCTCTGTGTGTGTTGGCGATTTTTTACAATTTCAGAAATGGATTTAAATTTGCAACAACGAACTTGTATTAAATTTTGCGTAAAAAACGGATTTAGTGGCGCACGGACGTTGGAAATGTTGGAAAAGTGTTTCGGCAACGATTCTCTAAAAAAAACGGTCGTTTACCAGTGGCACGAGCGGTTCAGAAGTGGTCGTGAGTCAATCGAAGATGATGAACGCAGTGGCAGACCATCGACATCGAAAGTCGGTGAAAAAATTGATAAAGTAAAAGAAATGTTGGTCAATAACCGCAAATTAACCATCAGAGAAATAGCGGAGGACTTGAACATTGCCTATGGATCCGCCCAAGACATTGTGGTTAATGATTTGGGTTTCCGTCGTGTAGCATGCCAAAAGACCTCAATTTCATGCAAAAAAGAGACCGTGTTGACGTCGCAAAAGACATGATTTGCGAGGCTGAATCCGATCCCACATTCATCAAAAGGATCATTACTGGAGACGAGACGTGGGTTTATGAGTACGACACGCAATCCAGGCATCAGGCAAGTGAATGGCGTTCACCAAATGAGCCGAGACCAAAAAAACCACGTCGTTTTCAGTCAAAAAAGAAGGCAATGCTGACGGTTTTCATGGATTACAACGGTGTAGTGCATCATGAATTTTTGCCAGAAGGCCAGACAGTAAACAAAGAGTATTATTTGGGCGTTATGAGACGTTTGCGTGAAGCAATTCGCCGAAAGAGACCAGAAATGTGGGCAGAAAACTCGTGGATTTTGCACCATGATAACGCACCGTCGCACAGTGCTATCATTATTCGTAATTTTTTGACGAAAAATGCAACAAATACCATCCAACAGCCACCGAATTCACCTGATTTGGCTCCCTGTGACTTCTTTCTGTTCAATCGAGTTAAAAAACCATTACGGGGAACGCGTTTTAGCAGCCGAGAGGAAGTAATGGAAAAATCGCAGGAAGCACTGATGGACATACCGAAAACCGAATATAAAAAATGTTTCGAGGATTGGATCAAGCGCTGGCATAAGTGTGTTGCAGTCGATGGGGATTACTTTGAAGGGGACAATATAGATTTAGATGAATAAACTTGTATTTTTAATTTTCTGAATAAATTCCGGGAAATTTTTGATCAAGGTAGTATACACATATATATTGATGAATCTGGGCAGGAATAGATCACTTATTTTTTATTTTTGTTCAAACCTAGAAACATCTTTTTTTAACTGCTGTTAATGTCTCTGTAGAATAGTTTATGTGTTCACTGATTAGTGACATATCTGCTGTGTTTATAAAATAATTCTTTTCACTTGAAATTAATTTACAAGGGTGGAGATAGTTCTACGCTGAAAACCCCATTGATCACCGTAACTCTGCCACTTTCGTGTGCTTTCCACAATTCGGTCACTCCCAATGACTGATGTCGTACGCCGCTCTTCATCTCACTGTCACAGAAGGGAGTTTCTTTTCCCGTTCCAAACGCCTTTCGTGTTTCAATAGATTCTTTCGTCTCCAAGCAACCGTGCCTCTTCCCAAGGTGCCCCTCTCTATAGCGGTTGCAACCGGCTAGGTGAACGACGAGGATGAGGATATGGGACAGTTACAAGCGGCCCTTTCAAAAAAGACCTTCTCATCTTGAATTATCGCGGCATAAACTATGTGCCTTTGTGTGAGATATGTAATGGTTTCTGTTCCGAATGGTTCGGAGGCGGAATGCGTGTCCCCGGGACTCGGTGGTGACCGACCGCATGAGTGCCCCCCCTTCCCTCCCTGACCATCATGGACACATTGTGTTCTGGGGAATGAGTGGGAATGGCTCTGCCGCCCAAGAGGACCGGCCGGCCCTCCGCAGAGAGACGCCCGCCCTCCCATACTTCATTCGCCCCCGCTATGACGCCACCTCAGTTTGTTATGCCCTCAGGGGTCCGACGGGGGAGGGGCGGGAACCAGGGTAATGGCACCCTGGAGAGGGACTCGGGGTAATTCCCCCCCGGATCTCTTGCCCTTTTCGGCCTCCCCCTCTCCCCGGCCGGCGATTTCATTCATTCGGTGTCGGGGAATCGTCCCACCAGGACCCCTTCCCCCCTCCTTCCATCACCGACGCCCCTGGACGAGGGCCGGTATCTTTTTCAGCCGGTGGGGTTGTGCGTCGCGCCTCTCCCTCCTCGCAATCGCCCGCAAATCAATGCCTTCGTTCGTTTGATTCACTCTCCGAATTGCGAGAGCTTGCCCTCCTCGCCTCGCGTGTGAATCTGGTGTGGAGGGGGGGGGCGCGGTTTCCCCTATTTGTTTGGAAATGAGTCGCAGAGTTCAACCTGAACGTGGACTTCTCCTTGCCCTGCTTACAGAGAATGGTGAGTCGCATTCAGCAACACAATATTTTCGCACACGAAATTCACGCACTACAAGTTCACTGTCTATAATCTCACGATAAGGGAACTGTAATCGTGTGGATTGGGAGTATTTATAATAGGAAACTTGAAGATCGCTTTGTTTTCTCCGTATCTATCGTTACTATTACGTCACTAAAAAATTAAATTTTCCTCTTTATGGTCTTTTGGTTTTTGGTCAATATCCCATAAATTAACTAAAGCGATGAGGCAACTGTATTCGTGAAGCTATTGGTGATCTATTGAACCGCGAAGTGAAAAGTAAAATTAGGATGTTCGCGGATGACACGGTGATCTATCGGGAGATATCTGGGGATGAGGATCGTTTTATTCTAGAGCAGGATTTAGATTGCATTACTAAATGGTGTTCTAACTGGGGATTGACTCTAAATTATAATAAATGTTCAGTAGTAAATTTCTTTAAAAGATCAACGGGATTTGCTTACAAATTAGCTGGAGGTGACCTAGCAGTAGTTGATACGGTAGTAGTAGTAGTTTTGAGGGGAGGCGACCGACAGCTGAGGTCATTTGCGCCATAGGGGATGGATAGGAAAGGATAAAGGGTGGAGAGAAACCCGGCGTCGGCATTAGCCTACTCTTAACGAAAGGCGCCAAGGGGTCCGCAGCTTAACGTCCCATCCGACGGACGGCGTACTCACTCAAAGTGCCCTCCACAAAGCACCTCAAGCAGGGATCGAGATACCTCTGAAAAATATTCAACACCGCCGGGATTTGAACCCGGGCCCTCTGGGTGGGAAGCCAGTACGCTAGCCCCCGCACCATGTTGATACGGTAAAATACCTAGGTGTCACATTCACAAAAGTCTTAACTTGGGGGACTCACATACGTAAAGTCTGCGGTCAAGCATATAAAAAATTGGGATTCATTAGACGCATTGTCGGCAAAAGTGACTCCAAGGTCAAGGAACGTTGTTACCACGCTCTTGTAAGGCCTCATTTAGAATACGCATGCAGCGTGTGGGATCCGAGTGAAAAAGGTCTCATTCGGGAAATTGAGAAGGTTCAACGCCGGGCAGCCCGTTTTGTAAAAAATTCCTACGATAAAACGCAAAGCGTCACCGAAATGCTCATGGATTTGGGGTGGGAATCATTGGCTTAGAGACGATTCAATGCAAGATTGAAATTATTAAATAAATTTAGATCCGCATGTTTCAGCACCGAGGTCTCGCAAATTATTCGTACTCCTACATACATTAGTCGCTTGGATCATGCATATAAAATTCGGGAAATAGATGCCAGAACTAGCCGACTCAAGGACTCCTTCTTCCCACGGACAATACGGGATAGCAACTGCAGGGTTATAGATAGCAAAAATTCCACTTGCCACCCTCAGCCTCTAAAAAATAATTAGTTGTATTTAAATGCATGCTCTTCCACTAACCTTATGTGTTTTGCTATAATAACCATTCTTTCCGAATGACCTCATTCGTGTTCTGTTCATCTGTTTTTAAGTTTCCCTTTCAATCCCTCGTCCCTCTCCGCGGGGGCAAATTCCTGCTACCTGCAACGTTGGGTCGCCTTTTACAGACTCTTTGCGGGTAGAGTGTTTCGTGGTGCATTTTCATGTGGTGTTTCAATTTCTTGCTTGTTGTGTCCTGGCTTCCGTGTTGTAGGATGGCTTTCGTGCTGCATCATGGGGTGCAGTTTTTTAGTTGTTTTGCGGTAATGTGTTTGCATGAGTATTGGATGAAGGGATTTTTGCATGAGTGTGTGCGCTGCTGTGGGTGTAATTTTCCGTGTTGTTTTTTTGCATGTGGTGTTTTTCCTTTTTACGATTGGTGACCTAACACCCCCCACCACACGCCCTTGCGGCGGCTTGCGGGGTATTATGTAGATGTAGATGTAGATGTAGATATTGGGAAATGTCCAATAGGTCAATGCATAAATATGCATCTATAACACCAAATCCATGGTCTTCGTAGGAATTTAGGACTTTTATAACAAATGGACAATATGCATACCGCTTGAATTACTATACATGAGGTGATTCTTCATCTTCATGCTTCCCAGCGCTATCTGAGACGCTTGCTATTTTTCTCCTTATTTTCCACCTATTCTTCCTTTTAACGCGCCCTACAGCATCTATTACCCCCTTAATTCACTTTCCCTACCTTCTTCATATTTCGCCAAGCAACTTCCTCCCTTCCCCTACCGTGTTCAGCATGCTAACAGTTTGTTTCACCCATTCGTCTCCACGCCCAAATCTCAAAAGCCTACATTCAAGTCTCGTCTTTTTTATTTAACTCCCTTGTTAACTAGCGATAAGTTTTATGATACTCGTTCATATCTTTACATTATCCCTTAACATTTTCATTTAGAGTACGTGCCAATAATATCTTCGTAATCACATCTAAGAATGAATATGGTTAACCTAAACTGGACAATACAAGCGTAAAATAAATTATATTTTTGCATCCACTTACGTACTCCAGTAATACGGATTGTTGGATCTCAATTGTCAGCATCAGGTTGACAAGGCCATATTTGAATAAATTCTTATAATTTTGATGGCGAAATTCCGTGGTGTGGCAAGACCCTCAAAAACGCCTTGTGTATAGGCGGCTTTCTCACCTTGGTGCCACGCGGAGCGAGCGAACGGTGCTCGCCTCATACCATCCGCTCCTCAATTCCTCATCCCCTCACCACTTGGCCGATTGGCAGGGGCTGCCTTTCCCCCTCCCCCCCTCTCCCCCGAGGGCTTCCTTATCCCTTCCCCTCTCACCCGGACCTTCCCTCGTCAACCAGGGAATCGGTATGACTCGAATGTTGATGTGTCAGGGGTGGCTCATTCGCCGACTCATATCCCCCCTGCCTCTTGGAGTAAACGTTGACGGGACGGCCCTGCCCACGCGCCCCTGCCCCTCATCGTACCTCCTTCTAAAGTCTCCTTTTTCTCAGTTTGCAAATACCTGCCATTTATAACGTCCGTGTGTTTTGCGCTCCTGGGTGGTCGATCATTTCTTTACTTTTACGGTATACTATGATTTGAACAATGAGGTTATCGGCAATATGATGCTCGCGAAAAATCTCAGAATTTTTCTAATAAGCGTCGACAAAAAAACAACTTCATTCATCATTAACAGAGCACATTTTTAGTATTTCAAATATTCATACATCATACAAATATTTACCGGAGTTGAAATTATCAGACTGGTGTCTAAAAAAATTATTACTTAATTCCACTGGCAGTTTCAATATTGATAGAAAATTTCAATTATGTCTTATAATACGAGTGTTTTTATTTTGCCGTTTGGAAATTGAGTCTTACTCCACAAAAATTCATTTAATAGAACTGCATCAGGTGAAAAGCATATGACCTTGTGTTCCAGACGTAAAACCTTCCATCCCCCTCGCTATGCCTCATGATCTTGTCATAAGGTATCGAATAACTTGGTCAGATATTGATGCCATCAATTTTTATTTGTAGGCTACTAGAAGGTACGTTAATCTGCAGTTTGAATTAGGTTCCTCCCCCAGTATCGAAAGAAAAGTCTAAAAATTAAGGCATCTTTTGTTACTTTATTTGATTTAAAGGAGCAGTTAAGCCCATCTTAATAAGCATATCAAGGTTTCGAAGACTATTTGTAATACCTTATTTATACCAATACATGTTGCATGTACCACTCCGTTCAGACGGGAGTCATCATTTCATGCATTTGAACTGAAGATAGACGTCTGTCTCTCCAGGGGAAGTAGCATTCATGTTTCTTACAACATCATTGCAGAAGATAATAGTCGCATTGAGCAGTATTCTGTGCTACAATTTGTCTGGAGTTATACATTACCCCAACCATTAGTAACATATTGGCCTCTTATCGACATATCTAATTGCTTGATATCTACATAAAAAAGAAAATTATGGCAGTTGCCCAAGATTGAACATCTCAGATTATTATCTTCCGTATCACAAGGCTAGTAAAGATAATTTAGTCTATTTAGGGATAATATCTTTACCCTAAAAAATATTATGCAGGCAGGAATGGTGATGACTTTATCTTATTAAGAACTGTGTTAGTGCTCACCCAAAAGAATAGAGGGTCCTGGGGGGTCTCCGGATCTCTTTGGTCCCCGGGTTAGGAGGCCTCTCGTCTTGGACGCGAGGTATTTATTCTTCCGATTGCTGCATCCGTGGGTGTCGCCCTTGAAGACTCCGTCGTCACGCTCCCCCCCCCCCATTTTACCCCCTTCGATCCTCCCCCACCCAACTCTCAAATGGTTTATTTTCGAGTTTTCGCCGAAGCACCTCTTCTGTGACGGGAAGGGGTTCAACTGGTGAAGGGGCGTTGGGTCGTGGTGGGAACGCAGAATACATATGGATGAAGGATCCCTCTCTCCGAGGAGGGAAAGGAAGAGGTCTGCCAAGGAAGGCCCTCTCGTCTGCTTTCCCTCGCGCGTGAGTCTTTTATTTTTTGATTCCTCCCCCTTACCTCGCACCCCCTTTGGTCCACGTGGCCCTGGAGTCAAGCCACGTGTCTCCACGAGCATTGCGATATAAATTAAAAAAAAATATTTATGGGCACTCCATTCCACGTCGATTTTAAATTGTTGAAATTCACCATTTTTGTGAGCACAATCGAACTAAAATGAGAAAAAAGCGTTTCAGCGCGGAACCGTATGGAAAAAGTGACGTTCGAAGATAAAAAATAATGGTACTTATAGCGTAATCTTATCTTAGTGACGAAATTAATGACTGGTGACTCTGGAGAGGCCCTGAAAGAAGAGAAGGTTAAATTCGATGTTCGAATCACTGTAGATAAGGAACTTGAAGAAATGATGAATAGTTTTGCCTTTAAAAAGCTTCCATTTGCCTTTTCCTGCGTCCAAACAATTTTTTTATCAATATTATAGCTTACAATTTTTTTGAAAAATAACCGTTTCTTCTTACACCGGTTTTAATTACTGTATATTTTTTAAATTGTAGTTGTAGGCACTCCCTCTCCGCCGCGGAAGTTTTTTCACGTAGGGACCATGAAATTGGGACTTGATGAAGTGGCTGAAATAGATGTATGCTTAAAACGATGAGGAAGTTGTGTCAGGAGACTGTAATTAAATCACGATTGAGGAAATAGATTTGGACGCGGTAGAGGAAAATGGAAATGTATTACAACAGTGATATTGAAAGCCACGATAGAAACTATAGAAGCTAATATACTTGCAGGCTTCACTTCGTGGTATTGCTTGATGTCCATATAGAATGACTTTGTGATTTTCCACTGACTTTATTTTTAATGAAGCCCGTGGAAAATTACTAACGCATTTAACATGGACAGTAGGAACTATTAATAGGAAAAGGACATGGAAACCATGGGTAGGAGAGATAATTGGAAAGATAAACGAGAGAAATGAATGAAAGAATGTAAACACCGAGTTATGTAGAAGGAAATACAAATAGTTCTGTAATAAGTTCAGGCGGGTATTAAAGTAAGCAAAATATGCACGGTGGATAAGCACAAAGCAAGGATGTGGAAAGTTTGCCGAGGAAGAGTGAAATTGGTGCGCTATACAAGAAGGTTAAAACCATGTCGGGAAAGTAAGAAGGGAATGTCCGTGATAAAAATCGCAGGTAAGCCGGAAAAATTATTAGTTGAACTCCAAAAAATTCAAGAGAGAGGGAAAGAAAATAGAGAAAAGCTGTTCAATAAAGATATTAGACCAGCATGCTAAGATATAGAGAGAGAATATGACGTAGGTGAAGATAACATACCGACACTAACTATTAACTGAGCCTTCCGCTCTTATGCACACAAAAATCATCCCTTATTTACACTCCTAAATTTCTGCGGTGGAAAAAGTTTTATAAGCAATTTCATACCATTTACAGGGCAGGCAATGGCCCGAAAGATTTCATCAGATCAGTTTTAGTTCCAATCCCAAAACAAGGAAAAGCAGTCCTATGCGTGCATAGGAATAAGTTTGATTTCGCACGTACCTTAAGTGGTTCTTAGGATCTACCACAAGAGGATGGAGATCAGGGAAATTGATTACTAAGGGGATGATAGGTTTCGGTTCAGGGAATGGAGAGGCTTGCGTGATGCCATTGCAGTAATGAGGTCACTAAAGGAGAGGAATATAGGATACCATCTAGATGATGGGGATCGGGATGCTGCGGTGGATAACGTACTGGCTTTTCATCCAGAGGACCCGGGTTCGAATGCCTGCGCCGACGTTTATTTTTCAGTGGTGTCCCGATCCCTACTTGAGGTGCTTTGTTGAGGGCACTTTGAGTGAGTACGCCGTCCATCGGATGGGCTGTTAAGCTGCCGACCCCTTGGCGCCTTTCTTTAAGAGTAGGCTAATTCGGACGCTGGGTTTCTCTTTACCCTTTATTCTTTCTCTTTCCATCCCCTATGGCATAAATAACCTCAGCTGTTGGTCGCCTTCCTTAAAACTGTTGACTTTCATCTAGATGGCTTTGCCTTTTCGTAGATTTCGAGGAAGCATTAGGTAGAAAGAATTAGGTGAAATATATTGAAGAAAATAGGAGTAGATTGGAGGGGTATGAGACTTATCAGCGACCTATACATGTCTCAGACTACTTTGGTGAGAGTGCGGATGAGTCCTTCAGGTAGGGGTCAAAATCGGTGGGGCAAATCAGTGGGAAAAAATAAGTTAAGTATGAAAATAGAGAGGTCATTAACTATAAAAGCTGACCTATCTATATCTAGCTTCGAAAATGGCTTCGTATTTCGAAATAAATTAAATATGTCGCTGGTAGTTCACGAGGTTCTCAGAGGTTGGAAAACGGCTAAGGCAACATCAATATTTAAAAAAAGGAGACAAGGAGGAACCGAGCAGTTACATACCTATTTCTATCATATCTATTTCGTGCAAGGCAATGGTACATGTAGTTAATAGTTCGATCATGAGGCACCTCGATAATCAGGAGTTATTAATGAAAAATTAATACAGTCTCCGAAAAGGTACATCCTGCGAGAGACAACTGGCGCTTTTTGTACATGATATTCTTATTTCGGGAGAGAGCAATAATTCATTGGACGCGGTTTTTCTAGACTTTAAGAAATCCTTCACCAAAGTACTTAGTAGTAACCTACTCGCAAAGCTAGAAGCATATGGCATGGATAAAAATATCCGGCGTTGGATGAATAACTTTTTGAATGGTCGGATACAAGGAGTACTCATCGATGAAGTTAGCTCAAATGCAGTAGAAGTTAATTCAGGGGTTTCCAGGGAAGTTTCGTTGGACCTCTTTTATTCCTACTTTACGTAATCCGTAGTCTGTAGTAAGATAAGTTTTTTTCCGACGATACAGTGGTTTACCGTAATATCCGTGATCCTGAGGACATACTACCTTTATCAGATGGCCTAAATGTAATACACCGCTGGTGCGACACTTGGCAATGAGACATTGGTGAAGACGCTTTGAAAGAAATAATTTTATAAGTTAGCCTATTCCAAACTCTTTCGCCTTTATCATTTTTTTATGAATTAAGTTTCCTTATTTCCTTGAACCTCTCAGACGTACGACCAAAATGCTTTCCAATTCCCTTAAAAAATTTTCCTTTTGCACTAGCCTAACGCTTTCCGCAATTCATTCTTGGCATTCATTATAGATATCAGCAAACATAAGCGATCTCAATTCAAAATATCTTCAGTATTGCGATGAGTACTATCATTCTTAAAACTTGTAAACTGACTCTGTAGCACGCACTTTATACCACTGTAGTCCCCTTTTTAAAGAAGTAAATATCCCTTTTAGGCTTCTTATTTCGAACCCCATGAAGCAAAAACTTAGCATTTACCGCCGTGTGGTCACCAATTCCTTTTAAGGTTTATATTTTTAAGCGGGAATATTCGTTAACTATTCAAGAATATTATGGTCCTTAATATAATCGAATTATATTATCATATTTAAGTTACTGAAGTGACAAGTTGATTTAAGGAGTTAAACGTAAAAGAATTCAATAGCAACTCGTTATAGTCTTTATCCCCCGCTATTATTGATATATTTGTCCTTATCCCCGTTTTAAAACTACATGTGGTCCAATCAATAAATAGGACAATGATATCTCCACTAAATATAACGTCACTCTCATTGTGTAGGGATAAGAAATCTTTGATTTGCTGATCTAATTCTAGTGTTAAATTTCCACTGTCGACTGGCGATCTGTAAAATACGAATACATTGATTCCTTTGGATTCAGGACTTTTAATTGAGCACCGAACGCTTTCCCAAACATTTACCCGGAATTAACTCAGCCCTGCTGACGGAAGAATTTTGAACTGCAATGAAAACACCGCCACCGATACTATTGGTTCCTTAATTTCTATAAATGGGAAAGAATTTTGGAAAAATTTCACTATCGGCAATATCAGTGGATGACTAGTTTACTGTCCCAATCATATCTGCGCCTGTGCTTTGAATAAGATGATGATATCCTGCGATTTTGTTTTTTAATCTTCGGCAATTTACTACCAATAGACATAATGTTTTTGATATTTCGGCTTTTTTTAAATGTGTTTTTTTTAAAGTGTTAAATGAACTATTAATAGTAGTGGCTCTCACTCTATGAAGGTTAAATGATTCTAATAAAATCACATAGAAAATAATACCCTTTTTAAATGAGCCGTTAATATCCTCGCATCACAACTTAAAGTTGCTTCAAATGCTCCTCAGACTATCATTATCGGGCCTCTTTTATTGTTACTTTACGTTAATGGCATTGACTCCGTAGTCACCAGTTAGATATGATTTTTTCCTTCCGATGCAATGGTTTACCGTGATATCCGTCCTCCTGAGGACACAGCAGCTTTATCAAATGGCCTTAATGGTATCCAGAGCTGGTGCGAAACTTTGCAATTAAAATTAAACTTAAAAACGTGCGTGGTGATAAGTTTTTGGAAAAAGAGCAATTGCCCGCCTACTGCATTGGGAACATGGAAATGGAATGTGTACACTCAATTAAATACCTAGATGTGACCCTCACTCACGATTTGTCCTGGGTGAAACACATACATGTGTGGACAAGCTAACAAAAAATTAGGATTTATTGTACTTGGTAAATGTGATGAAAAGTCAACGAGAAATGTTATCTGCCGTTGGTAAGGCATAATTTCAAAATATGCTGCAAGCATATGTGATCCATAGGAAGTTGGATGGATTGCCCAATGGAATCGCGTGCAGCGTAGAGGAGATAGGTTTGTAAACCGTTGTAATGGTAAACGTATCCAAAATATTAGAGCAGCTAGGCTAAGAATCACTCGATGGAGTGAAGGTTAAATTAGAGATGGCTAATCTTTCTTAAATTGCAAGAGCGTCTCTTTAACAGTGATGTTGGAAACGTATTATTGCTCCCATCGTACAACGGTGGGAAATATCATGCTAATGAGAGAGATTAGGTGTAGAAATGATAGATTTAAGATATTTTTCCCACGAACGATAGGATTATCTTAATGAGAAAATAATACTAATAAACGTAAAATTGTCCGACTGCGGTAGAGACGTTTTTTTATTTATTTCATTTTATTTATGCATGTACCCTGCGAGTTACCGCTAGGGTGTGTGGCAGGGGGTGAATAAACACCAGACTAATTTTTACCCAAACAAAATCCTACCGCGGTTGGATAATGTTATTATGATCCCCTATCTTGTTCTGATCCTCTTCTGATTATTCTGATTATTATGATCCCCTATCTGTTGTTATAATAAACCATTCTTTCGGAATGACCTCATTCGTGTTCTGTTCATCTGTTTTTAAGTCTCCCTTTCAATCCCTCGTCCCTCTCTGCGGGGGGAAATTCCTGCTACCTGCAACGTTGGGTCGCATTCCCTGCCTTTTAGAGTCTCTTCGGGGGGTAGAGCGTTTTGTGGTGCATGTTCATGTGGTAGTGATGTTTCACATTCTTGCTTGTTGTGTCCTGGCTAGCGTGGTGTAAGAAGGCTTTCGTGCTGCATCCTGGGGTGCAGTTTTTTGTTGGTTTGCGGTATATGTGTTTGCATGAGTGTTGGATGAAGGGATTTTTGCATGAGTGTGTGCGCTGCTGTGGGTGTAATTTTCACGTTGTTGTTTTGCATGTGGTATTGTTCCTTTTTACGATTGGTGACCTAACACCCCCCGCCACACGCTCTTGCGGTGGCTTGCGGGGTATTATGTAGATGTAGATGTATCTTTCGTGGAAAAAAATGAATGAAATGTTTGGGTAAAAATTTGTCTGGTGTGTATTAACCCCCTGCTACTCACCCTAGCGGTGGTTTGCAGGGTACATAAATAAAATAATAAGAAAAACGCACCTCAAAGAGCTCGCGTAGGCAGCGTAAGGTTGTCCCGAATCAGGATACCACGAGTTGGTTCGGACCCACTGGCAGCTTGCCTTCTGCATGAATTCCTTTGTTTAATTAACACACTTCCAGGAAATGTTTTGGAGAATTCATAAATGACTGTGAACTCATATTTAGCGTAAGCTGGGTTATATGCGAGAGAAAATGTTTTTTTATATTTCAACATGATCCCAACTTAGAATGACACACTTCTCCCAACTTTCCGGCCATTTTTTAACCCCTCCAAAAAATAGGATTTGTCAAACTCCCCAAAATACGCCTTTGTCTCGGTGATAACTTCCTCGTTTGAGCTAATTATTTTTCCCGCGAGCCATTTCTTCATGTAAGGGAATAAGAAAAGTCGCAGGAAGCCAGATCGGGTGAATACGGAGGGTTCATCGCCAACTTATCATGTAAAATATTAATTGCCGTTCCGGTCGACACACCCACGGCCTCTGATACTTCGCGCACATTCGTTCATCGATCGGCGAGAATCATGGCGTGGACTTTTTGAATGATTTCCTCGTTAATCATGTTTGCCGGGCGTCCTGGTCGCTCCCCATCAAAAACAGATGTTCGCCCACATTTAAATTCGTTGAGCCATTATCTAACTGTGGTCATAGATGGCAAAGTGTCCCCAGAAACAGCGTCCAACTTTGCTTTTATCTCCTTGCATTTCTTCTCATCCAAAAACAAAAAGCGAATTACCGAACGATACTGCACTTTTTCCATCTTAGCGAAAATCACGGAACACGTCTTACTCGAATGGCTGCCAAATCCAAACTAACCTTTTAATCAGTCTGGAATATGTTTCACTGTCGTTTGATAGATGGCAGCACACGATGATAACATAAACTTTCCTCTGGAACGCCCTTTTTCGTCAAACTAAGAAAACGTATTTATATTTTTTCCTGTCGCTGGCAATGAATATGAATGAATGAATGGCCTTTGCATTTCTGCAAAGTGCACAATTCACAATCCTCTCGGCACTTGGAGAAGCAATCCTTTGCAGGCTAAAATAATTTATAGTGAATTTTCCAATGCTTCGGCGAGACCTATACCTTGTGCGGTGGTACCGGAACCCACTGGCCCAAGAATGATTTTTCCCATCTCATTAAATACGCAAACTTATTCATCAAACCCTCAGCGTTTTGGAAAGCCACGTGTACATTTTCTGGTCATTTCGTAGCAATGCAAACTTGCCTCACAAAAAAATAACATATCTCGGCCGTGAATAGATTACTCCTTTAATTAAATTTGGCACCACTTGAATGCTTTTTCTGCAATTTTTTCCCGGAGCATATTTTGTATATTCCGCTGGAGATTTAATTATGAAAAATCCGCGCCCGGGAATGTGTTTTTCTTTGGAGATGTTATTACTTTAATATCTTTTGAGACCAATTTTACGAATGGCCCTCTTCCCTAACCCTCCGCGCTTTCTTTCCCTACCCTGCTTTAATTCGGGTTCCTCAGAAGGAGAGCGAGGGATAGTTTTTTCTTTCCATCTTTTGGAGAGCAAAAAAGATTTCTTTTCTGACGTGACGTGTCTCTCCGCGCAAGGGCTCGACCTGGGATCCTTTCCGCCTCACTCCCCCTCTGCCTGGAGGCTTTTCAAGGTATGGACGCCGCCGGAGGTGGAGCCAGATGATGGGGTATTACGAGCAAGGAAAGGGAAAATAAAAATTGAGTGAAATAAAGGATAAGAAAGTGGGATTAAGGGAGGACGATAATTCTGGCCGACCTCGAAGATATTATCCAACATATTTCACGTCTTAAGAACCGTAGATTGCCGCCGGGTGGCTGATGCCGCATATTCCTCTCGCCCAACCAGTATTAACGCAGTACAATAATTAAAGCCAGAACTCATTCTGAAGGAATTGGATTTTTCCCTGGCTTTTGCAAAACATTCTTAACCACCCTAGCCATTTCCTTCTTCCTCCGAAACGCCACAACGCGTCTCTGGGCTGGTGCATTGAGAGACATCCACGAGCGAAGCTGGATTGCCGGCCGGCCGGGCGTTGGGGCTGATGACCGGTGAGACTTCGAGGCGGTGCCGAGGGAAATATTTCCCCAATGGTGGTGGCCGGCACACGCACCCATGCAACACGCTCTCTTCAATCTGAAAATCCTTTCTCGGGGTATTCACCTTCCCTGTAAACAATTATTTACTATCAGCATTTCCGATGCCCAAGCAGCAGACCCTTTTTCTTGTTTTTTTTTTCGTGTAAAAATAATCACGATCTACAACTTCCAGGCAAGTCGAAATTTTTCAAGGGTAAATAACATCCTGAGCCACGTCCATATGATTGTCATCTTTCTTGTTTTGTCTTGTATGAATCGTATTTAGAGGCGTTAAATGATGGAATTTATGTTTTGGAAATGCTGGAGGCTGTGCCTATTTCCTCATTTTCCATTCATGTCCCCTTGTACATTAATATAGTATTTTGATGAAATTTAATCTTCGTGCTTCGTGCTGAATATTTGTGCTTGGCCAGTTGATCGCTTAGTTTGGCAGTTGAAAATATTGATTCGTCTAATATGAGCCCTGTAAAAAATACTATGATTTGGCTCCTATGGGACCTAATAGTTAGACATATTCTAAGAAAGCCATTGGAAAAATAGGCACAAGGCACACCAAAAGCTGCCAAAGGATTTGAAGTGCCTATATTAGGGACGAATAGAAGCCCTTTTAAGCTCACTCCCGTGACTCGCAGGCAATTATCGCTAGAGTATAAGGCAATGGAAGATTGCATACTCATATTGCTCTTTCGGTATTATTTTATCGCTATCGCATCGCTATTAGGTATTATTTTAGCTGATTGTAGAAATATAGAAAGGTACACAATTTGTGGGTGCCATCTATGTACCATCTACACAACACTGAAAGCCCTGTACTTTGAGGGGCACCTGTTTGATGAAGCGCTGTAGGTTGGCAGGGAGTGTTAGTTGGGCACGAGTGCTACAACACAAAGAGGAGAAAGTCCATAAGAGGGATTGAGCGATCGAATTACTGGGAGACGTACTTGATTTGTTGATTTTTCCAAGGTTTATTGGTAACTCTTGTCATCCTAATCTCTCAATCCTGAACTTGGCAAGGCAAATATAACTTTTTGAATATATCAGACCCTGAAATATATTTATTATCATCGGAGAGGCCAATATAAGATGGAAAAGAAATTTCACTCGTACTTTGAAATCGTTAGATGAAACTTTTTTCGCAAATATAACCTACGCGTAGGTTGGAGTCTTCTGGTTCTCTAGGGGCTCATATTCCATATGTATTTTTTATTTAGTAGCACTATTATTTCATGTAATTTGTTGAAGAGACGATTTCTTCGTTTATTATTCAATGCTTTCCATAAATCATCCTAAATATCTACATCATGACTGCTTCGTAAATTTTCGATAAAATTTATCCATTGCAGTGTTACAAAGAATTTTTTCTCATTCAGCTTCTGATCAGCCTTTGACTCACTGTTCATACAAAATTTTTTCACCAAGGATCTTATGCAATTAACAGTTTTCTCTCTGTAGATGATGACTTTTTGTCGACATTCAGAAGATAAAGGCATCTAGTTTTTACGTGATCACTGTGACTACTCTGCAAAGATCACGACTCGTCCAGGCTTTTTAAGATCCCGTAAATAATAATTATTGGGAATCCAATATTATAAAATGATGCGTGATACATTACCTATCTATGATTAATAATAAATGAAAAAAGTTGCATAGAAAGTCATGTACATGAACATCTTGGGCGATAAATTTGCCCGACACTCTCCGGAGAATTATCGAGCTCATATTTTCCTTTCCTTGGCAGTTTGTCCGGACTGAGCGAGGCAACTGTGTCGCAGTGAGCACCTCATATCACGGGTCAGAAACCTGGTCCGCGAGTGGGGCCGTTCTTTATCACTCGGACCATTCGGACGGCCGTAAGAATCTTCACCGTCTGAATTGCCGAGCGCGCTAACTCGTACACACGTGAACTTAGGGGGAGGGCAGCTCATTAACAGGCAATCGCGTACCTACTCGTGCCTGTGGCGACGGTTGAGGTCACACGGCACGTTTCCCGACCCCTCCCCTTTTAATAATGAAATCACACTTACAACGCCCACGCGGTGGGGAGGCCATAGGAACTTGCAAATTTCGATGATTCAAACTTCGCCAAGGAGGTGCGCGAGTTCTCGGAGAAATGCTTTGAAGTAGTTCTTCGAATATTCGGCTGTTCCACAGTTTCCGCGAGTGCGGGCATGAATTAATTCCACCCGCCATAATCCCTCAGAGCCGAGCGAGATGAGGAAGGGGAGGCAAGTTGGGACTCCCCAGCCCAACTGCCGCCTCTTTAAGGAACACCCCTCGATGAGGGACTCACTAATCCGTGGCGAGTTGCGGGCTCAAAAGAACTGCCACCGAAAAGCGAGAATTTTCGCGGTGAAATATGAGATTAGTTGAATTATTCAACATGGACGGCAACTTGTAACCCAGTCGCTTTTGTGATGAATAAAAGCTCGTTTTACTACCCGTAGCCACCCAGTACTTGAAATTCATGGACTCATATAGAATGTAGCGCGATTCCAACTTCATTTGGAACCTAGAGGCTAAGACGTCGGAAGGGAGAGTATATTTAGCAGCACGTGGTAGTAGATTATGGATCGTCTCGTCAATATTAACATCTAGAATTTTAAGTACAGAAAGAAATGATTAAAATAGAATTTGGTGTATCTTGACTAAGATCCACTAGATTTGCTGAACAATTATAGCCAAATGAAGTGATTTTTATGGTGTTTATGGAAAAACAAAAATGGCAACCCTGCTGTAAATAAGATCGCAAGCCCGAAAATGTTTTCCGTTGCTTGATTTACAACCCACACGATTATGGTATTTAATTGATTAATCAGCAGGAAAGGAGACTACGCATTGGAACTCATTTCTAATTATTTTAAAAGTATATTGAATGCTGAAGGGAATTCCGACGAAAATTAATCAACTGGGAAAAATATCGGTAAATCATTAAATCTTGTGTTCGGGAAGCATATGATTCTCGACACGTGTTCTAACAGCTCAATAAATTAGCTAGTTAGCTAGACGAGCGGAGGGAAATGAGGTTGAGATCTTTTAGGGATCAGTCACCCCGAAATTATTGGATGCCTCTCCAGATTTGGTCTCATACCGCCATCTTTGACGGAAAGAAAAAACGGTAAAATATTCTTCATTCAGGAAATACTATATTTTCTACGAAATTAAATATAAGGAATTCGGTGTTTAACTAGAAAACCTGTTACTAAGATTTTTAGGCACCAAAGGTAAAGAATAAATCGAAGCCAAGTGAAACTATTTCCAGAAATGATATGTTGTTATATTGTTACGTCACTTCCAGCCAAATTCGAGCGTAGCTTCAACGACCCGTGCTCGTCAAAGGAAATAGACTTTGACACTTAATAAAAATTATGCATCATTTTCTTAAATTTAAAGATTCTAAAAACAAATTACTCTAGTTGAAAGGAAGGGGAATAATTTCAACCTTTGCATTTAAACAAAAAAAGGTTTAGCACCATAGAGTGAATTTGAGTAAAATATGCTGGGAGTAATGGAAACTGCAAGGCATTGTAGTATTTTTCTATGGGGTTAAGAGGTGAACTAAAAAACTTTGAGTCATTGAAGTTTCAAAAGACGAAGCAATTTTGAGCAGATATTTTAAAAACGATACAATAACGATGTTTCACTGTCAAAAGTATCAGTTGGCCTGAATAAGAAGGACAATATAAACGGCGTGAATATAAACGCCGAGAGATTAGTCAACTGAACTCCCTAAGAGACAGCCTGCGTCCAATATGGGGAGGAGAGGCACCTGGGGTACTGATAGAGGTGGCCTTGACCCCCTGCACCCTTTCTATCGGAACCATTTATTACATTCTAACTGGAGGGTAAAGTACTGAATGAGGACATTACCCAGGTCAACCTTCTGTGCAAGTACGGATGTAAACAGAATCCCTGAAATTACTCGCACTGACTGAAATAATTAACATCTCTTGCAAGCAAAATCAAAAAAGGAATATAAATTAAAGTAAACCCATGCGCTTCTTAGATAATGTTTAGTTTTTCAAATACACTCATTGTATTCAGGTTCCTTTAGAGTGTATTTTGCGAAACCAAAATTAATACATGCATCCACAACATTAAAATATAAATTAAACAAGTAAACGTTTTAAAAAACAAAGACGAAAGCTGTTACGATTTCCTAGTTAATAAATGGATGTAAAAAGTGGAAAATTGTAAGTTATCGTGTCTGGTATTACGTATGGAATAGTTCCACCACATCACGCCTGAATCTGTATTTATAATATAATAATATAGTGTAATATCACACTTTAGGATATTTTTCAATAAAGTACAAAATAGAAGATAACTTAAAACTTAAAGATAAAGCAGAGAATTTGTTCTAGGTGTCCTTATTCGTGCTCCTCATAGAGAATATAATAGATGTAATTTACTCCAATTTTGTGAAGATAAGTTCTGGCGTAACATAGGAATCGGCCGTCTTTTCCATACTTTATGTCAGTGACAGTGATTAAAGTGACCAACGCTATGTTATTCACCAATGATAAAGCCAAGATGTTCGGAGATATGAGTGATAAAACGGAGCATGAGGCTCTTTGGAGTGCTCCCAATTATATATTATTACCAGGAGTTTGGTCTCCATACAATTCTGGATAAATCCTCTTTGATGCATTCCTCGGAAAAGAAGGCTACAGGCATACTTTCAAATCCATATTTTGGAAGAAGTAGAACTGAGAATAACGGCACAATGAGAATACTTTAAGAGGGGAAGTCACGCACGGAATTAATCACATCGCATTAATGAAACGTGTTCGTCAGACGATTAGATGAAAAATAATTGAATGAAGAGATGAATAATAGTTTGCTTTGGATACACTCCACCTTGAGTATTTGTTCTTTGTCCTATGCGTAATTGCTTCATTTTGAAATTAGACAAACTAGAAAGCAAAGATGCACTCGACGGAAAATCACTGCGAACGAGAAGAAATTGGCACATTACTATTATACTTCCTGGGTCGGGAGTCTATGCAGGCAGAAGAACAAAATGCGTGACTTTACAATCTGATATAAATGCGACTTATTTGAACTCATCGAAGGCACGGGTTGAGCAATTTTAGATTCACTTTGCATTGTTACATGAGATGACAACGAGAAATCAAATGAAAATAATTGACGATAACAGTCCGGTGTAGGGAGCCATTTTTCCCTCGCAATATTCGTTCCGCAAGACTGGGGCACTCGACTCGCAAGTGGCAATTCGATCTTCACGGAAATGAAGGAGACGAAATACTTACAAGAAATGCTAAATACAACGGTTGGTGGGTTAGAAACCCCTATCGTATGCCTTATTTGCGGCTTATAATGTTGGAAGTAAATGTTTCTTTCACCGCGCATTTCGTGATTACCGCCAAACCAGCACATGTAGAAGGAAAAGCATTTACTCGCCACTAGTGAGACTTAACTCTTATTCGCATGACTAATACTTAGCGCTTCTCTGCTCCATGCCAATCGGTAGTCGTTGCACTTCGCGGAAATCTCCACAGAGAACTATGATGTGGCTGTTAGTGAATTGGTTTCGCTACAGAATTCCTGAAGTTATCTTTTCTCTGTTCATTATGTTCATATCTCTGACTCCAAATTTCATCATATACTTGAGGATCGTGTCAATGAAAAATATTGAAATATTAATATTTAAATATTTTACTAAATTATATTTAATATGCAAAAGTAAATTAATATCAGAAAATACTTTATGAGGTGGAATATATAAACCTTAAACGGAGCATTCTTAAACTTTCATTAAGAAAGGAAACAGGTACCTAGAAAAACTGCTGGGAAGAATCTTCCAGAGCCAAGAGGCAATATCTTAAAATAGTATAATGATTATCTGGAGTTGAATGAAAATTGCTGTAGATTTCGAACAGTAGAGTCACAAAAATATTTCCCGCGACGATCGAGTAAGTGGCTGTAATTTGTATTCCCGTGTCGGATTTTATCTCCAAAGCCCTACTTTGGGTCGTTCGTAGGCCGACCATTAGTAATTGATGGTTTAACTTTGTAGTAGGTGCGTCCGTGATGGGGAGCAGTGGTCGAAGGTGTCCTCCGGGAAGGACCGGGGAAGGGCAAAGGGGAGGGAAATGGAGAGCGAAGGGCACCGCGGGACGTGAAGCTCTCGAAGGAGAGGAGGGCGTTTCTTAAATTGGGTTGAAGAAGGAGACGCCTCTCGCCCTTTATCTCACTGAGACGGTGACATTCGTCTGACCATCCCAGCGTCGAAGCACCGGAAATGCAGCCGGAGGAGAAACACACACTCGTCCCACGGGCGACCGCAGCCAGCAGGAGAAAAAGGTCCCCTCTCCGTTCTCGCGGCCACTCGTTTGCGATGTCGGTCAAGTTGCCAAGAACATGCCTCGTCCACACCTAGCGTCTCTAGCCGTTTGCTGGTCGTCTTCGAAGAATTTGGAATCCCTCGGGTAAAAGCCGCGTTTACTGATATAACATTGAAGGTAAACAGTTGTAAATTCTTTTGACTTGCTAGCAAGCAAAATTTTGATTATTCGATGATCGTTCACCAATTTCTACCAGCCACTGTGAGGATTGGATCCAGATATTGAAAATCTGGTATGAGCGACTGACATTTGATTCTACAAGTTTTAACTTCACTTAATTAATATGGGATGGAATTACACTTTGCATGTAAAGTGTAAGAAATCAGGTGCTGAGGAAATACTGGTTTAATTACTTTTTGAACATTTATTTCCAACGTACCTTTGCTACGTTCCTATACGACGTTTCCTTTGCCCTTTGCACTTTCTAAATTTGAGCACCTCGTGCACTTGAAGTCATAGTACATCGACATTGTGTTGGTAACTTTAAATTCCTCCTTGTGCTTCTCGATTGTTGTCTTATTTTGATTTTATACAAATGTCTTGCTCATATTTATTTTATCACTTCATATTACATATCTCCTGACATTTTTCCTAAGGATGGTTTTTCGGTGATAATAAATTCTCAAAAGCTAAGAAACTGTGGGAGATGGCACGACAGTAACTCTTTGACGAAGTCATCCGCTAATGTGCATTTCAATGCACCAATATCCAAGCGTAAAAAATCATTTACCTTGACCAAAATTATGGAGTGTAAGAAGACGCCTCGATAGGTTGACTGGCACTCAAGCACTGCCACTGTTAAATGGCACTAAAGCACTCAGCCGGACAGCAAGGGATTCGGGTTCGAATCCCAGTCAAGGCGAATGGTTTTTTCACTCTGAAATTGTTTTATTAAAATGCTTCTCAACAGCTAATTAACAACAGCATGATAGGGAAAGAAAAATAAATTGATTTCATATTTTCATTCTATAACTCCTTTGACTAAACGTAGAATGTTAACGTAGCCTTTCGATAAAATTTCTATTTTTAAATGATTTTAACAAGGATTGCTGGATAGGGTGAAATCACCAAGCGACAAGTACGCTTATTGAATGATCCCTGCACTTGAAGGGGGTACGAGAACATTGTCCAGGTGCTAATTGTTATGGGAAAAAGGAAGCAACCCAATGAGGTATCTGGAGCATTGTGATGGAACATTAGCAATGGGCAGATGATTTATCAGTTTGATATCATTTTGGCGAAAACTTCTTAAACCTCTAAATCGATATTTCTTGAACTTACAGGAATTCGGTGTGTAATGTTTCCTGAAATGTTTTCCTTGTGTTTGTTGCGCAGGTCACGTGGATTGTATGGGAAGCATGTCGAAAGGATGATAGCAAATAATGCGCGTATCTGACTTGGGGATACTGAAATAGTTGCTCCAGCCATTGTCGTGTCCCAATAACTGTCGTTTTAAAGCAAATTGAGCTCTTGACTTACACCACGAAGTGTTGGGCACACTAAGTCATTATGAGATCGTAGTTATTCGAACGATGTTCCCCATCGAACATTCACCAGTACAAACCACCGCAAAGAGAAACATTCATCTTTCTTCGGATGAACGTTATAAATGCGGCCAAGAGCATCAGTGAAACGCACATCCGGGTGACCAGGAACTACGTCACCTTACTTCCGACCTTGGAATTTCATCGATGAAGCGATACGATACGATATTTTAAGGTACGATATTTTGTGATACGATATTACGATACGATACTTAAATGGATATTCTGCTATAATGGGTTGAGACTTATCCAAAAAACCAAATATCATTAAAATCGACGAAACCATACGATATTTTACGACAAGATACTTTTACGATATTTTAATGGTTATTCTGCTATTCTGGAATGAGTCGCATCGAAAAAATCAAACATATTGAAAATTGGATCGGTTGTTCTCGAGTCATAAATGGTGTAGCTAACACGATTTACGACTTTCTTTTACATATATAGATGTACTGTTTTGCAAATTGTAATATTTATTTTGCGTCAAAAATAAGCATTTATAGGGTCTAGGACTTATGTTTTAGGTCATATATCATTAGGTGCCAGCGGTGAATAATAAATAATTATGGCAATGAAATATTAGCTAATACAGTATTTTGAAGTGAATTAAAAATTTCATTTCGTTATTTTGAAGAATTAATTCGATAACTCAGCAATTGATTTAAAATAATTTCAAACATGAAGCTCATCTAACAACGATGTTTTATCGCGTGTGCGGAGCAATTTTCACATTGTTATTTGTAAAGATTTACAGTTCACAATCGCTATTTGTAAATATTGTGTTGCAGTTATGAGATGGTATTTTGTTTCGGGTATACCTCGGCAGTTATGATTTAATATTTAACTACCTCACCAACTATTACTTGAGAATATTATTTCAAATTTGTATCAAATGAATCTGGTTAATTTTTGGTAAGTATAGTGCTCCTGACATTAGTTAGTTGAAGGGGAATGAAATTTTCGAACGCATTTGTCTGCCCAAGCGAAGTACACACAACAAGATAAAACCATAATGGACATGTTTAAAACTGTATATTGCTTTGTTGACGGAATGGCTGATGATAATACTTTATCGAGCGGTATATTTACATAAAACTAAAAGTTTTTGTGCTCGCCATTGTAAAATTCATTCATCTAACCGAAATCTTTGGAGATATATTCCTAATTATTGACAGAAACGTTACTTACGCTTAGGTTAAACTTATATTCGATTCAAAATAATCATCAAGAGGTAATGACATTTGTTGCATTAAAAACATTTACGAATCTGGAAATTTAGCTAAATTGACGTAATTAAAAAAAGTATTTTTACCCGCTTAGATGTTCAAAGGGTAGTGTGCATAAAATATTATTTAAGTACGTATACGCAGTTTTTTTTATTATCATCTCATCAGTAAAAGCTCAACCTTTGGAGTGGCATCTACCAGTCGAGACTGTAAATAAGACTTTGACTACCAATGGCGATGTGATTGCTGTTATTTTATCTGATTCATTGGAAAAATAGCATAAGAATGGAGAGGTCTCATTGTGCACGTTTATTATCTAAACCTCGGAGCACAGTGTGAGCATGTTCCAATGAATTTTAAACGACTTAAAAAAATATTCATGCTTTAGATATTAGATTGGGAAATCACACTTCCTCTCGACTACACCATCGTATTCTGATCTTAGGATATGTCAAGTTTCCCTTAAGAATAGCCTTGATTTATTAACAGTCGATACAGGGAGAATCACATTCCCGTTAGAGGATAAAAATTTTATTTTGTAATTTTTAAAAATATTTCGTGCCTTTAGTCATTTTGGATCTACTGATTTCGCCTTGATCTCACCACTCGAGTCGCCTAGAAGTTTGGCATCACCAATCCCACTTGCACGGATGGATGTCATTTTAGGCAATGAAGGCATATGAAGAACGCTAACCGGAAGGGTTCCCATACCCTCATTTAGTAACGGTGTCCAGGTACACTCGATTCGGGTATGTTAGTAGTTTCTCCTAGGCCGCTTGGATAATTCCTTCTCAAACTCCTGGTAAAGATATTTTTGATCAAAATATTTTTATGGAAACGACTTACTAATGAAAGCATCGATTTTTTTCATTTTTTTCTTTCAAATTATACTTTCGTAAAAGCGGTTACGACTCCCAGAGGATTCCCGGTCAACCGCGTTCACGGAAAACGGGACTTATTTTTTACGATGCCCGATGTCCGTAAAAGGGTGAGATAGGGAATGGGTGGGGAGGAGGAGGGGGCGTGAGATAGGGCGGGCGGAATACGAGCAGTTCCAGAAATATTTCGTCGAGGAAGAACGTTCGGAGATGGAGGTAAAAGAAATTACTTGGGCCGTTCGTTATTTCAGCAGTCGAGGTCACTTGAGAGAGGATCAGAGATTTGTAGCCGAGGTGACCGGTATGGTCTCCCGAACAAGACAAGGCCGGGATAAGGTGGAGGGAGATGGAGAGGAAAGGGCCTCGTCTGGCGCCCACGCGCTATGTGCAACTCTGACAGCGATCCCCGGCCTCCCCACCCGGGATCCCCAACACCACGGCGGCCGCCAAACATCCTCGAGGCTAATCCGTGCCGACTCGATCTTTTGATTATCTTTGATTCTACGTCTAGCTAATAGCTTGGGACTATCCTTTCACTCACAATGATAGGCTTAGATTGATTGAATGCGAATTACGGCGTTACTAGGTAGATTAGAAACATTAATTGGAGGGATTTGAGATATTATGCGGATGCCCGGAATGGAAAACAGGTGAAGTACTAGGTGTAATAGGGGAAGAAATATGATATTTTAACAAGCCCGAGGTAAGCAAAGAAAGTATGTATGGATCATTTAAAATGGCGGTGTTGAGGACTATGAGAAAGGAGAGAACGATAGGCTAGCAAAGTATGAAAAGGATAAGGTAAAGTAAGGAAAGGATCTTGTGGACGGAGTTGATGGAGGCAGGAAATATGACCAATGGAAACAAGTTTTATTGCATGTTTGGATATTAGGTTTAATCTTGTTAGGTGATCGTTATAAGTGAGGAAATTGTTAGTCTACGACCGTACGCAAGATCTCCGTTAAAGAGTAAACTACCAAATATTAAAACAATCTTGAAAAAAAGGCCATTTCTAATGGCTTTCGATAGTATCGACGTAATTTATTTGTGAAAAATCCAAGCATTAGCTACAGAGTAATATGCGTATTGATGGGGAAAGGAATTTTCAAATTATATATCATCATTATTATTATCGGTAATATTTCGGTTTTTATAGGTTTTGGATGGACACAAGTTGCCTAACGGTACAGCGAAAATTCTATCGCCTCGCCTAACAAACATAAACAAACTTTCTACCCCGTAATAAGTCCCTCATCATCTCCACATACTTCCTTCCTCCCTTCAATCCATCCAACATCCCTGTCCAATTGCTGCCCCTTCCTCGTTTGCTTAACATTCTCCCCTCTACCCCTCTATTACAGACTTCATCATCCCACTGCCGATCAAAACGCCCTGAATCCATTTTACTATATCCTAATGATTTATTCCAAAAATCCTCTCTCCTCCCGACTATACCTAGAACTTCCTCATTTGTTTTCCTTCGGTCCTTTACCTTCTCCATCCTCCTCCACACCCACATTTCAAAAACCTCGAGTCTATGCCTATCATCCTGCTTCAATGGCCACATTTCCGAGCCGCAAAAAATCACGCTCCATATCACGGCTTTGATGAGTCTTATCACATCTTTACTCGATGTCCCTGTCATCAATTCCCTCCTCCATATGAAAGCCTCTTTGATTAGTGCAATTTTTCTCCTTATATACTTTGACCATAACGGTTCAAAACAGTTCCGAGATGGGTAAACTGTTCAACCTGCTCTATTTTTTCCCACCTATTTTAGCATTTAGCTTTGCTTTCCTCTTCTTAGAAAACAGCAATACTTTTATTTTATTTGTATTTAATTTGATTAATATACACTTAATTTATTTTAATTCCATCAATTACCTTTTTTTATCTTGGCATCGAGTAAGCCTGGACCTAAGCTATCTTCATCCACATCATATTCACTTGCAAGTCTAATTTCGACGGCCTAATTTATTTTGCATGCAGTTCCTCTATGCATTCCTTCCATCTCTCCAGGATTTTTCCTAGTACAATGGATATCTTTTCTAACTTATCTTTGGTTTTTTGAAGCAATTTTCTTTGGTTTTTTGCTAAGTTTATTTACAGCAAGATGTTCCTTTGCATCAATTCTGGTATTTACTAACCCTCGTACAGCGTTCTCCACCACGTTCTTCGCCCTGTTTTCTTCGCGTCTCAATTAATTGTTTAAATTTTTATACTTCCTTCTATCTAACTCTGGATTTATATTCTTTCCTTTCCTTTCTCTCGCCTTTCTCTCTAATCATCTCGTCCAAGATCCATGGTTATCTTGTCCTTTTCCTATTAACAGTTTCGTATGCAGCAGCCCTCGATATCCTTCTTTGATTACAGTACGTTCCTATTTATCCCCTATAGTATCCAAATCTCTCGCCTCACTCATTATTTTATCTACAGCTTGCTGCTATATTTTATTTTTCGATCCTCTAGGTACTCCTACGTTCTATTATCTAAACCGCATTCCATAATTTATCTGTTTGAGTAGGGCGCTATACTTGATTAGAACTAAATTTTAATCCAAGTCTGTATACGCTCCTGGAAAACTGTGCGAATTGATCACCCTGTTTATAAATATCAGCTAAATCAAAATATATTCCAACTGGTACCTTCAAAGAAGATATTTAAATTATAAAATATAATTCAAAAAAATTCTCGATCGAAAGAGTAAAGATTTAATAGAGATAAAAATAATGTTTAGAGGTCTGGTACTCGAGGGAAAAATTGTCATGAGAGAAAGAGGGCAGGGTGAAAGGGCCGGTCACAAAGGCCCAGCGTTTCTATTTTCTATTCTTGGCAATATTAGAAGAACTGAACTTACCCACAAAGCAGTCGTTGGTTGGATCACTCTACCTGCAAGGCTATTCCAGCCCTTCCCACACAAAGTAAATATTTTTAAGAAAAGGTGTCAAAGGTAGAAATGGAAATTTCCCTTCTATAACTATTTAAGTAGCACATTCTAACTTCTTTAAAGCCGCACCGTGTATCCCACTTAAATGATTTTTTTTTTATAATTTTGGTGGGATGTGCCAACGCATTTAATGTTCAGCAAGTTTATTATCCTAAATGGAGGTGGGAATCGGTTTGCGTACATTTTTAAGTTGTTAATTTAGCGGTTGTATCTCACGCGAACGTTAAACGGAAAGATGGAAGTTGTAATTTCGAGGGAAATAAAAAGATTTTTTCCCTGAAAGCCTTTTTCCTGTTTCCCTCTTGTCCTTTTCTTCTTGTTCTTGTTTATGTATAAGAAGATATGGTATCTCTTCTTGTACGTAAACATGGCTACAATTTCGATTAATGAGCGTGTAAGCCCGAAAAAACATATGTAACTTTCAAGAAAATGTATATAAACAGTTAGTCTTCTGAAAAACGTTTTAACATAGATCAACAAATTTATCCTCAGCCGCTATAATTTTGTGCAATGTTTTTCGGCTAATATTTTACAAATAAAAAAAAATTAGATGCGGAAGAAGTCATATTTGTATTTCCATTAGCTCTTTATTTTAAATAAACATTTATTTTTTAATTTGGAAAATATAACAAAAATTTAGGGAACTCACATTATGATTGGGTGAGATCTCTGTTTCTTGCATTAGACTCCCTCTGCATTTCACAGTTGTAATGGTAGAGTATTTGTTTTAGAGTATTAATGTTAACTTTTTTCCAATGATTTTTAAAGAACCAATACCAATTACGTGAAAGGGGCGCAGTAAATAAATGCCCTGTAACGCTTTTCTGAGGAATCCCTCAATTACAACCTACTGTTATTTTTGCGGTCGAAGAGAAAGTTGTCCAGCCATTTCACTATGTAACCATCTATTCGTTACCCTTTCACAGTTTTTACTTTTAACTTGCAGAGTCCTTGACTACTTTCTAAAGTCCGAGATAATCCAAAAGGTTAACCAGCTCCTTACGTTTTGCGTACCAGTTAATATAGCACCGGATTAGTTTTCCTCGTGCCAGTAGTTTTTTATTCTTTTTTCTTTCCTCTAGTTGATAAGTAAAAGATTATTTTGAAGCTATTCAGTACCCTGATTTTTTTATCACACACTGAGATTATGGGTCCTGCCCTCCCTAAGCATGGTATCTCCGGGGCGGGGGAGAACCGGAGGCCCGGCCGGCTGCTAAATCTTATTTGGGAGTGGCGCGGGAGGGAAGGGAGCTAGAGGGTCGGTGTGCCATGGAGGAAATCGCAGGAATGGAGATGAAGAGGGGGGGCGGTTGAAGAGGGTGGCCGTGGGCGGAGGGAATGACGCCGTGATTCTCTCGCGATGAATCCGGCGTCGGAGGGGTTTGAGTCGCCCGGCCGCCCAACTAATTGGAATTCCTCGACCCGTTCTCGCGCGCGAACCCCTTATCAACCCTCTTGCCACGGCGGCCCTCAAGCTGGGGCGCGAGCGGTGGTTGCCTTGTCCGACCCGGAGGGAGTACCCCCCCCCCCCCCGAACCTGGGTAATCTCGACTCTCAGGGCGCCGGTAGTGGAATCGTCCTGCTGTCAAGGCGATGGTTATTCATCATCGTCCGTCAACGTTCCTGGCGCCCCTCCGCTTGAGGTCCGTCGCATCCGCTAATCTCTTCCCACATTCGCATAACTCTTGGCTCCCGCTTTCCTTTTCGCGTGTTTCTGGCCGTACTCGTCCTCCACATCTCTCGCACCAACTTGCCCCTCATTTGGCCGTTAGACTGGACACTCTCGAACTGAAATTTGATAGGATGAGATGGGCAAGCACTTGAAACTTATTTTTATTCGAACAAAATCATACATTCTATTTTTTTAAGATTTTCTACTTATTTATTCTCATAATTGCTATCAGTGTGCGTTTTATTTGTTAATTCTCCCCAGAAAAAGCTGACCGATACTCTAGTAGCGACCAACAAGTAATTTTGTAGTTCCGATCCGTATTTAAGTGTACAAGAGTATTATCCAAATAATGATGGTGTCATTTGAAATTGATCGTGGTTTTAACTTCAATGCTGCGGAGTACAGTTTTTCTGAGTCGTCCCTTTTGAAGCATGAGGTCGCCGTTTTTCAAAGAACGAAAGGCATTTTTTATTTTTAGCGCGAGCAGTTCACTTATTTTAAATTATGTTCCCGAAATAACACAATTTGCTCCAATCTATTCTTTTTTCCACTCTTTCTTCCAGCGCTCTTTTCTGAGAACCCTTGGAGTAGCCCACGTATTCGTCAACTAACCTCTTAGGTGAGGACGTAAAGGAAATAAACCTTCTTGCTATCGCGTTTAATGCACTAGTAAACTTTCAAATAAAGTCTTTATGTGAGGCAATCCAGGAGCATAGTGTGACATAAAAAGGTGATTCATCTAGGCCACCATACCGCAAAAAAATAATTATCCAGGCATACTTTGGAAACTGGATGCAATTGAACATGCGCTGCCGGTGGAGATCGCTGGCAGTGTAATGATGACTCCACAGAGAAGATATTCACGACGGTGATATGAGTAGGGGGAAGGAAGGATTCCGCCATGAGGAAGTTGCTGAGGCGTGTCTAGGAGTGTCCATGGTCCTGAACCCACGTCACGTAAGAATGAACCCCGTTGGTGGTGATGTGGGGCTGAAGGGAGAAGAGACTTGTCAAATTCCTTAACGATCTGGACTTATTCGGAGGCTGCCGCGAAAGGGAAAGTAGGAAGTAGTGAGGAGGGATCCTGAATGATGAAATTAATTTCTAATTCTAATTCTCCCGAGGGATCCCGGAGAGGGCGTCGCTCGGAGGATGGCGCTCTCAAAGGCTTCGGATTGGCCAGGAGCGGAGAGTAAGGCGGGGCAGGGCTCTGAGCGGGGAAGGTTGCAAATGTGAGGCGGGCAGGTGTGGGAAGGAAGCGAGTCGGAAAGTGAAACTTTGCGTTGGAGTGAGAGGGGTGGGCCATTCATTAATTAAAGCGTGGGCGGAAGGAATAATTCGGGCGCGTCTCTAACTGCCGCGAAAGTGGCGTCACCGAACATCTGACGGCGGAGGCGATAACCATGCCATCAGCCCATCCCTTCCGGGCGGAACAAAGGCGGCCGTGGGACAGGGGAGCGCCATGGCGCCACAAAGGGAATTTAAAAGTACGAAAAGGATAAGGGAGAGGCGGAATGGACTGAGTGTGGGGAGGAGGGGGCGACATCAAAAAGAATATGAAAAAGGGCGACGGGGAGGGGAGATCCGGCCCGACCGCAGCTGGGGCTGGGGGCCGGGTTGCACGACTTTTTCGCGCCGCTCGGTGAATTAAGGGGATCACTTGAATTTGGAGCACTTTGTGTAATATGAGGAGCGTTTGAAGGAAACAGCTGTCGAAATCCGACGTAGAAATAAAATAAATCTTGAGTTCACTCTGGACTTTGTTTGTTTCACGAATTACTTTCATTGTTAGTTCTCCTGGCTTTAGGTTTTGTTCCTTGCTTAAGGCGATCTATATGGCAAAATACACCATGTTACTATTGTACGTAAATTAAGGCAACCAAAAGAAGCAGGTGTCTCTTATTTGCCGATAGTATAACAGAAGATTTTTAATAGATGCGTGTTTAGTGTTTTGTTACTTTTTCCTAAGGCACGTTCAGAAGATCTTTCTCCCTTTGAAGAGGGTGGCCGTGCCACCGAAATATCCAGAAATAAAACCAATTCCGGCAATTAAAAATAAGCACCTATGGTTATCGTTGCTTATAAAGTAATTTTATCAAATTAACTTTGGCAGGAGTAGATTTGAAGAGGATTTTTCACATTCTGAAATGGAATGCCTCGCCTTCACCGATTCAATGGTCAATTTACTAAGGACATTATTTTTTTTCATCAAAACATTTACTGCTATTACATCGAGTTGATTAAAACATATCAAAATACATCTCTATTAAGATAAATAAGTTGAAGATGGGAAATTCGATTAAAACCCAATATTTGAATATGACATATTGGAAAGTAATGCGGTGTCACTGAGTTGTTCGGAAGTATTTTGTGGTGACTGATAATGGCGGATAAAATCTAAAATATCTTCAGATTTGAATCATGAGTTCTTAGCTATCACATTTGTGGAACAAAGCACGTTAAGTATGCTATGCGTTTGTATGTTAAACTTTCAGTTGGTCCAATAATCTTCGGCAGTGAGATATGCTTTTACGTTGACTTGCGTACATTGGGAGAGAAGGCATGTGACTCACTAATGGCTTAGCAGGCATCAATCGAGGGTTATTCCCCTCGACTGAATTACGATTGATCCGCCTTCCCCTTGCCGTCCCTTATCCGCTCTTCTGCCGTCAAACAATGTCCGTACCCACGCTCCCCAATGTCATCCATCCTCCCACGGACGGTCCAAGTTGTTCCCGATTAATCGATCCCATGGCACTCGCTCTCGCAAGGGCAGTCGAGTGTCTTCGAGAGGATATAACTTATTGCCGATAGATCTTCGACGGCATAACTTTTATGCGAATTGGTCAGACTTAATTCGATAAGTTTCGGATCGTAAAAATCACAGTCGCGGATTCTTTACGTCGGATCGTGCAAAATTAATTCGATTTTGAGATGAATTAAAGAATGTTTTACGTTCATCAAGGTCTTGTAGCCTTCATTACGGATTCCGGTTAAAGCTGCCGAATTTTTTCATTGTTAAACACATTATAAGCTAATTGAATCGACCAATAATTTTCAGCTATTTTTTTTAAATTTGCTCCAAAAAATGACCAAGTTCCATAATACATATTTTGTGTAAATGTAAGCATATTGGTTGACTATTTTAAATAAATGAATAATTCAAGAAAATATTATCTCCGCGCGTGGGCGGACGCCCTATTGAGAGCGACTGCATTATTTTGCGATTATTAATGTGAACTAAGCGAGGAGCGAGTTATATTTTGATCTATCGGTGTTAGAATATACATCTCTCAATTTTATTCAACTTGGTTTATTATGCCAATGAGGAGTTTGAAATATGCCCTCTATTTCCAAGTGAACTAAAGATCCTTTCTTTAAGTTCTAGTTTCGCTTCCTCCCATCTCACTAGCCACTTTTTAATCCTAGCATCTCATCACTTTCTCGTTCTAATAGGTGTACACACACTTAGCAAATACTCATTGAACCTAATTTATTCCATAATTTGAACACTTCCTTTGGTATCTGCCAAATACTTGTTTCAAATGTGGCTCAAATTATGCGAAATGGCCCTTGTTTTCTGCTTTTTTACATTTGTCCATTAGCCTTTAAATGAAGCCTAGATGCGTTAAGGCGGATCTGCGTATTCTTCGGATGTGAGTGCCTACTTAAAGAATCGGTAATTTCAGAACCTTTGTTTCCTCCAATTGCCTTAATCGACTCCCATCACTTTCGAACGAAGGGTCGTATATCCGAATTCTTTGTGAGAATACTCCGACTTTTGCAGTACTGACCTTAGTCGTATAATCCCAACGAAACCCTGCAATGAAGTCAGGGTGAGCGTCCCTTGGTTGGGGACGCGTATTCGAGTGACCGGACTCCGGTCCACTCGCCAATTGGCACACGGGCCGCGAGTCGTGCGGCTCAAGGAACCGCCAGGGGGGGCGAACCAACCGGCGCACACGCGCTTACTGCAGCGGCGATCGATCCACGGGGCCGGCCCTGGCGAGAGATCCCAGGCGAGATCTCGCTCAGTCCCTGCGCTCCTGCCCCTGGAGGGAGATGCCCAACCAGGGCCCGTGCGGAACGCCGTCGCTGCTGCCTCACGTGCGATATATTGAGTCCAGAGTCGAGCTCAGTGCTCGACAGGGCCGCCGAAGTCGTTTTGTGGCCGCGCAGAGATTGGAGGAGAAAATCAGAGCCTGGATCCGGGCTCATAGGTGGTTCTGGAATGCTTGGAGATATATGGCGAGAAGCGAATGAGCCACTTATGACGCACAAGAGTATTTCAGAAGATGGGCGAAAGGGTTAAAATGAACCTGGAACAAACGGAATGGTAGTATTGGTACGAAATGATAACTGGTGGAGAATGTCAGCGAAAATATCCCACATGTATCATACTGTTTATGCTGTAGTTATTTCATGTGACGGCCAATCAGAGGGGATCTTTCATCAGAGCACGCATCTCTCAAAGCAATGGTTTCTCAGGAAGATCTTGCTGCGGAAAAATCGCAAAGATTGGGTGAAGTTGAGGGCGCCCAAAGGGGTCGAACCCTGGCCAACGGTCTACCCAATGGACTATCGCGTCCCCAATATTACTGCATAAAAAATAAATGCCTATTATCTTTCGCCATTAGTGTCGCTGCGGCAAGTTCTGCTTAAGTAATAAGTGGAATAATTCTTTAAAAGCCATATTTTGATATGAACGAAAGAATTTTTGTAAATATGCAATGTATCTAAGCGGTATTTTAATTTCCTTATTTCTCGTTATCTTTTGCTAAACGTTTTTGTTCGTGTATTGCTTAAATATGAAGTTGTGTTCTATGGCTGTCTCAAAGAAGTGACATGTACGTGTATGCGGTTACAGATTTGAAACTAATGTTCTCTCCACTTTCTTTTCAGGTATGAAAAACTGTTGCAAAAGACACCGCTGGAAGTCAATTGGATTGGTGCTATGGGTATGTTCGGGTTTATGAATTCACAAAAGATGAGAAGATATGTCCACTGACTTTTCCGCAAGCACGCTCATTTACTCGATGGGTCCTTATGCACATTAATTTTATTGCAGGAGCCTCTTTTCTTTAAGAGTCTGAAATTCTCAAAATAAGCAATAAAATGAAGGGAATGCATTAAAAAGCTTAGCAGTATTTCGGGAAAGAAATGAAAAGTGATTATTATGCGTTCGTACAAAAGTCTTTTTATTTCAATAAGTTTTGAGGAATGGGAATTTGTCATTCCTTTAGTATTAATAAATATGAAAAGTAGATGAAAAGGTGAGTTTTTTTAGGAAAAAGGAAGTTTCTCTCAATGATGATACCTTCTCATTTAAAATAAATATTTGTAAAATTTAAAAAATCCTATAAAATAATGCTTAACGAGAGACAATTCCGATAAGTACAAATAAAAATATAACCCTTGAAAAACAAAATTATCATCATTTGAATTACATTCCTGCTGCCACCTACGGTGACAGATGAAAAAGTTTGACCTTTTGAGAATAATTGGCCACCTTGTTGACGCATATAAGTAGTCGGTCTTCATATTTATCTTCAAAAGTACCTCGCGATCCACCAAAAATGTGTGTGGCAGGGGTTTCGAGTACCAATTGGAATGCTTGAGGGATGAAGGAGAGGAAGTGTGTTTGAATGGTTAAAAAAAGGGAAAAACCTTCAATAATGAAACCCGAAAAGACGCGCTAATTCATATGCGTGCTATTGGAAGACTTGGTTCCAAACAAGTGTAGATTTCACCCCCTGTGAAAGTTATTTTGCGAGCGAAAAAGGAGAAAATAAAAATAAACCACTACCACTTATTCATGCGATAACTTCACCATGCCAAGACAGACCATGCAGAATGTAGATCTTTACATCCTTTACGTATGGAGGATAGATAGATACCCCCAATTAGTAAGAGTTAATTGCTCTCAAGCATGTTCAACGTCATAATCATTTCAAAAAACCCCAAATAAAAATATCCAATGGAACATTATTTTCAACATAATACTCACCACAAAAAATATGCTTCAGAAATGACGAGAATACAATATATATTCCCCTAAACCGAAAAGGCAGCCCTGTCTTGTATCTTTACTTTAAATTAAAATACACCACCCTAGAACAAGAAAAATCTGGAACACATGAAATTTAATCGTTTTGGTCGAATCTCCCGTAATAATTGACGATAGGATTGAATTAACATTTCCTCCTTCCTGCTTTTGGATGATAAATTTATCTCTTTTCCCGAATTGTGACACTAATACATTAGGCAACCTACTTTTCGCCAAATGATCTTCCTACCTACGTTCTTTAATATATTGCCCTCTATCAGCAAGGTGCGAAAGTCTAAAAGACTATTTTGGAGTTACTTATGCTTTCGTAGGACTCAAACCATCAGAGGAGTGAACCCTCTGCCGAAAATGAATTTCGAGCATGCGCTCACTGAGTTTGCAAAATGAAGCTCTTTTCGCTCGGCTACGTAAATCATCCACTGGTCAGCCAGCCGCTGGTGTGCCAGTCACTGGTGGGCCAGCCACTGGTGTGCCAGCCACTGGTGAGCCAGCCACTGGTGGGCCAGACACTGGTGAGCCAGCCACTGGTGTGCCAGCCACTGGTGGGCCAGACACTGGTGAGCCAGCCACTGGTGGGCCAGACACTGGTGAGCCAGCCACTGTCCTTTCGCCGAAGATAAAGGGCGGAGATGGCCTCAGTAGAGATTCCGGGCGAGTGCGAGAAGGGAGGAAGGGAAAGAGAGGCCGGGAGAGAGAGAGGGAAAAGTTCGACAGTTGGCGTTCGAAGAGAGAGCGTTTGCTGAGCGTAGATGACTGGAATTTGGAGACATATTTCTAGCGAATAGAATAATTTGTCGTTTGATTTCTTACTTCAGTGGGTCGCGGTAGTCCAGAGGTTAGAGCGTTGGACTGCTTACCGGAGGGACCCGGGTTCGATTCCCGGGCAAGGTACTCTGGGCGCCTGTAGCTCCACCCAAGCTAAAGTGATTTTTCGGGTATCAGATTTTCCTGGGAAACCATAACCGGCACAGGGAAAGGAACTGGCCCCCCTACCCTGATGTGTGAATTTCACAACCGTCGGGCTTAGTACTGGGTGTTCTCTACCATCACCTACCAAACTGACCTTCGGGTTGATTACTGTCTTTATGGTTTTTTTTATGTTACTTCAAGGCCATTGCCTCGAGGGGCGGGGCAAAGCTCAAGGTGGAAGTACGACAATCTAAACTTGAAACCTTTCTACCGAAAATATTCTGACTGGAAACTCTGATGCATTCCGTGGTCTTAATAACGAGTAAGAGCATGGAGACTTGGGAGATCAATCAAATATGAGAAGTGTCCGAAAACTATCCAACCTGCGTTCATGTCTCCGCATTGGTGTTATATCGTATTCTTCGTCATCCGGGCCGCGGCATCTTCTGAAGTAGTCCCCATTTGATTGAACCACGCGCTCCCCGCGGTGCGTCCACATCTTAAAGCAGTCCTGGAACGTAGATTATGGAATGGCCGTCAGCTCGCGGGTCGCAATACTCTGAATCGTCTCGATTTCGTCGAACCGCTTTCCTTTGAGCGCCATTTTCAATTTTGTGAACATCCAAAAGTCGCAGGGAGCTATGTCGGGGCTGTACGGAGGCTGGCGAAGATGAACAACCTTGTGCTTTGCCAAACATTTTGCACTAGGTGCGATGAATCCGCTGTCGCGTTATCGTGGTGAAGAAGCCAGACACCGCTTAAACAGAGACGCGGACGTTTTCTTCTCACGGCGTCACGCGATCTTTTCATAACTTCATTGCAATATTCTTTGTCGATCGTCTGATCTCTTGGAGCAAATTCGTAGTGCACAACACCCTCACGCTCATAAGAAAAAAATAAGCATTCACTTGACATGGCTGCGACTTTGACGCACTTCTTTCGGCCGTGGCTCGTCTGAACGCTTCCACTGTGAAAAATTGTTGTTCAGTTTCAGGATCGTAACCATAAACCCATAATTCATCATCAGTGATAACCTTATTAAAGACATTTTCATCAACGGTGACCATTTCCAAGTTATCCTGAGCAATTTTAGAGTGAAGGTCTTTCTGCTAGGTCTTGAGTAATTTCGAAACGAATTTCGCAAACACGCGAGTCATTCCCAAATCCCTATTCAAAATTTCCCAAACTGTAGTTTCCGGTATCCCGAGATCATTTTCTAGTTTACAAACAGTCGATAGATGATCACCTTCAATCGCAAATGGCACACGCTCCATTTTTTCCGGTGTTGAAGGTGTCAGTGAAGGTCAGTCAGAACAAGACTCAATGTCAACAGATTTTTAGCGGCAATTTTTAAACCACCTACACCACTCCTTTATCTGTGTTGTGCCGATACTTTTGTCCCCGAAGGCTTGCTGTATCATTTGACTCGTCTCCGTACAACTCTTGCCGAGATTGAAGCAAAACTTGATGCAAATTCGTTGAACTGTGATTTTCAACAGTAAACAAATGCGACGAACAAAAAACACACGTTTGACACAAAAACACGCTGTGCGCGACCAAAAGCGTCCGACCGGTAACTACGGTATTCGGGGAGTTCGTGAGGGACTACTGTTTACGCTCACACCCCGAAGAGGCAGCACAAGCGCTCTGGCGCGAAGATATGAATGCAGGTCGGATGGATCGCGGACCCACCTCGTTTATATCGTACGTATTGGCTATTCGAAAAGAAAAGAGATAAGAGGAAACACAGCTGTATAGAACAATAAATCTTCCTTAAGGATCTTTTCTCCCCTCGCATCGAACCATTCTCCGCTTATTTTCCTCTGCTCTCCTGGCGTCGAACCAATGACATTTTAAATTGACTGAAAAGAAATGTAATTACGCAGTTGTCGCTAGCTGCGGTTTTCCCAGTGCGATACCAATGTCGCCCACCTTCACAACACGCTCTCCTCCACCGTCACCATTTTCAAGTTCGGTCGCCCCCAAACCTCTTTCCTGAAAGCCCTCCCTGCCGAAACACCGCCTCCACTTACCTCCTCGAATCCAATAACAATGACTGACACGCCTGACTCTATTTTCGCTCCAACCTCGAGACCTCCGAGGGGCGGAAGGGGTGGAGCGGACGGGGGGTTCCCCCATCACAGTCTTCCTTCTCTTTGAGATCATTGCTGCCTCCTCTCCCCACGCCACTCGATTGCAGTAACTGCCACCCCTACCCCAAGCCGTCCCCCTTCCCTCCGCCCGAGACAAGATTGACGGGCGGGGAAATAGCGGACTCGCAGTGCCACTTAACCGTCAAATGGAATTCTTATTCTGGTTTCGCCTCCGCGGAACCATAGTCTCCCAAATGTTCCCAGTGTCTCGCGCAAGACCGAACGCACAAACGAAAGAACTCTTGAGCTGTGTCCTTCCTAAGAGTGCGGGCAAATTAGTGATAGCACTGTTTCGGTCAATTACTTTAAGGCCCACATATCCACTAGGGTTTACAATAAACCATTAGCACTTTCTCCGTTGGCAGTTTTCTCAGCGCGATCACAATAAAAAGGAACAGTTCAGGATAGCTAGCTCCCTTTGCTATATTCAATAAAACTTGGCGATCAGGTATGATAAATCACTAGCGTTCTTAACAGAGCGTCAATTAACGAAGGACTTTCAGCGTCAAGTTAAGTGTAAGTAGGGGCCAATTGTTTTAGGTAAATCTCACTTCTTGATTGCAAGTTGCATCATTGGGCATTTTAATGCGCGTTTCACGAGAAGGGAAAGCACAACGGCTGCAGAATAATTTACATTTCTTTTACGAGCGTGAGGAATAGCTACAATGCATTTACCGCGAGCTTCTCGCGCTTGCGAAGAAAATGTAAATTATGCTGTCGCTGTAAATCATGCGCGAGTACCCTCGTGAAAGCAGGCTAGTATTCTCAATTTTATATCAATTATCATATTTTTTCATTAAACCATAGAATTGTCCGATTTTGAGGCATTAGAATTAATTTTTCTATGTAAACAGAATGCTTTGTCAGCTATGGAGACATATTTTCCTGAAAATTGCGTCATTATCAGAGGAGTAGAGCCACTACTCGAAGGATCTTCGCAAATTTCATCGTCCAGGGATGAGGCCAAAAATGAAGACAGTCACTGTGACTCTATTTTACCAGCTGCTTGCAAGTTAGCAAGAAAGGCTCACAGGTTGTAAGCAAAGTCACAGAAACACTCATCTTTTTTGTATTCTTCCTTTATCGGAGCGCACTTAACAAGTTGAGTTTACAAATTATAGCAAAGCAATGTGTTTAAATCTTAAAATACCTTGCAATTTAAAATGGTTGAAGAAGGATTAAATTCTAAAATTCACTGATTCAGGGGGTATAAGGTAAAATCATCACGATTGTTTAGAAGAGTCTACACGTTTAAGTTTAAACTATGATGAACATTGGAACTACACAATACTGTGCTCTTAAGCTTTAACTATTACCTACAACTATCCTTAAATCTCATACCAAATGGCACAAACTTCTTTGTATAACTCTGTCTATATGCTATCTCCTTCATTTTACTCAGAGTAGTTATTATTGTCATCCCTCTAAGCAGCTTCCCCACCCATGTCCCACACATCACATTCTTCAGCCACATACCAGTGCCTCGTGCATCCATTTGTCCTGCTATTTAGGACTCGGTCAAACCGTTAGTGTCTTTTCAATGCCATTTATAGAACTTTATCATTTGTTTTCCTTTCAGTTCATTCTTCATTTTTTCCTTTCTTCCGAAACACTTCTCAAAAGCCTCAAATCTACGCTTTCCCTCTTGCCTCATCGAGCTAGTTTCTGAGCCACACACAATTACGTTTCTATTAAATGTTCACGAGGGTTTTATTTACTTACTGAAATGAGATTCATGTCATCAACTTTTGTCTTTTTCTCTTTACCTAACTCAATTGTTTATTTTAGTCCAACCATACCTTCTTATAAATCACTTATTAAAACAATTGAAATGATCTGTAGAAGCAAAAGAAGTTTCAACATTTCGGCCTTAATAGTTTGCGAGGGAAATATTTTAGATGTTAAAATTTGAATGCACCACTTATATACGACAACCGACTATTGAATAAGAGTGAGGTATAATTTAGTTGGTCGACATAAGCTGGAAGGTTTTATCTTCAAGAAGAGAAATTAACTTATTCCTCGTCATCAAATACGAAGGAATACTTTCATAACAAGAACGATTTCTCCAAACTGTGGTGGAAGGTGGGAACCAAAGTCAAATAAATGGCGAATCGGCTTAAATTGGTGTACCATCTCTCACTATCACAGTTGAACTTGTCGGTAGTTAAAATAGTCAATAGACAGCACACGAAATTAGTATCAAGGGCATTAGCGTCAATAGGGAAGACCTTTCCATTTTGTAGCGAATATTACAGTAATGAAAAGTATCCCAAAATCCCAGCGGAAATTATTAGATTGAACAATGAAAATAATTCGAGAAAAAAAATAATAACACGTATAGGGAGAACACAACTGCGGAATGCAAAACTCAAAATCCGTCGCTGGATGTTATTATTCAATCTAAAATAAGTAAACATAAGTATAATAAGTAAACATAAGTGTAACGCGGGAACCAGGCGGTGAAAAATATCATGAAAAATAAACCACTTTAGAAAAATATTACGAAAATGGATTACCAGATACAGAAAACCACTTTTAGCACGCCCCACGTTTTTATCACGCTCGATTTTTTTCTATTACTCCTCCATTTACCGCCGTGGTCTCTCTCAGAGCGTGCGTTTTTACGCGAAAGGGTAATTTTATCGACTTTCTGTCCGTATTTACGTCAATTGTCAGAAGAGAAAATACCGAATCAACAACTGAGACATTAAATGAATTATTTGAATTCAATTTAGAGTAAACTGTTTCTTTGTAAATGGTTAAGGTCGGTTCCATTTTACTTACAACTGGAGGAGAAGGATCAATGGCGCCTGGGTTATTGCACCGTAAAGAAACCTGAGGGGAGGACTAAAGCGGGCGGGAACCCTCCACTACCCCCCTGCAAGCCCCCCTCCCCCTCGATAGAAAGGCGGAGGCAATCGGAGGCGGCGACAGGGTGGGAAAGAAGGCGATAGGAGGGCGAAATTAGGCTCATCGAGGTCTCAGCGTGCCCTCGGAGACATTCGGTCCGGGAGGAGGGGTGCGAGGGCGCTATCTCTCCTCCCCCCGCACCACCACAGGTGTTGTGTCGACCGAGGGCCCTTTCATTCGAGCCGCCAGAACACCCAACACCCTCGGCGCCCGCCTCGAGATAAAAAGAGCGCCACTCGCCGGATGCCGAGATAAGGCGGCGGGTGGACAAATGAGACGGGGATTGGCCGACCGGCGCTCTTTCACTCGGGACGCCCCGTTCCCTCCTCTTATTTATAGGCAAGGGTTCGTCGTAAACAAAGCTTCCCGCTTAGGACAGCCAGAAGTAAGCGGACGAGGTGAAGTAAGGCGATTAAGGCGTAAGGAATGGGACCCCAAGCGTTGCCCATGATTATGTCCTATGAGGAATCATGATTGTTAATGGCTTCGCGACAATGGTTGTGAGCTACTTCAAAACAACATATTACCTCCTTCGCTGTATTTTGGTGTGAGGGAAAATGGAGAAATTCTATGACCTGTTTTTGTGCGATCAACGTAGAAAATATTTTGATTATCTCGCACATAATGGTGCCGGAAATAGACAAAGGTCTGTTTCTACCTCCGAATTTTCATTAATAAAAGCAGCTTTTTTGTTAACATCGGGATTGCTCATTCTTCTGCGAAATTTTTATGAATATTAACGCCACGCATTAACCTGTATGGATCACAATATTGACAAAATGGTAGGTGAAAATTCATTTTCATTACGCTTATGTATAATTAATCCTGTGTAATTAGGAAGTATTGATTTCATAGCATCTGTGGCACATCTAAAAAATCCTTATCCAAATTATATTTCCATGAATGCTTTGAATATGGCCGCAGAGGTTAGAAAACGGGTTTTACTACTTAAGACTATCGTACTAAGGTAGTGGTCACCACGTAATCGTATGCTGGAATGTATTGAACAAATGGGAATCAATAAATGTCTACTTTAACTTTTTTGGATTAGATAAAAATGCAACTACGTCCCCAAAACTCAGAGGTGCTATGGTTTCATTTTTTTAAATTTGCAGATATGTACATGTAAGATACATGCATGATACAGACATGTATGACGCTGATAGAAATGAGCTCTTACGGCTAGTAATATATAATAAATTTGAAACTCCAACCCCTTTTACCTACCTCATTATCCTTTTTTACCTTAACCCCTTTTTGACTTGTGGCGCTAGCCAATTAATTTCATTTTCACTTTGTTTAGAAAGGTAAACTGTTTACGGCTATTGGAGTTTCAAATTTATTATATATGTATGACGCCTTCAAAAATATTATTCAGTACACCTTACAGTTCCGATATCAAGGCTAAAATAAGCCAAATTACCTATGCTGGTTTAAAGATAAATATTTTTTCTATTTAAGGTAACTTTATCCATTTATATAAAGTGTGCGTAAAATTCCTAACGACATTATGTTCAAAGATTTTAGGAATAATTCAATAGGATTCTCAAATGCTAATGACCTCCCAAAGAGAATTCTTAATTTTGACTTAAGAGTTTTCCTTTTTTTCCCATAGATTTTTGAAATGCAAAGGGAGAAATTGAGGACCCTCCTCCTTTAATTTTACTTGTCATTGACACACGTGAACGCCACTGGCAATACCGTTTGTAGGATTAGGGAAAACGTACTGCGCTTGAAATAAACCTAAATACTCTAATTGCTTGCTCTCTTCGGAACATGTTCTGTGTGCTTATCTTGGCTAATTTATGAAATCCCAAAAGTTATGAGTTTAACTTCCGTTATGATAGTGATAGTTGTTATTCACTTCACCCGAGTGCGCATCACGTTGTACCTCGCAACAGTCCTATTAAGTATCCCTCGATCTCATTCAAGCCGTTCTTCATTGAGTAATGTCGTTAGGACTTCCGCAATTTCTTAGACGGTTACGATTGGCTTTTCACTGATTTAACTCGCCTAAATGACTGTAGAAGTCTGTAAACGTGTGTTTATCTAAACGACAAAATTTTTAATGGCAAATGAAAAACATTTTGTCTTTAAAATTCTTACAATAATTAAAATGCAACCGTTCAATTCTTCCCAACCCTATTGTACATTGATTATAAATTTTTAATGATATCAATCAATTTTTCGGACACAATGTCAGATAAATTCAGCAATAGCTCCTGATTTAATGTGCAAAAAATTGTGACAACTCTTGTCAATTACTAGTTTGCCTGTTCACTCCCACAAACCCTCCGTTAAAACTCCATCACTGTGTGGTATGATATGTTTTGGCAAGATTCCTAGAGTTTTCTTTCTTCTCCGTTCTTTTCTAATATGTATACCATCTTGATGTTGAATTAATTTCTTGGGCACCATATCGACACAATAACATTTGCCATTTCCTATTATTGTCTGTGTTATTGATCACATGGAAACAATCATGTTAATACCGAATGTTATATCTTTACCTAATTAAGTTCAAGAAGTTTTCAATTATAAACTACTGAATGTTATCAGAGAGATGATCACTGCCGACAGTATAGTTTTGACTGTATGATTTTGCATGTGGTATTTTTCCTTTTTACGGGTGATGACCTAACACCCCCCGCCACACGCCCTCGCGGAGGCTTGCGGAGTATTATGTAGATGCATTTATCAGAAATCTTACTGGGAACCATGCTCGGAAATGCAGTGAGTGTGTAATGGCACAATGATGAAGGATGCTCAAATGTATATCGGCGTTCTTGTCCGACTATAATAAATGTTTGCATTTATGATAAATGCCTGGCATTGTTGATTTCCCATACGTAATATTGCTCAAATGGTTGATCATATTCGAGTTCCCATTCCTCTGCAAGATTGAAGTATTCTTCCCATTTTGGCGATCTGCAGGCCACCTGAGCCCGTTCTCTTCAAATATTCTTATTAAGAAAGACATCAAGTGAAGATTGTGCAAAATTGGCGATTAAACATTGTGAATTGAATTGAATGACCTTCATGCAAGCCTCCAAAATATTTTCGCTTGCATTTTTCCTTTCACAAGTTCATTATACGTCATTTTGTGGGCTTCACGTCGTGTAATCGGCGCATTACTTGACCGGGGCAACTATCCGCTCCCGGTGCCCACTACGCGTGAGAGTACCGAATTGGATATCCTGAAGGAATAACCGCGGCAGGAGCATCTCCATCCCAGCGCGCCCTACCGATGATGCTTTCGCGTTAACCCCATCCATCCATCCCATCTCCCCTCGCACCACGCATTCCTAGTTTTGGAAATGTGATTAAGGAAGCGGGCGGGTGGGGGGCGTTGGCCGGGGAGCCATGCCTCACGGTCTCACCCCTGTGTATTTCACCCTCCCCAAAGCGGCCGTTCTCTTCCCGTGGAACGGAGGGGGGGTCGGGAAGGTGGCGGTGGGGACAGGAGTGGGGGTACGGTAAGGGGGCGCGGAGGCGAGGGAGGGAGGGAGGGGGCGCACGACCCCCGAAACCCTTCCTCTCTTCGGGATCACTGCCAGGGTTCTCTGTTAATGAGCCAATCATCTCCAGCCCCAGAGGGGCATCCATACCCCAATTCAAACCGCCGACTGCCGGCGCCCTCCCCCACACCCGTTTCTCATCTCCTTCGCCGGCAAATCACCCCCTTCCCCGAATCCTCCCCCCCACCACACACCCACATATACCAACGCAGAAACTCCTATCTACTACCCTTTGGCATCAAATCCTTTGCCATTATTTGCTCGTTGTTCACATTCACTTATAGGATTAGAATCCGGGGATAATGATACAAAATTGACATTCAGAACCTCCTCCGCGCCGCGTTGTGGCAAATGACTTGTTGCCAATCGATTTGAGTTAAAATTTGCGATGCTGAATATTTTTACAGGCGCTTTCAAATTGACTCCGGATTGCCTCGTGCATGATGGACGCTCAAATCAATATGGAAGTCGTTTCTCTGGCACCGTCTCTCCAAAATGTCACGTAGCGCTCCGTTAGCGCGATGGGGATAACTTGACGGGCGATAAAAGAACCTTAGCAATTATTTTCAAAGACATCAATGAATTAATAAATTAGACTAGGTAGCGTTGTTGAGCAAATTTGCTCTATTTTCTTTGTTGCTGGTTGAGGTTTTCCTATTATTCAGTTCATCTGAAACTTTGTGCGCACTCTAATTTTTCATAATCTCGAGTGTATTCATTCTCTTTTAAAATTTCTTACAAAATAGAAAACTAAGTCCTGCAAGCCATGCAGGCAATCGCTCCAGCCACAATCGATATGATGACTTGCTTGACCCTTCTCATTGTTGTTATTATTAATCTGCTAATTATAGATGAATACATTCATTGGAGATAAATTATTTTCTTAGTCCATGAATACCTTTTCTCATTTTTTAGGAGCTTCTACAAAATAACTCGAATAACTTTAGTCCAATCCGATGTTCTGTAATGCATATTTATTGCCATCTTCAAATTTATATAAATTTCCTCATACATTCTCAATATCATTTGAATTATCTAATGCATAATCTTATCGCATTGGACTATCGTACCTCGTAGGCATATATTGGTTTGTATATTTATAAACTGCATATATATAGACTTTATATTGGTTTATGTTTCCCTAGCCGTCACTCAAAATGGAGTCATTTCATGCTCTGAGTAACTTCAGAATATGTTGATTGAAACCCCAGACACTCTTCTCAAAAATTTATTTTACCTTGAGCTACCCGGTGATTTGACCCCTGTGGAATGCTGAAGGTCTCATTCTCTGAAGTGATTTTGGGGACCAAAACTCCGCCAGTTGGCAACAACCATGGCATTGGGCATTGGGGTGACGGCTGCGGAATATTTGCGTGACGAACAACTGTGCGATGCGCAGTTGTTCTAACGTCGACGTTTTCCGTAACACAACGGTCGGTACCAATTCACGTGCCATGACGTGCCGTACATCACAATTGAATGCGGCATGTGTTTTGTGGCACAGTTCTGGAGAGGTTAATTACCAAGTGTCGTGATATACCGATAGATTATACGATACTCTAACTCCGATAATTGCTTCGCTTTTCAAAGGAATCCCCAACTAACTGTGAAGTAAAATAAAAGTGGACCCAGGAAACCATTGGTCAAATGGGTCCAAAAATTAAAAAAATTAAAAAATTAATTGCTTCGCTGTTTCTTCATATCCCGTTCAGGCTATGGTATTACGGTAATGATTTTAAATGCGCTATGGTAATCATAAAAGTGTTTTCAAATACTCGACTGTTATAATTATTATTTGGTAGTGTACCATTCAAAGTATGTTTTGCACGAACAAAGACATGGTCCGTTGCATTTCTTACTCTCGTTCGACGACACTGACTGAATGACGAACCAAGTTCTCCAATTCTCTCTGCCTCCGTCCCAACCAACATGACTATCCTTTTCCTCCGTCTTCATCGCCTGCCCAACGCTCCTCCCTCCATTACAGTCCTCCCTGCAAATGAATACGCTCTATATGCATCTCCCCTCTCTTCTTTGAATTTCTCCCGAAAATTCTCTCCCCTCCACAAGATTCCTACTCCCTCTTCGTTTCTTTTCTTTTCCATCCAATTTACCTTTTTTATTCCTCTGCATGCCCACGTCTCAAAATTTGAATGTTATGAAACTCAGTAAATTGTTTCTGAGTTAATCTCGCTATTTGATTAACAAGTTAACTTGTTAATCAAATGGCGAGAGGGTCAAAGTTAAATAATATATATGGACAGGTAGATTAAATGATTTCACGTGTCCCAGAAAGTAACAAATCGATCGTGATGCGAAATCGGAACGCATTTTGGTCAGAGGGAGAGATAGCAGCGAGGTTTTTAATAACCAAAGGGTTTTAATTTAGCAGAATAAATATCTTATTTTAATTATTCTAAGTTACGCGAGGATAAATCCGGGAGAGGCAAAGCTCTATCAGCTATATATTATTCTGATTTGACATTTAGATATTTCGACTTCTCCAACCGCGAGCATCTAACCGAATTGATTGATATATAAATAGTCGTCTTTATTTTGGGGCAAGATTGAGACTATGGAGTGTCTTCTACCACCCAACCCCTCGATGCACATTTGCAATATCAAACTTATAGGTAATTTTTTCTAATTATGTATAAATAGCAGGAAAATTAATACATATAATGCATTAAGACTACTATAAAGCAACCCCATAGATTAGTTACCTTGCTAATTAATAATTAAAACAAAAAAATATATAAAATACACAAATACAATTGCTATAAATACCAGTATATGCAATCAATACTTGTAGAACAATATTCCTCGTTATATTCACAAACACCAATACAAAGTATGAAGCTCCTGTGAAAGTAGAAGGAAGGATCTCGCAGTCCGTTGGCAGCTGGTTTTTTCCTGGTTGGTTTGCTGTGAATTTAGTGATTCATAAACAAGTGCGAACTTGAATGATGGGAGAGATAGTACATTAGTTATAACGGATCTAAGCTCCTTCCACTGACGACATGCTATGACTGCAAATGACTGCTTGAATGCAGTTGCTCTTCAATGAGGGATTACGGCTTCATGATTACCTCTGGTATTAAGTTTATGTATTATATCAAGGCTATTGAAGTCATTTGTAAAATACTGAGGGGTTTTATGATTTAGTATTTACATCACGTGGAGTTTACTGCAAGAATCCAGATATAGACCGTTTAGTTTATTAAAATATTCTGTAATGTGATCAGTAATTTTCTAATTGTTCGCATTAGTTAAATTCCCTTTGTAGTTTTACCGACAGCCCGTTTGGAAGGTGATTGATACGCTATGTAACCATAATTAAATGAGGAATAATGAGAGAAGAAACGATCTGCTTTTTAAATTAGAGCAGGCATAAGGAATAGGCGTCTTATCAAATATCTGTATATATTTCAGAAATGACAGGTGCGGGCAGCGAATTAAGAGTTTGGTTGGGCAGTGTTAGGGTGGAGGAACGAGCAAGAGAGCGTTATTCGTTCTCACCCGTGGTTGTAGACGTGTATGCGGAGGTAATGCCACCTCCGGCATAGGAAGGGCTGCAGGAAACATGGAAGTCGATGGACAACTGATGAAGACAGTTGCATGAGTGAAAAATGAAGTTTTAGTCAGCCAGGGTATGGGAATTTCAGGTCAGAAATTTACCATGCCAGCTTCCACGTGGAGTGTGTGGCACGGGATGGTTCAATACTAGACAGACAACAAACAACACTCTCTTGATTGTTTGCTTCAATAAATATTTAATATAGATAATGGTGAATACCTGTCCATATACTACCCTTTCTAAGTGTTAAATACTTCTTTACGCACAATCTTGAGTCAGCATGGATCAGTTTATTTCAGAAAAATGTTCGAGAAGTGTTCGGTTTTCATTGTAAGAACATTATTCTAAATGAATCATTAAATGAAAGTTTTAGGGGTCAGCGGACGACGGGTGTCGTTCGATTGTAGAACTGAGCAGCAAATTAAGTTTCTCATCGCAAAAAAACGAACGAGGCGTAATAATCGATGAATATTTCAACGGAGCATATAAATAGAAAGCAAATATTTTTAAAACAAAGATTGAATACAAAAACACCCACCTGCAAGTAACCTATTTTACTTATACATACCTTCATACATCAGGTTGACACTTTGTACAATTGGATATAAGGTTTCATTTTTTAACACTTACCAGAAAATGCCTTAAGCATGCATGTTTTTAAATAAAGGAGTGGCGACAGAATAATAAGTCCTCATTTTTCCTATTTTGGGTCAGACATAAGACACTGAAAAGAAACATTTACTTATTTAAAAAACGGGGCTACAATTGCTTAAAAATGTAATTTGCTGAGTTTATTTGTTGGTTTTAGGAAAAATGGCAAATATTGAGGACAAGTGGTATTTACCTTGATGGCACGCGCTTAGAAGCTTATAGTTTCATAATAAGTAACTTCATAAGAGATAACGTGAAAACATGATGGCACAACGCAGAGATTGAAATTGTTGTTAAACCGTTTAGGACATGTCACGTTAAGATAAACTATGCACGGAATGATATCTCTGACGACGAACGGAATGCAATCATTCACAATTTTATGATGTCTAGGATGAACACCATAAAGAACTTTGAAAAATGATAAGTGACCGCAAAAGGAAAAAAATTGCCGAACAGGATGACGGGAATTCAAAATAATTTGGGCATAAATCAAAAAGGCTCAGGGTATTAAATCAGCTGTTAAATCACGCAAAAACGATAAGGGTGAAAGAGGGAAGAGCCAAATTATAATATTCTTTCTTTCAAAGCTTTTTCAATTAATCTCACCAAATGCCTGCAATGGCTTGCTAAATCATTTCCGTCGACCCATACCTGAAATTAAACATTCAGACAGTGGGCATTTAACATAGGGAAATAGAAAAAATATTCAAGTTAAAAACCTATAGATTTGCGCGTGCCTTTCCATGTGCCCATCGAGTTGATGTGAATTCCCTGTTGAATGGAGACGATAATGCTTTCGACACGATCTTGGACTTAAATCCGGTATCTTCATCTAAATTGCCATTATGGATAATATACAGGTATATAGCAAATTTTATGAAGGAAAGTGAGAATGCGTCAATCAAATTCAAAATAAAAATTATCTGAAACTGAAACGAGAATCTAAAATTATTTAGGCCCTATGTTAGAGAGATTCATGGAAATTAGTCTGCAGTTAATTCACTCAAAAGAGTTAAATGAGAATGACTAAGCAGCATTTTTGAAAGGTCAACATATTATTTGTGATCTTTCAAAGTGCCTTCACGGAATGTCCTCACGAATATCTCCAATCGGTCACCAAATCGTTTTCACCAACACATTCCCGAAATTGAAAGTTCATAAAATGCCATAGAAAATATGCTGGATAAAACTACCCCAAGCAATTTCTTCAAGGCCGATCAAAACTATGTTGCATATTTATAGAACTGGAGTTGCAAATTTTGACCGTATCTAGAGATCCCATCAGGAAATCCCCATTAGGTCACCATTTTCCCATTGATTGGACAATAGCTGGAGTAGAATCTACATTTTAAATGCGATGACTTGGAGTTACCGATACACAACAGACGTATCACCCTCACATTCTTTTCATTAAAGTTCATTTTTGGTTGGATTGCGGAGTGTCTCGATGCTCAAGAATTATTGATCGCAACGCAGCAGAGTTTCCAAGAGAACAGATCCTGCAAGTCGCAATTTCCCTGTTTTTCATGATATGTTGGGTAGGGAAAGTGTTATGGTCGTGCATACGCTTTTTAAAGTCTTTTACTCTAAATATGTTCAACTTAGGTTCTCGCAGCAAGCAACTTAAAATCTTAAAGTTAATGCTATAGTTAAAAATACCGTATGCTGGAATGAAGACTTTTTAAATGATGACCTTCGCTTTCAAGTGTTCCAGCTTCACGGTCCATCAGGGGTACTGGTTTTCCGTTTTAGTGTATTTTGGTATGCTTTCTTTCATGGTTTCTTTTATTGCTGTAGTTAACCTGTCCATGCGGAGGTCAATATGCTCGGTTGTTGGGGTCCATAGTAAATCTCTATCGATGATGGTTAATTTATTTAGGAGTTTTCCATTGAATTTTTCCCAATTTGTGCTCCCAAAGTTGAATCTAATTTGTGGAAGTGGTGTGTTTTTATTGCTTCTAATATTAAAGGTGATTAGTCTGTGGTCACTAGTGATCTGGTCTTCTATGACCTTCCATGTTCTGACTTTTCCTAGTAATGATGCGCTGATCAGAGTTAAGTCGATGCTAGAGGATCCGTTTAAGCTATGGAATGCCTGAGGTTCGCCGGGTTCATTTAATATAAATAAGTTGAATGATGAAATGAGGTGTTCGAGTTGGTTTCCTCTGGAGTCTGTTGCTGGGTTGAACCAAGTTTCGCTCTTCGCATTCGAGTCCATGGATACAATAATTTGTTTGCGCTCAAATTTTTCAACTGTAGCTTGAAGTTGGATTAGAAAAGGTAGGATATCTTGGCTTGGTGGGAAGTTAGGCACTTACTAGGATAAAGGATTCTGAGGTTGATCTTAATTCTGCCACCGCTATGTACTCGTCAGGGAAGTCACTTATTTCCAAAAGTCCAGGTCTTCGTTGAACACAATTATTGCGGCAAAGGGTCTTGATACGAATCTTGTAGGGACGATTCTCGTCTTCAGCTCTTGTCCCAGAAGGATCCAGTGGTTCTTGGTGGGTTTGCACATGTATGGTTCTCGGACCAGGAATATGTCAACGGCTAGTTGCTCCCTTATCATTCTGATTTCATCAGTTGGCGTTTTAGCCCGTTGAAGAATTATTTGAGCTATATTCAAGCAGTTTTTATCCGGTTCCATAGTCGATGGTCTCAATTAGATTCCGAAGTCACCTCTGGTAGACATGCATGCATGGTCATTTGCTTTGTGGGATGTATCTTCTATTTTCGCTAACTGGCAATTGCCACAAACTGGAGCGTTATCTAAATGTGTGCAGTCCTTAGATGTATGGTCTCATCGTAGACTAGATGGCCACACGTCTTCGCGAAGGTTTTCGAGGACGTGCTCAAAAACAACGATGAGATGACGGCCGCAAGTCTTTTTTTCCTCGCGGCCGGACACAACGCACGACTCATCGGACACATTCCAATAGTTGGCAGGAATCAGGATCAGTTCAGTATCCATCGATGATTTGCAGGAGGATGAAATGAAGTGGTTTCCTGACTTATTCAAAACTTTTTTAAAGAATAAACGTTGCGCGAACTATTTCTCGTCTGACTACATATGATAATTTATTATTACTATTATTAGGTAATCTACCGGTTAAGGTAGGTTTTTGGATGGACATAATTACAAATTAAATAATTTATGACCCCAAGCAAAAAACAACATCCTACTTTACAGCAGGTCCCTCTTCAGCTGTGAGTACTTTCTTCCGCCCTTCATCCCGTCCAACATCCCGTCCAACATCGTTATCCTATTCCTTCCCTTTCCTCGTTTGCCAAACATTCTCCCCTCAATTACATATATCCATGAAAAACGTTTCAAAAATATGAAATTGATTGTCTAAACGCAAAAACATGACGATGCATACAAACACACACATATATATGTTTATTTATTAGATAATCTACCGGTTAAGGTAGGTTTTTGGATGGACATAATTACTAATTAAAAATTTGTGACCCCTGGGAAAACACAACATCCTACTTTGTATCAGATCCCTCTTCAGCTCTGATTATTTTCTTCCTACCTTCATCCCGTCCAACATCCCTATCCTATTCCTTCCCTTTCCTCGCTTGCCCAACCTTCCCCATAAACTAGTCTTCAACATCCCGCTGCCGGTCAATACCCCCTTCAGCTGCTTTTCCTGCCTCCATATGATTGCTCCCAACAAACCCCTCTCTTCACCCACCATACCAAGTACTTCCTCGTTTGTTTTTTTCTCTGTCCATTTCACCTTCTCCATTCTTCTCCACACGCACATTTCAAAAGCCTACAATCTACGTCTATCCTCCTGCTTCAATGACCTTGTTTCCGCACCGTACATAGCTAGGCTCCATATCAAAGTTTATACGAGTCTTTTCTTAACATCCTTGCTCAACGTCCCCGTCATCAACTCCCTCCTTGTGAAAGCCTCTTTGGCTAGCGCAATTCTTCTCCTTACGTCCCTACTACTGTGACCGTGTTGGTCCAAAACACTACCGAGATACGAAAACTGTTCTACCTGCTCTAGATTTTGCCCTCCTATTTTAATGTTTAGCTTAGCCATTTTCGTTCTAGAGAATCGCATAACCTTTGTTTTATTGATATTGATTCTAATCCCATACCTGTCGCACTGAATTTCCAATTCACTAAGCAATGCTTGCAGCCCCTTGGCTGATTGACATCAGCAAACCTAACTGATTTTACGAATTCCCCGCCCACTTTCAATCCTACCTCCAGTTCTTTACACGCCTCTTTGATCATTTCCTCTGCATACAGGTTGAACAGCAACGGTGATAATGGGCCACCCTACCTTACACCTCTTCTTAACACTGCCATCCGGACTCCCCGTTCCCCACTCGCACCTGAGCAGTCTGAGACAAGTACAGGTTGCGGATTAGCCTCCTTTTCCTCCAATCCATTCCTATTTTTTGCAGAATACTCATTAGTTTTCCCAATTCACTCTATCAAACGATTTGGCGAAATCAACGAAACAGGCAAATACCTCCTGGTTGTGTTCTATATTCCTGTCGATTAATAATCTCATTGCTGCAATGGCATTACGCGTACCTCTCCCCTTCATAAACCCAAACTGATCATCCCCTAAATAATCATTTGCCTTACTGTCTAACCTTTTGCTTATGATCCTAAGAACAACTTTAGCTGCGTGGGATATCAAACTTATTGTCCTATAGTCCTCAAATTATGCAGACTCTACCTTCATCGGAATATGAACTAAAACTGATCTCACAAAGTCTTCCGGCCAGATTCCTTCGTTATAAATACTACGAATCAGCCCACATAGCCTTTTCCTCCCACATTTTCGTAAACATTTCAGTAGTTCCGCGGGAATATTATCCACCCCACGGCCTTATTTAGTTTCATCTCCCTTAACGACTTTTCTATCTCATTGTCTAGTATGCCTGGACATAAGCTATCTTCCTCTACGTCATGTTCTTTTTCAATGGCTAATTTTGTTGATCTAAACTCTTTACTAAATAGTTCTTCTACATATTCCTTCTATCTCTCTTGGATCTTTCCTGTGTCAACTATTACCTTACCCGCCTTATATCTCGCTGTTAGCATAGATCTCACTTTTTTACTTCCCGATAAAAATTTAACTTTGCTGTACAGCGCACCGATTTCACCCTTCCTCTGCAGACTTTCCATATCTTCACACTGCGTCTTCCACCATGCTTTATTTGCTTTATTTGTTGCCCACCTCAGTTTATTGTTTAATTATTTGTACTTCATTTTGCCTAATTCTCTATTTACATTCTTCCATTTTCGCCGCTCATCCATATTTGTAATCATCTCGTCCGTGATGCATGGATTCCTATTCCTTTTAGCGTTTACGGTTCCAATAGTGTCTTTTATATGACCATTATCTTTTTAAATTAAAATGCATAGAATATAATAACAGTAGGAATTATCAATTAACATTGCTCCCGCTAGCATAGCTCTAGGGGTCATCAGATAGCACAAGCCTTTTCACCACACCGAGCTCCTAGTCCATTTATAAAACTAATCAAAATTCTTGAATTTAATTCTCCATCAACTTTCATATTAATTTTATCCTTTCCCATTGATCATTTACAATTTCCCCTCCGTACATTATAACCTTATAGAATTTAAGGAGAGTCCTGTCTATCTGTACTTACAAGGCATGCCCCATAGTTAAATTGAATAAATCTCGGGGATAAATGTATTGCAGTTGAAAATTCTTCATGAGAGAACCCTTATGTATCGACACATCACTGCCAGTGCCTCTGCCAGTTGTGGTATGCTTCCTGTATGGTATCAACAGGGCTCACGTTCAGGCACCTCGTCATGGCTTATTTGACTGATGCTAGTGATCCAAGGTGGTACTCAAAGGGGTTGCACTTAAGTCGTGGTCAAAGAACCCTGTCTCATCACCAGCAATCACCTATTCTAAAATATTTGGGTCATTTTCCTGAGATCCAAGAGGTCCAAGGCAAAACTGTCCCATAATCAATCTTCCAACAGCACCTTGAAGACCATCTTGGCACACATTTCTCATGGCTGTCTTCTGTAAGAATGTAATCTATTGTGTTTTCCTGAATATTGCACTCCTCTGCTGATTGTCAGACACTTGGGGGTCAATCAGAATCTGAGCATGAGCCTCACTTTTTGCACATTTTCATCACTGTGTTGCTGATGGATGTGTCTGGGGGATTATTCGTCACCGTCAATCTTCTCGTCACCCTCCCAGTATAACATCCTGCGCAAACCATCTTTTGGGTATTTTTCCATCTCCAGCATCCTTAACCATGGTTATGGTCTCCTAACCCAATTTTCAAAGATAAATTCACAATTTAATCGCATGTCGTTGCTACATGGAAAGAGGCATCGAGAATTCGTGACGCGACCGCCGAGCAGGGGTCCAGTCTACCGCGGGGCAATCCGCACACTGTAAATGCCCACAGTTAACTGCCGTGAGTCACGTTGCTTTCTCAAGATCACCCTTACCTTACCCACCACAAATCGCCCCACTCCAATCAACTATATTGGTGGCATTAAATCATGCCACTTATTTTAAGAAAGGGCCTGTATTGCTTATGTTTAGCGTTACGTTTTTGGTGATAAAAACAACTTTATTCGTAGAGAAATCAGAGAATCACTTCGGTCTTAATAATTTTTGTTTGTTTGGAGTTCAATTCTTAATTGTCTTTATTATTGTCATACTGTTCGTCTGCCATTGGCATTTGAAATTCTTAGAGGGTTAAGGATTGCAATCCAGGTTGGTTAGTGGTTCTCCTGTACCAATGATAATTTTTCTAATTTCCATCAAAGTCGGTTGTACATAGTTTGAGATTCATATAATCATTATATTTTATAATTGAAAAAACATAGAATGTAATAACAACAGAATTTACCAGAATTTTTGCACTAATATGCAAGCATATTTTTGAAACATATATTTAAGGGAAATTTCCACTCAGCCTCGATAGGTGTTCGAACTATTACCAATAAACTTTGCATTCAAATTTTTCAATCAAGCATTGATCCAGCATTTTAATAAGATAATAAACAAAAGAAAAATAAGATTAATTATTTTCATGGGGCTATTTTTTCTAACGAAATTTGCACGTGACGATTGTTTATAAAAATGCACGACGTGAATTTGATGCACATTGGAAACAGCGCGCTTTTTTATATGCACGTAGGATCAAATAATGTATTGACGGAAAGATTTGATGTCATCTTTATCGGAAAAACCCATGCCATCCCGAATTTGCCTCGGAAGCTCAAAAGAGTGCAAAAATATCTCGAGAGACATGATTAATTCTCTACTGATACTGGTGAAAAACGCTTAGGTGGAACTTTTTTTCCAGAAATAATAGTCTCTTCCTCTGAGTTCATATCATCATGTTGCAAAGCATTCAGTTGATGTGACTAGGGTACGATTTCAATTATTTCACCATTGGATTTTCCGCACAATACATCATTTCCTGCTCAATAATTCCACGGAAATCTTTTCTTGTGGATGGCAAGTGTGTTCGTCGAATCTCCTCCAAATGTCAGCGCATTTCGATGCAATGGCAAGCCAATATTTGACCGACAGTCACGTGGCAGACTTTTCAGCGAGATCCTAGGAAATGACGTAATTGACATGCCGTCCATGATGGTACCCTCGTGTGGAATGTGTGTGCCTAGTGCAGTTGTCCGGATGCGGATCGTGGGTGCGGAAGAGGGGAGGGATGTACGTAAGGGAATATGATAGCCGAGTCCGAGTTCCATCGTCAATGCACCTGCCGCGGGCGTATTGATGGAAGCGTGCGATTGCTCGTGGAGAGAGCGACATCACGGACCCCCTGTAGCCGGGGGCAAGGTGGGATGGGGGGGAGCGCGGTCGGTCTTAATGAGCGGTTGGTTGGTTTTGGGAAGATGAGAGCGGGAGGAGAGGAAAATGGAATAAAAGGAGAAGAAATGAATCGAGCGAGCGAATATTCGCCCGAGGTCTTCGCGTATCGATTTGCCGGCGTGTGTTGTCTTCCCGAGGTGCACACTTCGTTGTTTCGTGACATGCGCACTCGCAATGAAGTGGAAAATAAACTAACGCCGTCGCGGGTGCACAGCACCATAGCGTCTCCGAATTAAACCTCTGTCCCCCTGTCCATAATAGTTTCGCACGTGATTTATGCTATTTCATTTCATGCGATGAGCATAATGCTATGGCTAAACAGCTGTGAAAATAAGTGTCGAAAAATGTGACTCGAAATGGCCTTCGCACGATCGCCTCAAAGATGACCAACATATATCATTTACAATTGTTGTACAGTCATCATATATGATATAAGAAAAATTACTGACAATCGAAACAACCCACAATTAAAGACAATCTTTATCATATACCACAATCATATGATCTTCATAATATACAATAGTGGTATAAATTAAAAATTTATAAATGGAATACTCTTTCTGGTCCTGCTAAGCGTGTCAGTTCTGGCTCGACAGAATGTGCCACGCTAACAGAAATGATAGCTTGAAGTGTTTCAATTATAAAGCTACATATATTTAGTGTCATATTTTGCTGCAGGCCCTAATCCATTCTGCATAATAGCCAGTCTTTTAGTCTCCCTTTCACAGCATTTACTGACTGTAATATTCTTAAATCTTTAGGTATTTCATTAAAAAGTAGAAGTACAGCAACCTCCAAAAATTTTCTATCTTGTTTTGTCTAAAACTTTTCAGTTATATACTTAATATTGTCCGTTAATGGTTATTCACTTTTATTTAAATCAGGTACTTTAAATTTGTCAAAATCAGTTTCTTATTACATAAGTTGGAATATCCATACAACCATTCTAGAGGCAGAATTCCTAATTTTTGAAAGATATTTATTCCATTTGGAATATTTGTATTTTTTAATCTAGCCTCTGATATTTTCTCCAGCATTTTTTGCTGCTTATTTTTTAGAATATTAATTTTAGTAGAACCAGTGGATCCCCAGACGGTTATAAAATATTTTAAAATACTCTCAATCAGTGAAAAATACACTATCTTGATGACATTCGAACTTAAAAAACTATTGATGTAGTGAACTTAACGAAGGATGTAACTTAATTTGTTATTTATTTTTTTAAATATATTCTCCAATTCAATGAAAGCACTTGAATGGTCATTCATATATATTATAAATAGTAAAGGGCCAAGAATAGATTCTTAAGGCACACCCGATTCCATCTTCTGATCTTCACTACATTCATATATTATTTATCTTATTGACTAATTTTAAAACTGTTACATAATTAGAAAACAAAAGGTGGCTGGGTCCACGAACCCCTATGCAGAATAAATTTTGGTACAACATATTGTTTTTACAATTTACAGCTAGTTCAAATCTTCTGTGTCAAAAGCTTTTATAAGGTTTATAAATGTTATCAACGTGTTAAACCTTCTATACATTCCATCTTTGATACTGTTTACAGCTAGTTCAATGGCTCCTGTTGGTCTTTAGAAACCAATTTTAAATAATGATATTATTTCATTCTTATCTAGAAAATTAATAAATTTGTCAGCCTTATAATGTGATCATAATATAAAATGTTTTGCCTCAGGAAATTACTTACTTAATGGTTATATACATGAACTGGAATGATGTTTTATAGGCAGGTGATAGTCCGACGCTTTTAGTAATATTTTTCAAGTGGCCTTCATCCAAAATTGAGACAAGTAAGGTAAGAGACTGCTCCCAAACGCACGCTATAAATCTATTATGAAGGCGCGGCGCGAATAATAACACTAATTATCTTTATTAATATGCGTGAGGGTTCAGCGATACAAACTAAATAAAAACAGACCTATCTATCTCTCTTACGAGATTTGGAGATAGTTGATACAGAGGATATCCGTAAGCACGCCTCGGCAATAAGGAAAAGTACAACAAGTGCCTAAGGTGACCATTAAGAAAAAGGAATTAAATAACTTATGATTAATTATAAAAAAAATCAACCTTTCTCCCGTTAAGTAGTACCTACAGCATTCAATGGGAGTAATTTTACAGCCCCACGGCAGTCAAATCTTCTGGCCATCAGCCAAAAAACGCTGGGAAGGTTAATTTGTATATATTTAATAGGTAAGTTATGATACGTAGTGATTGTCTTAGGAGAATACTGGACTTAGTTTGCATGTGGAACTGTAAATGGAGCCAATTATGTAATTTCAATTTTGTTATGACCACGTAGGGTGTCCTTACACGAACTTTTCACCCATTGCGCATGTTGAACTTTTAATAAAAGAATATATGGCTTGTTTTGGCCTCCAAGGAGTTACGGTATTTTACATATATTAATTGATGTAACGCTCGAAAGATTGAAAGTTACTGATTTTGTTAAAAATTGCCACAAGCAGAGAGTAAGCGCCACCGATGTACTGGAGGATGTAGGCTGGGGGCGTCTTGGTTCTAGAAGAGAGCAGGAAAGACCTACAAGGCTTTTAGGGAGTTACAGGCCCATAGACTTGTCTTGCGACTCAGATGAAAGAATTTGGTCCTGTCAATAGTCTCGAACACCGGGACAAAGTGGCAGAGATTGACACGGCCACAAAAAGAATTCGTTCTCACCTCGCACGTCGCGCAGGCGCAATGGGATCGAATCCAAGCGCCCGAATGTGTGTAAGCTTCAAAACTGAAATATAGTGATTATTGAAGCACACCAATCATAGCACGACGAACATAGTCACTTCTGCTCACGGCAGAGTTTAAATGTGAGCCAATCACATATATTTCAGCGTAGGCATGAACTAATATTACCGTGCGCATGGCCAGTACTCGAGCCTGCCCCCACGCCCTTCGACGCGCCCTCTTGCAGCGACTGCGACTCATTGTGAGTGAGTAAATGTACGTGATAGCGCTCAAATCTAAGCTCACACATCACTCGTAATTCCAACGGACATCATTTCAGTGTGAATGGGATAGTATCCACTGAGTTTACGCGCTAAAACTTGATGCAAGTTTTACGGGCATCAAAACGGTCTGATCAAATTTAATTTGATTGAATCGACCCACATATACATGTGTCCATTACTCTGTTGCGTCAAAGATGCAAAATACTGGGCACCATTTAGTTGCCCTTCAACGCTAATCTGTGTAATGAGAACAGGTTTATGCTATTAATGCAGAGGAAACTCAATTGCCGCTATTCCTATCGTCGCTTCCAAAACATCGCATGTATTCGGGAAGCAGGGGGTGGGGGGTTAAGCCTTATATGGGTTGGCACGTCACGCTCTTTTATAGAGCTTACTTTGTAGATAGATCAATGGGCGCTGAGTACTCGTCCTCCCTTTTATTTTTCGCTCGAGACCGGTAGACCTCGCGCTAATCAGCGCCCATGCTTTAAAGAGGGGACCCTGGGGGGGGGGGGGGTGAAAGGAGCCGGGACACGCGACACACGCCGAGGCTCCCCCCCCCCCCCGGCGTCCGCCAGCAGAGGGCTTTGCCAAGTGGGGGGTTGGGTGGGTGTGGGGGGGTGCATGAAGTGGCTCCTCCTTCCTGAGTGAAGGGGAAGGTTGCTTGGGTGGTTGCTCCCTCCCCCCATCACCCGCCGGTTCCAACTGTATTTTATGCTCGTGGTTTGGGAGTCCGAGCGCTGTCCCGAGGTCGTCTTGCAAGAGGGAAAGGAGTCCCGTCAAGGAGACGGGGAAATGACCTTTCGTTTGATTGGAAAGTATGGATCAGGAGCCCGTTTAACACGGTGTCACAGTGGAGAGTTAGAAGATTTTCCCGCACCACAACCGATTTAATAGTGCTGCGACGTCACTCTCCTTTCACTCGAGGAGTTGACCTCACTACGCTGCCGGGTACAAATAACGGTTTTTGTGGAAACCATGCCTGCCGGGTGGGTTTTGTTTTGCCGAGTAGTATTTTTTCACCAGGCTCTCTTTCGGTGAGAGAAGTTCACTCTCGCACGAGTATGATGGCCTTGGAACTTTTTTTATGGTTCTTGCTGCGACAGAAACAGCTGCGTGAATTTTGAATAACCGGACTAGAGAAAAGATGAATGTGAGCGGGCGTTCTCCTTACAGCTTCATTTTTGGTTTTTCTTCGGTTTCTATTGCTTATATAATTTATTTTTTATAGAATCTTCATGGCATTGGTCTTCGTTGTCTGTAGTACAGGTGAAGGGTGAGAGGTGGTTATGCTGTGAGGATAAGATGAAGGGGAGAGGTGCGAAGGCAATCTTATTCCAATGTTCTTTTTACCTCTTTCCCTGAGGTTGTCAACAATTGATTTTTACAATTACTTGGGCATGGCATGATAATCATAGATCATTTTGGAGTAATTAATGATGTTCGCAAATTTTTCCTGAAAAATAAATCCGAACAGAATCTTAACTGATGGCAGCGGGTAATATCCCTTCTACATATCCCGCAGATTTCGGATGTAATGTAAATGCAATTGTAGAAACTTTCATTTTCCAAGTCGGATGAGGTGTCGGTGGTGCATAATTCTCCCGCAGCACATAGTTGTTATTGCCGAAAGTTCTCACCAAATGAATTATCAGTCCTTGTCAAATCAATCACAATTAAATCTCTATGTTTTCCAATTATCCCAATAAGTATCCCAATCAGCTCCTAGCAAGTTGGCAATGGATACTATGTACGCACCATGAAAGCCTGGCGTAGGATCAACTCCTGCCATTTTCTCCGGCATCGGCTCGCTGCGAAGAATGAAAAATGTAGTTGTTGAAATGGAGCTGCGGGTTCGTGCATTAGAATCATAGGATAATGAACTTTTCGAAGCGTCACTCTGATAGAACACATTCGTCCTAATTCAAGAACATAAAAACAATCGAAGTAGAGTCGAATGATAAATAAATACGAGCCTAATGGATGGTGGCGAAGAGTGTAACTGTTTCCATATGTTGCTTTCGATTAATGCGGACGAGAGGGGCCGGTGTCGCGTTCGCCCCGTCTCCTCACCTAGGCGAGAGCCGTGCATTTCCACGGCGGATGTGACGCCAAGGCCAACCGTCGCCGGGGAGCATTCAGGGCCCTCGGGAGGCCTTTCCACAAAGCAACTGCGTCTCACTACGAGAGCGTTCTTATAAATGAGTGCTCACATTCAATCATCCCTGCCTTCGTTAGGTACGGCGCAATTTGTGAGAGGGCAGGGGGTGTGGGGGACTGCGCAATCCGCAGGGGATCGAGGGTGGGTTGGGGTAGTGAAGGACCCCTCTCCTCCGTTATCCTTGAAGCCAGTCCCCGCTCTGAATGGGTTTGAGGGTACACTCGAAGTGAGCGGAGGCCCCTTCAAATCCCCACCGTGCGTGATGTTCGACTCTTTTTGGATTATCCTTGCATCTCCTTTAGGAGCGGGTTCAAGCGAACAAGAGGGCGGGGGAGGGAACTGCGGCGATGGGAGGGATGGAGAGACGGGGGGGGTCAGGGCGCGCGCCACCCCTTGTTCCGCGGAGAGCTTTCATTCTCCCCTCGTCTTCTTTATTTTATCGTTTTTATTTTTCATTTGAAATGGAGAGAGATGGGAGGAGAGGTAGAAGAGTGAGTCAAGGGATCGCGACTGCTACGAATGTATGCATACGTCCGTATGTACTACGTGACGTTCTTTTTTCTTCCACCACGTGTCGTTTTTTTCGTTCCCAGAATTATTATTTTCGAGTTGCCACAAGCAACGATACACCCACTCACACCCTACAAAACACACGAGATCACACACACATACACTCATACACGTGTGCTCACTTGAGAATGAGTGGCGGGGGGGGGGGAACGGCGTCGCGAGCTTTGCGCCCCGCGCAGTGTTAAGAGATCCCACTGTGCTTTCTGGCCTGCGTGTCTGTGGGTTTGTGTGTGCGCTGGTGGCATGGGGTGGGGGGAGGTTGAGGTGGGAGTGGGATCGGTTTGGGGGTTGGTTGGGTGAGGGACAGAGAGAGAGGCGTTGGATCGGAGGGGTGTGTACCACCGGGGGGAGGGGGAGCGCTCCAGGTTCGTGTGACATACACAGGCGAGCGAACGAATTCTCCCGCAGACCCCCCGCCAAGCGTGAGTGTTTTGTTTCGTGCGGGAGGCGTTCCGCAAAAATGATGTCGTTTCCACCTTTTCCGGTTGGTCGGATAATTAGGGCGAGGGGTGGGGGTGGAGGGGGAGGATAGGGAGGGAGGGAGGGGAGGGTTAGTTCGCGTGAAGCACTCGTTTGGCAGCAGCGGGTGGAAGAATTAGACTTTCATTAGGGGATGTAATAACTTAGGGAGTGCGCCGTGCAATTAGTGACTGTTTGCATTTCCAGTCGGGCTCTAATATGGTATTTTAATGCCACGCAGATCTTCACTCGAGGTATTTTCCTGGTTCAGAAAATGTGTGCTTGTTTCATTCTTCAAATGACAGACCAGGGTTCCGGGAGCAATTTTTACTGTGGCATTGAGCTCAGCTGCTGTGTGGACGTAATGCTCGGGACGGCGGAAATCGAGATTTGAATATCATGAGCCGTTGACTACACATGTTCATTTTTCTGATTTGATTCATCGATGTAGCAGCATTTAGCGACCTAGTACTGCTGAAACCAATTTCAAAAATTGTCCATGGTTTTATTTAATCTGTTTGATTCTCCCCTGTTTTTCATACTTTATTTACCATATTCTCTGGTCTAATCTCAATAGCTCTTTTTTCTCTCTCTTACGTGTTGGTGAACTTAGCATTCAACCCCGGAACCAGGTTCTGGTCCTCTTCTCTAATAGCTCACGTATCTTATCCATGGAGTTCCGCATTCCACACAAATGCTTTCTGCTATGGCTCCCTCGTTTAAAAAACTGTTTCCATTGAACATTATAGTATCCTATTTGTGGATTAGATCCTCATTCAGCTCGAGTTAATCTCGGCTAAGGTCCTTTCACGCAATTCAACTCTACTTCCTTGTCAGGTGAAATATTCCCCTTACCCTTGCTTATTTCTATAAACTTAGCACAACATCTCCCTCATACTAAGATTGACAAATTACCCCCAACTGACGTATTTGCTGTCGCTGAAACATTTGAATGCACACATTTTGCTTATTTTTCGTTCAAACTTGTTTTGAATGCGTGTATTAGTATAAGCATAAATATTCGATCGATTAACTTACCTCGAAAAGCGAATGAGACCAATGGTCCAGTGAGAATTTTAATTGCGGACGAGGCGTTAAGTTTGTATGCTCGGTCCAACCTCGAATTGCCCAATCAGCTCAAAGTGCATACAGAACACTTACACCAAAATTTAGTATTTTTCCTTTGCTTAAATACACCAGGAACGCGGGGAGGACGAAATGAAGGGGGGGGGGGAAATGAGATCTGGCGTACTTTGTTTCCTGGTTGAATCTAACGAGGGGCACCGAGGGATCACCAAGGCATGAATTGGGAATTTCTGTAATGAGGGAATGTTTTGGGAATTGTGTATCGAAAGAAGAAGAGGTAGCAAGCGTCTCCCTCGACCCTTTGCAGCGGTCATCTGTGAAATTGACCAAGAACTTTTCATTGCATCCTCGCAATCGTCTGAGCACTGTATTTCATGGCTTGCATATCGGCTCTAGAAGGACGTTTCTCATCATAATGCGTCCTCAGGCATTACGCATTGTTTTAAATTTCACATCAAGTTTCAATTTTATCTGCGAATTATTGATGACTTGAGAAAAGCCATGTTTAAGTGAGTTAAAATAGCTTTTCTTTGACGTGCCCATCTGCTGGGAAACGTAAAATTAGCTCTGGCACTGTGATGATCCGAAATAAATTTATTCCCAGTGCATATGAAACCACATATTTTTAGTTAGTATACTTGGTCCGCTTTTATGACTTTTTTTCTCAGAATAATTCGAAACTAAAAAGGCAAATTTAATATTCTACACTTAGGTGGAAGTAAATTTTATATCTTATATATTATGAGAAATGTTTGTTTTTAAACTTCTATTTTTCTGCGATCTGCTTATCTTGCTGTTAACAGAAGTGCTTAGCATAATGAGCACTTTTGTGATGCCTCGTACTCTCCCTGTCACCTGTGAAAGTAGACTTTCCATTTCCTGACCTAAACCCCATCTCTTGGATTTCTACGACTGATAGTGCATCTTAAGGATTTTACCAATTAATTTCTGCCTCGAAGATTCCGGCTCACTCAATTATGAGGTTCTAATGAGAGCTATTTATCCTCGGAAACGGGAGTATTGATAAAAGGAGCCTCTAAAGAACGTGGCTACTTTAATATAAAATTATCAGGTGGTTTAGATGTTAATACTGCAGGTGAGAGATGACCTTTAGCATTCCAGAGATACTAAGGCAAGCACACGGCTTTGGTGTATTTATGAACAATGAATTCAGGCGGGAAAGTTTTGTGGTTTAACGAAATGTCCGCTAACCAGCACAAAATACTACTTGCTTATCTCTTAATTTTCATCGTCTGATTTGGTTATTAACATTGCCTCCGGTCCTACTTTTTCCAAATGAGTACTTCGATTTGATTTCTCCGGCTTCTGTTAGAAGGACAGAACCCGAAAAAATATGGTACTCTGCCAGAGCAACCCGTCAGATAAGTCCCAGTAAACCAATTACAAATATTGATGAATGTTTTCCTGTTGTCAATAATTTTGACGAAATCATACTATTGTGCAGTGAAATCTATTTTCATAAATCTACGAAAATACCTAACCCTAAGGATAATCGATTTTCCCTATTCGACATTTTGAATTCATTTTAAATAAGCACAATGCTCCCCCTCATGTGATGGACTTTATTATGTCATTTCTTAGATGGATTTCGATTATCTGAAATTGACTTTATAAGTATGCCTCCTTCCGTTTTGTTCCAATTTCCACCGCTAAAGTGAACTTTTAAATTTCCGATGGGGTCGCTTCTTTAGCACCTATTCCACCACTTTTGGCCGGAACTGCTTAACCTAGGCGGTAATACGTAAAAGCAAAGCGAAGGGTCAAGAGTGCAAGGAGGTACTGAATATAAGGCGCTGAGCTTCCCTCACGAATCCTAAATCCTCAAATCCTTTTCCTCCTCGACCACGCCACCGCCCCTTCACCTTGCGAGTTCTCTCGCTGTCCTCCAATTCTGATCACGTACTCCTCCAGAATAAAGCGAAGCCCTGATCTTTCTCGAGTGATCTAGACCGCCGAGTTGTAATGCGGAGCCTGAATAATATCTCATTCCTCCTTAAGCGCCTCCCCCTAAATCTTTTTCCTATTAGATTTGTATTCTAGTCGGGGTCGTCCTCACCCCACTAAGTGATTCCAGTCCTCAAGAAAAAGAAACTGCCGCTACGCTTCGATTCTTATGGCGTGGTATGAGCTTGGGATCTGACGACGCCATGTGAGCTTTCCCCATGACTATTTCTTTCCCTGCCATTCCTTGCAAACATAAATTCTCTCTTAATGCAATATATTTATAATTTTTATAACTATATGATATTTCAAGTAGTACTATAGTAGTAGTATTTAGGGGAGGCGACCGCCTGCTGAGGTCATTTGCGCCATAGGGGATGGACAGGAAAGGATGAAGGGTGGAGAGAAACCCGGCGTCGGCATTAGCCTCCTCTTTACGAAAGGCGCCAAGGGGTCATCGGTTTAACGTCCCATCCGACGGATGGCTTACTCACTCAAAGTGCCCTCCACAAAGCACCTCAAGTACCTCTGAAAAATATTCAACACCGCCGGGATTTGAACCCGCGCCCTCAGGGTGGGAAGCCAGTACGTTAGCCCCCGCACCATCTCGATCCCCCATGATATTTCAACTTTAAAAATGACATATATAATTGTTTGCCACCATTTACCTCCGGATTCATAGTAAATTTATGTAAAACTGTAAGAAAAATAATATGCAATATATAGTTATTTTTCCTTGAAAATGTTAGGGCAAAATTTGATCGCGCGTTCTTAAGATATTGTTAAATTGCCACCGGAGTTTTATGAACTAATTTTAAATTGAATTGACATTGAATACTCAACTAAATATTAAGGTAATAATTAATTTAGTATTGCATCAATATGAATACAGAAATGTGAAAAGCTCTGACCGATGGCTGATTGAATGGCACCGAAGCTAAGCAGACTTGGGGCACCATCTTTTACGCATGCTATCATAAGGTTCAGTAAAAACCCTGTGCTGGCTATGTAGCGCTTAAAATTAAGTTTATTGACATCTAATCTATTCATTCCGTTTTATGTGTGTTCATGACGCGATGCTTCAAACCGCATTACTGATACGCAATAACAGAGTGTGCTAATTTAGCTCTAATTGAAAACTTTATTTGTTTCTAGTGCGAATGGCACACCTGGAGTATCTGTTGAAATATAATGTTTTGCGCGAGCTAATTCGTTTGCGAGATGCCTCCTCGGCTTTGTAATGCATCAGTCATTTGTCATGAAACCTATATGCTCGGTTTTGACTGACAAATCCGAGAGATTTCTTTGAGCCTTGGTGAATGGGGTGATGTAACATTCAAACCTGTTTCTTTTTACGACTCTGGCGGCGGGGACTCGAATTTAAAGATGCTTGTTGATGGTACTTATGTTAAACAAATACTTCTTACCGAAAACAAAAGACATCTTAGTTTGATTTTCTTAGTACTACGCTTAATTTAAGACCTTTTGTTCACCATTAGTTTCTTCCATAAGACAAGCTACATAAATCATTCGTCGTAATAGAACGCATCTTAATTCCCATTTTTCAAAATACGAGCACCAGTATTTTTATTAATTTGAAATTGAATTGTCATATCATTACTTCTCATTCATGAATGTTAACGTTAAAGTAGATAAGTTTCAGGAACAGTTATTTCTCGAATTACGCAATAATTGACGGAAAAATTGATAGTTAATTATTGTTCATTTTTCAATCATTTTTTTCTCTTGCCCGGAGAAGGAAGGGACCGGGATTGGTGCGGGGGCTATCGCACTGGCTTCCCACCCAGAGGTTCCGGGTTCAAATCCCGACGGTGTTGAATATTTTTCAGTGGTATCTCGATCCCTACTTGAGGTGCTCTGTGGAGGGCGCTTTGAGTGAGTACGCCGTCCGTCGGATGGGACGTTAAGCTGTGGACCCCTATGTACCTTTCGGAAAGAGTAGGCTAATGCCGACGCCGGGTTTCTCTCCACCCTTCCTTCTTTCCTGTCCATCCCTTATGGCGCGAATGACCTTAGCTGTCGGCCGCCTCTTCTAAATACTAATACTACCCGGAGAATGAATAATCAATGGTGTCTTCAGACATGATAAGAATAATTCTCTATGACATTATAATTTTTTAAAAGCGCTCCCTTTCGTCGTAGTAACTACCTCGTTAGGTATGCGAGAGTTGATCAAAAGCATTTTCGAGGAAACTACACATCCGATCTTACCGTTTGTTTTTTTTAGTTATTCGAAGTCGGAAAAAATAAAAGATTCACTTGCTAGTATTTATGTATCAATTACACAGCCTTATGCGACCTCCACGTTCGAATTAACGTCAATTGAACCAATAAAGCTTGCTATTAAAATGCTTTGATGATAACGCTGTAAATTTAGTTGTTACCAAATGCATGGTCCTGTTTTCAAAGTCTTTTTTTACATGAGATAATGAATAATAAAACCTGCCAAACGTCCGTCATAATTTTCTGGAAGCGGCGGCCTGTCCATGGTATTGACCATAAGGTGCTGGATTATAAAGACAGGAGGAAGAGAGGCGACGGGGGAGAGGGGAGTTGGGGGGGCGCAACAGCGATGAGGGGACTGGGAAGCGGCGGGGTCCAGCCGGATGAAGCGCCGTCGATCTTCGGGGCAGGACAAGGCCATGATTCCTACCGGCCGCAACCTTAGAGGAGTATATGGTCCGAGGCTGTGTGTGTGCGCCTTGGGTTTATAATCACGCTCTCGTTGCTCCATTCTCCTCACGAGCGTCGACGGATCAACCGCTGCGTCTCCGCCCCCGCCTTCCATAAGATTTCAGAAGCGGCAGTGGGGAATGAATCCCTTTTCTTTTTGCCCAGAGGCGGGACCAATGGGAGACCGCAGGTCACGCCGCCTCCAGGGTTTCTCCCTCCGACGGAGGCTTTCGGAGGGCGGGGGTGATTCGCTCCTTTCTCCCCTGGCTCATTTCCTCCCCCCCCCCCCCTCGGGCCTCTCTCGTGATGGGAGAGGAGAGGCTCCGGTGAGAGTTAGGGCTAGGAATTATTAGGGTGGGAGAGGAATAACGCTCGGAGGATGAGGAAGGACTGAGACGGCGGACGCCCTTGGGACACAAACCTAGGGCCAAAACCTACGTTAACGCACGATTCTAAAAGCCTGTTGTCCAAAAGAGATATACTTTGCCTCAGTCTCCTTCCTGAATTACGTAAATACACTCAACATAAGAAATATCCCATTGATAAAAATATTAATTGCATAAAAGAGTTATAAAATAAAATACTGGTTGTGTTTCATAGGATATTGGGTTTCAAATGAAATTTGTTTTGTTTTTTCAGTGGCTATTTATTCTCAATGTATAGATGTTAAACTTAATTCAAATACTTCACGTTAAAATATTCAAGATAAATCTTTGAAATCGAAATTTGAACATAGATACTACCGTTAACCAATAGATATAAACAACGTGCGAAATGGTAATATGGATTTCATTTCAATACGGTATTCCGGGTCCTGAGGATGGGATTATTATATTAGGGATACAGTAGAAACGAATCGTTACGATAGAACTGTATGTCATTCATGGGTGTAATGCAAAGAAGAATGAGGAAAGAATGAGAAAGAAAAAATATACTCGTAGGTAAAAGAGCTATATTGATAATCCATCATTTATGACGGCGTGAGCATGCAAGGGGATATGACTTTTGCTGGAATAATGTGACGTCTGTGAATAATTTGACCCATTTTAAATGTCCTTAAAATTGCTGCGATGCCTCATATTTCACTCTGGAAGGCGGCGGTGCAGCCGCCGCCTTGGCGTCGTGAAGATCCTTGTAGGTATACTATACTGTAACCTGCACACACATGTAGTCACGCCAGTATACTTATTAGGACCGGGATTCTAAATTAAGTGGTGGTAAGAGGCGACGGGGCGAGCGCCTCTGGCGTTTGGGAAACTGATTCGTTACAGTTGAAGTGTCCGAAAATGGTGAGATGCTGCCGTCAACTACCATTGGGTGCGGCAAAATGGAGTTCTATGGTGACCCCATATCATCTTGATAACAAATTACCGATGTGCACCCATTGAACCAAGAAATTTCGCGTGTATACTGACGACATTCTACATTGTTTCCTGATATGAAACTATGTGAATACATATGATATGTACATATAAAGATACATTGAAAATCGACGTAAACAGCGTTTCTGGATAGCCTTCTTGTTACGAAAATAGGGCTTGAGTTGGACCGTGGACTTAGCAAAAGGGAATTTTCAAGGGTCATTTGTGCTGTCAGTCATTCAAAAAGAGGTCACGGGAAATTATTTTGTTCGATGGATAGGTCAAATTTCGATGATGTAACATGTACATGACTGCATAATTTAATTTTAGAAAATGCTTCTTACTACACAAGGAAATTTCATCCACCTTAATATGATTTTTTTAGAGCATGGGAAATAAACCCTATTTGGCTAATGCAATCAACATTTATTCATCATCTGCATGAAATCCCACTTGCAACCACATGAGCGTAAAAACGTATTTTGTAATTGGGTAATATCGATTCTTGGTCTATATATTTTCCGATTGGAAGCTCACTTTGGCTTAAATAGGTCGAAACGGTTGTTTCATATCGAGGAGTATTTGTGGTGTAAAAACTGATATATTGGATACTAAGATGGACGTTTGGGTTTCTTTCTTTCCATTCCTTTGGAAAAAGATGGTTCGTCGAAAAATCTATAAAAGGAAATTATTTTTTCTCCTCAAATCAATTACAATCGTATTTCAAACTGCACAAGTTCCTGACTCATGGTTTGGGCCACTGAGGACCGATCTAATTCGCGTCGTGAATCTGAAGATCTGTGTAAAGGGACCTAAATTCGAGATTCAAAAAGATAGAGAAAAGCGAGCTGAAGAACGAAGAGAAAGCGTCAAAGACAATTGCACAAACTCCCAGTTGGGAGCAATAAAAGAGCTAAGATAACCTCGACTTTAATAAAACAGATAAAAATACAGATTGTTTCATTTAAACGCTGACTGAAAGGGAATCGTTTTAACTCCACGTCACGTCATCGGATATACAATTCACAACGAGAATGTAATGGGACAGACTCGTACAGGTCCTTGATTCGGACGAAATGGACAGAAAAATCCCCATAATAGCGTTTTCAGCCCAAAATTTGTCCCTCTCCACAATTTGTAATCAAAAGAGATATTCAACGATGCGACAATATTAGGATAAACAACTTTTTACTATGCCTCACGTTAATGATCACAAATTTTCTTAATGATCATTCACCTAACAGGCCCTGCCATACATGTTGTGTAGATTCAAACGCACAAATCAAAAAGTGAGTGCTTATGGATCTCTTTCATAAATCACATGATGCAATCATTGAGTAAATGTTTTTTCAGCACCAAGGGCTTTGTGTGGATCTGCTACGGCGCGTGTGACCTCACGTGACCTTTTTCCTCTGTCCTGGGTTCTGCCTTCGTACAAAAACGTGTGTTTTTACAGAGATAAGAATCCACTGGAGCTGCTGATTTTCTCGAACATTTCTTTAGATATCGCTGAAATAATTAATCTTCCCATGCGAAATTAATTGCCATTTCATCCTGCGGTGATCCCTAAATAAGGTATGTAAGGGATATGATATGATATAAAAATATAAATGATCCATGATAAAAAAAACCCCAGCCCTTCCTCACATGAATTGAAATTTAAACAAACGAACACTCAATTTACCCTATGAATCTCCCTACAAAGTTTAGACGTTAAACTTATAATACAAAAGGCATCTTTTATGTTTCATGCTATACGAAAATAATTTGAATTACTTGGGTGCCAAGTAGTTTTATCTGGCTCAATGGGATCGGGTCATTAGGTTTTGATGTAATCATTTAAAAATAATATTTGAGCCTTCTTTTTCCTTTACCTTTAAGTTTTAGCAACTACAAGTTTATATCGCCTAGTACAATAATTGTACTATGAAAAAATATATTATATTATGGAAATGTTTTGTTCAGGCAAATAAGTTATGATTTCCATGCATGATTCATTCCATACCTTTCCCTCCTTAATAGATATTTAATGAATCCAACAATCCACCAAATTCATCAAAGTAATATCAGCTTTCCTCTGACTAAATGTAAAGAGGTGGTTTCTCGCTTATTATGGCTAACAGTTGTATAATAAAGGTTTGCTTCAAGGGGTTGCGATGCAAATACTTCACATTTTGGGAAATTATGAGGAAGCTACTCTCTAAATGAGATAATGTCTAGCAAAATCTTGATGCTTATTATTTATCGCTGCACATATTTTAGATTATCATTATTCATTGCAGATTACAGCTTATAGATTTATCAATTATTATTTATAATTTAAGTGAGTCATGCCCGGCTATCTTATGCATCTAACTGACCAGTACAAACAAGGAAAATACTATATTTACAAGCCTGTGTCCACGTCAAAGAGAGATTTGATGAGTTTATGTTATGATATCGAATGTTTACAAGTTTTAGGCAAAATTCGAAATAATATTAGTTACAGCAAATTTTCGAAAAAATATAAATGAAGTATTTATGTTTGCATAATTGTAATTAATACCGGTGAAATGTTTTACTGCACCGGAAAAATTGCATCAAGTGAAAATAATATATAAATGCTTGGATCTTATAAACCATTTTTTCAAGGAAAATAATACGATTAGAAAATAAATATCTGGAAGCGAGGATTAAATAATCTCTCGATGATCTTATGTGATTGCTCAATATTGGAATGTCGGCCCAATTTCAGTTACATATAGTGCATTACTCTGTTCGCGTGTGCGATTGTCTAGCTATTTGAATCATTACAACTTATCGTTTTAAAAATTAGTCATTTATGACATTAGGTTTTTGCTTCATAATTGATAAGTGAAGGTTGTTTTTGTATTTCATGTCATAATTTATTCATCCTACTTTGACTATTTCAAGTGGTGGAAATGGGATCGTGTGAGTACTTAAACCGAATTAATTCACGACATAATTTTACCCCGAATATTTGTTTGAAATGATCGGATTCAGTTAGCAAAGCACACATACACATGAACTCATTTGTGTGGTAGCTTCGGGAAACGGCCGATAGAGGCGCCGTCTGCATCCAGTTTATTCGGCAAAAGATTTTCTTGGTATTCTAACATCGAAGCATCATCATTTCATCCCCAGTGATTTCGCCCGCTATTTTTTGTCAGAGGGACCAGAAAAACAAAAGCTATCGCTGGCCGCTGCTAATCCAGTAATTATAATTCCTCTTTGAAAACCGATCCGACGATTGTTTATATACGCTGGGCGCATTTTTTTCATCCGAGGGAAATGATAAAAACTCAACCTTCATCAAGCTTTTTTGGGTTTTAACGCGCCAATCGGATTAATTTCGATGTCCGACACAGCTTTTTTTCTCTCGATTGGAAGATTTTGAGCGATTTCCAGCGCGATTTCGACCTTCCCCTCCATTAAGCCCCTCGATCCCCACACCTGTCCTTTGCTCAAACCACGCGTTCTCGGCGCCCATGCAGAGAAACGCACACAAACCTTGGGAATGCCGTCGGTCGGAGTGTGCGTTTGGAGCGGGGGAGTGGTGATTTGGGAGGGATTCGGCCGTCAGGGGCGCCACGGCAGCCTCATCGTGAATGCAAGGCGGGAATCCGCTTATCTTCGGTTTGGTTTTTAACACCGGGGTCATGTTTGCGTATGGAATATATACAGCCCCCTCCCCCGCCCTCCCAACCCCCCATCACTATATAAACGTGGAGGGTGTGTGGCGAGCATTATTTATTTATTCCGTTTAACAAAATGGTAATGAAATGCGGGACACAGCGGATGGAAATTTTGAGGTCGTGTGTGGGTTCTCAGGGATCATTGAGTGGATTAATAAAGCGGGCCGTGCTAATGCCCTATGGGGGAAAGAGCAAATAGATTTTCAATTACATGTTCGTACTTCCAGCCAATCGTGTGGAAAGAGAGATAGAGAGATGGAGAGATTTAATATTCGCCCTTTCCCGATGACGCGAGCACTCCTCCCTCCGCTTGGCACCTCTCTACTCCCATCGTGGGAGTCCCACGGCGTTGACCTTCTTGACCCCGTCTTCCCCGCCCCACTCTCCGACGCCTCTCGGAGATGACGCCGGGTCCTTGCCTCTCAGATAAACCTTTTACATAGGTTCCAATGCTTTCCTCTCCCTGCGCCACATTGTTGAGATGAATTTGGTGCCGTGGGAATTCAATCGCCGTGTTTATTTTGAGATTTTCATCCCAACTTCCAGTTAACTTCGATGCCCGACCCAATTTTTGCCCTCAGGAAATGCGGTTCGAATAGTTTAACTTGTTACTTCTGCGAGAGATGCCGCGACAGTAACTTTTTGATTGAGACATCCTCTAGTAAGCATTGAAATGCAACAATTTTAGAGTGTAATAATCATTCATCTGGACCGGGATTCGAACCCGGATACCTCGATATTCGGCCTAGTGCTTTAGCCAGTCAAGCTATCGCTCTTCCCCTACGAAATTTTGGGGTTTTAAAGGAACAATATTTTGTGACGAAACACCGTGCATACAATATTACTGGCAGTCGTAGTCATAGTTTTTACATTTCAATGTAAATTTGCTTCGTCTTCGTCACATCGTCAAAAAGTTACTGTCACGGTATCTCCGTTTCGTGTTATTTGATAATGGCAAAACACCCTCAGTGTTTAAAGTTGGCTTTAACCTTGTGGACTGTGGCGCATCGCGCACGACTAAGAATGCCTGTGACATTGCATGTACTTAATTTTGTATTTAATGTCAATTCCCTCAATCCCTGATGCCTTCTCTGTATTACGCCCTTCTTAATTTGTCCCATGTACATGCCTCTTGGTTTTCCTGGTAGAAGCTTACCATCTATTTTTCCTGATGTTATATTCCTAATCAATCCATTGTGCTTCAATGTGTGTCTAATCCATCTATGTCTTCTTTGCCGTAAAGTTCTCCAAATGGTCCTATCCTCTTCTGCTCTTCTGTGTACTCCCTTGTCCCTTACTCTGTCTTTCCATTTAGTTTGCATTCTCCTCCAGCATCATGTTCCCAAGGCTTCTATTCTTCGCTGGTCCACTTTTCCGGTGATCCAAGTCCCGGAACCATAGAGAGCCATGCTCCTTGACGAAAGTCTTCATGAATGTGTTCTTAGCTTGGTTATTCAATTGATGTCGGTCAAACTCCTTCCATCCCATGCTATGCTGCTTGCCCAGGTAGATGAAGGATTCCACTTACTCTAGTTTCATCCCTCAAATTGTGATATCTGCATTCAGCTTCTCTCTTCCGCGTATAAGGATTTTAGTTTTCTTTTGGTAGATGTTCATATAATATTCCCCCAGCACTTGGTCCGTAGCAAAAATAGTGGCTTGTAGGTCCTCTCGCGTTTGGACCACTACCGCGATGTCATCTGCAAACCGGAGCATGCTGATTTCTTTTCCAAATACTTTGACTCCTTTGATACCCAATTCTTGAGTTTTTTTAATTACCTCTTCCGGGTATACGCTAAATATTGCTGGCGAGAGGTTGAATCCTTGTCTTACTCTTTCGTTTATTTTGGCTTCTATTTTTCTTCCATTTTTCGTTTGCATTGCTGTAAGCTGACTATTATAGAGGTAATGGAAAATTACTCTGTTTTTGTAGTCCAATCCAAGCGCTTCTTGTATCTTCAACATCTTGTTCCATTTGACTTTGTCAAAGGCCTTCTCTAAGTCCAGCAGCATGTGTACACCATAAATATCATTAACACGGTAATCAACCCGAAGGTCGGTTTGGTAGGTGACGGTAGAGTTCACCCAGTACTAAGCCCGACTACGTATGAAATTCACACATCAGGGAGCTACTTCAAAGACCGAATCCTGAGTTATGACACCGATGAAGGTCGTAAGAAGTATCATGTAACCGGAGGAGTTCCACAAGGCTCGGTGCTTGGACCGCTACTCTGGAACATCATGTATGATAGGCTGCTGAAAATCAAAGGCACCAGAGCTGTGACAAAAGTGGCGCTTGCTGACGATGTCGTAATGGTCATCGTGGCAAAGCATCTCGATGAGGTCACCCATCTCTTCAGTCATTCCTTTGAGATGTGTAGAGAATGGATGGAGCAAATGGGATTAGAGCTGGCCGAACACAAAACGGAAGCGGTACTAGTCACCAGCAGGAATACCCAGGAGACTATAACTCTGAGAGTGGGAGAACATCGAATTGCCACCCAGTCATCTTTACGATACCTTGGCGTGCAGGTTGACTCACGTCTGAATTTCAAAGTCCAGGTGGAGAGCGCAAGCACAAAGGCAGCTGCAGTTGGGAAGGCCCTATCACGGCTCATGGCCAACGTCGGAGGAGCAAAGGAGAAGAGGAGAGCACTCCTGACGTCAGTCTTCACATCAGTCATCACGTATGGCATTGCCATTTGGGCCAACGCACTCGAAACCCAGAGCACGCCTAGGAAAGTGACGTCCGTGTATCGGCTAAGTGCCCCACGAGTAGCAAGTGGATTCCGCACGGTGTCCAAGGAAGCAATAGAAGTCATCTCAGGACTTCTGCCAATCGAGATACCGGCGGAAGAACGGAAGGAGATCTTTAAACGAAGGAAAGCTTTACGAGACTTGAAATACAAGTACAAAGAAGAGCAGCTGAAAACTGAAGAACGTAAAAGGAGTTTAGAACGGTGGCAGAAAAGTTGGGATGCGTCGACTAAGGGCAGATGGACGCACCGGTCGATTCCTCAAGTTGACGAGTGGCTGAATCGCAGTCAAGGTGAGGTCAACTATTACCTGACACAGATGCTATCAGGCCATGGGTACTACCCATGGCCTGATACCGAGCCTACCTCTACAAATTCAAGCACGACGAGTCCCCGGAGTGCCCATCCTGTGTAGGAGTCGACGAAGATGCGGAGCATGTGTTTTTCAAGTGCCCTAGATACAATGAAGCTAGGAAAGAGCTAGAAATGACGATTAAACATAGTATAACTCCAGAAGGTTTGTCGGAGGTGATGATGTCATCAAAGGAGGCATTGAGAGCAGTCGATATCTTTGCATTGAAAGTTCTAAAGGGCCTACGAATCAAAGAGCAGGAGAGAAAGCAGAATGAAGATCGAAGAAAGGAAAATGAAGATGGAAGAAAGAAGAATGAAGATAGAATATAAGAGAGAGAAGATTAGAAGAAAGAAGAGTATTAGAAGAAAAACCAGAAGGAAGATTAGCACCCCGAACCCCTAATCTTGCCGCCAACATCATGGCAGGGAGGGGGGAGTAAGGATGCCGCTAAACAGATGAAAGAGCTAGCAATAGCTTACCGCCCCCCCCCCCCCGCGAAGTAATGCCTGACGGCAGTTCCGCGGGGGATTAGGCTTGGATGTAAAGAGGGTAGTTTTTTACTTGGTATGGGTCGCCGAGGCACACTCCGGCCGCGTTCCGATACATCCAGGAACCCGTGGTTATTCACCCTTGGGTGACTTCGAGACCCGACCGAGCCCAATGTCGTACTTATCCTTGTGTGTGGTGTAAGTGCGTGCGTGAAGAGCATTTTCCCTTCCCTCTACTAAAAAAAACACACACATATATATATATATATATATATATATATATATATATATATATATATATATATATATATATATATATATATATATATATATATAGGTGATATACAAACACTCACACGAGCAGTATAATATTGGGACGGCACAAAAGAAGACAAATACAATAGTAACACTTGAAAGGACACACACATTGTAGATTGTATAAGCTTTCGGCCTTCTTCAGTAAGACTTAAAATTTTCCAGAGAGCGGTTAGGGGTCGGGGAGGGGAGGTCATGAAATGTCTTCCTGCCCATCAGGGTATAGAATGTGCCAATTACTGTAATCATTTCCGCTATGATTGCAGGTATAGCACCATATCACGCTAAGATACATCCTCTGTATTCATCTCTTGATATGTTCATACCTATTCCGTGATCATCTAATATGTACATCAACTGGCTCATCCGTTTTTTGGTCATTTTTTGCTCTGTGCTTACGTGCAGATATTCATTGCGTCGACATGATCGCTGTTTCTGATTGATTTTCTCATTCTCTTTAAATAAATGACCCTTTCTTTTACTGAGTTTGTAATTTTTTAACTAACTATTGCATGAGCACTGATTCCTCGGTGAGGAAAATTTGGATTGATACACCAAAATTAGTTCGGGAGCAACATTCCGCCGGGTGCTCAAATGCTTTTTGCTGGATAGATGACGCAGTAGATGGTCCGACTTTTCATATTTGGTAATTAAATTTTTAATATCCATGATCCTTAAAAATTATGTATCTTTTATTTGCAATTTTGGTCCGTTAATTTGACAGCCTAGAACGTCCAACTGCAGAGAACGGAAGGGGAATTGACGATATTGACCCCTCCACTCCCTGAAACCATCTCCCCCGACCAACCCTCGCCACCGCCACCAACGAAATATCCCGCTCGCCATTACCGGTCGCGCGATCGAGCGATAATTTCAGCGCTTCAGTTCGTAGACGAGCCTCGCCACTCACTCCACCTGCGACGACTGGACAGATTCCGCATCCTCCCGCCTGGGGTAAAGGCCTCGGCCGGGCGGGCGGCGTTCCCCTAAAAGTGCGGTGGGATCGAAGCGATCCTCAATCACAACGGATGGGGGAAGGGGTGAAGGGAAACACATCGGCCATAGTCGATGCTATCACACGATGAACGGTTCGAATCCCACTCTTGCCAGTGCACGCGTCACCTACGCACCGTGATCACTCAAGTGGTCTCGAAATTCGAAACCGGGGAAGCGAGGGCAGATGATATGTTGCGTCCCCTACTCCGAGCCCAACCCACTCGAATGCTAACTACATCTGCTGCGGGCATTACTTCAATCATCAAACTGGATACTGTAGAGAATTACTCGCAAGGGCCAAGTCAGGTGGCGAAATTATTAGATAAGTATTCCGTCTCTGGCAAGTCACTGAATTTAATCTTCGGGTCACTTGTCTTCTCAAATGAAGTCACATATTTCATGTTGACTACTTACTATAGCATTAACAGACAGAACTGAAAGACGTGTTTTTCAGTTAGAGCATTATTGTGTGAAATATGTGAAGAGTAGGCATCCGAATTTTATCAAACGCTTTCTCTGTCTCTTAAAATCACATGTAATTTCTAAATAATCTGTTAGGTTAGTTTTTGTCATGCAAGACTGAATATAATATTGAATGAATGCAAAACTCCAATAGCCGTAAACAGTTTACCTTTCTAAACAAAGTACAAATGAAATTAGTTGGCTAGCGCCACAAGTCAAGAAAGGGTAAAAGGTAAAAAGGAGAGGATAAGAAAGGTGAATACGAATACGCGTATTTCGGCCACAAAGTAGCCCTCTTCAGCGTACTGAAGGGTAATCGTCACGACAACACAAGTCGAAGTGAGAAAGGGTAAGGGCAATCCGAAGAATATATAGTGTTACATATGGGGGGAGGGGGTGGTGAAAAAGACAAGAGCCAATAGACAAGGCTGATGGCAGAGGAGTTTGAGAAGATAGGTTATGTAGTGAAGGGGAGGGGGAATTACACGGTCAAGGAAATGACCGTTGCAAAAAAGGGGGGGGGAAAGTGAAAGTCCTTTCCCTTCCCTAAACTGTCAATTCTCCGTTTTTGAGGTGTTCCCTTCATCCTCTGTAACGTTTTTCCCGCATCCTCAACGGTTATTTGTCTGTAGGTTGCATTTCACTTCTCCCTCCACCATCTACGTTCGCTTAACGGTTGTGCTTAGCTTCCCCTTCACTTCCCCCCCCCCCTTTTGCAACGGTCATGTAATTCCCCCTCACTACATAACCCCCCCTCCCCCCTTATGTAACACTATATATTCTTCGGATTGCCCTTACCCTTTCTCACTTCGACTTGTGTTGTCGTGACGATTACCCTTCAGTACGCTGAAGAGGGCTACTTTGTGGCCGAAATACGCGTATTCGTATTCACCTTTCTTATCCTCTCCTTTTTACCTTTTACCCTTTCTTGACTTGTGGCGCTAGCCAACTAATTTCATTTGTACTTTGTTTAGAAAGGTAAACTGTTTACGGCTATTGGAGTTTTACATTCATTCAAAGTTTTTATTATTTAACGATCCTACTCTTGAACATCACGACGATTATAGTCTATTCCATTTACAAATATTTTTCAAAATATTATCAAATAAAAAACTTCTAATCAAATTGTTAATTTTAACAGTCATAAACTCCTGTTTCTTTTTTTTCAAATTTTGATCTGGGTCAAATGTGGGGCTTCATAACGGTTTCTGTCGACGTGCCGTGCCAAGCAAGAATCACTGCTTCTGCAGAGGGTGCCCATCTGGGGGGCTCTTGAGCACGTGTCGAACATAACTAGCAGAAAAGGAAGAGCGATTGAGGGAGCGCGGAGGAAGCGTTGGCGGAGAAAATCGACGTCGACATTAGCCAGTTTTGACTGGGGTGGAGGAAGAATGGGGTCGTCCACTTTGATTCCTGGGGTTATGTGATGACCTCACCGGATTATGCGGAGCATCGCTATGATCCCATTCATGAATTAGTTTCGATAAATATTCAAAGTAGGATTGCTGGGTACACGAAATTCTTTAAATGTCATGGAAAGGCAATATTATCTGCTGCTACACCATTGCTGCTTCGTTGGACGTACACACAGCAAGTGCGTGTTTCTTTTCCTTACTTCTCTCCTGATTTTTAAAGAATCTGGCGTTCTCAAAGTTTTTCCCCCGAGGATTTTTCAACGAATATGTTATTCTTTGCGCATTAAACTTATGTAAAATTTAATATGTACAATTGATATGGTATGCCTCCAATGAATATAAATTTGAATTAGATTGTGGCACCTGAAAGGCTGGCTTAAATATTTTTCACTGATTAAGTAAAAATATATTTCATAATAATAACTCTCTCCACATTTATATATATATAAATATAATGTAACACACTTAGCACTAGTGGACACAGGCAAAAACACAGAAACACACAAAAAAGAGACTCACTATTTTTCGAATTTTCGTTGTTCGTGACCACCTTTATCAAGGAAGAGAGGGACAGAAAAAAAAGTCGGCCAAAGTGACTCGAAGGTCAAGGAACGTTGTTACCACGCTCTTGTAAGACCTCATTTAAAATACGCATGTAGCGTGTGGGATCCGAGTGAAAAAGGTCTCATTCGGGAAATTGTGAAGGTTCAATGCCGGGCAGCCCGTTTAGTTAAAAATTCTTACGATAAAACGCAAAGCGTCTCCGAAATGCTCATGGATTTGGGGTGGGAATCATTGGCTTAGAGACGATTCAATGCAACGATGGGAACGAGGATGGCACCATCATACGCCAATCTCTTCATGGGCCATCTCGAAGAGATATATATATATATATATACATATATATATATATATACATATATATATATATACATATATATATATATATATATATATATATATATATACTCATATATACAGAAACAGATATAAGGAAAAGGGATAGGAACACATATAAAGGACGAACACAATAGAGGTGGGGAAGGCGGAATCGAACGGATCACAAGAGTAAAAATATTTCCTCAACCGGGACTCGAACACCGGATCTTTCCACTTGCCGGGCGGATGCTCTTAACCACTTGAGCTATCGAGGATAGTCAATTTACCCTGAGATCCGTGGGTCTAATATGTCGCCAAGCGCCCCGATTCTTTCAGCCAAGAGATGGCGTCAGGGGGCGGATTCCGCCTTCCCCACCTCTATTGTGTTCGTCCTTTATATGTGTTCCTATCCCTTTTCCTTATATCTGTTTCTGTATATATGAGTATTTATTCGCCGTTTGGCGGGATTTCGTGTTTGAATGTATATATATATATATATATATATATATATATATATATATACATATATATATATATATATATATATATATATATATATATATATATATATATATATATATATATATATATATATGCACAAACATACAATACACACGCACACACCTCTATATATATATATATATATATATATATATATATATATATATATATATATATATATATATATATATATATATATATATGTGTGTGTGTGTGTCCATCATGTTAATCTTGGGAATGACAATTGAGGTGGTTTCCCGTTGCCTTCCTCAAAATTTTTTTTAACGTGACACCATCACTTACTTACCGGCTGCCCCACTGGGGTCAGACGCCATCGCAGCCGCCTCACTGAGGAACAGACGCTGCGTGGGCTACCTTTCGTCTAGCTCCTATCCTTCGAATTATCTGGCATGGGTGACCCTACCAGGAGCTATTATAATTACTCCCACCAGCACAGCTCTAGCGGTCATCGGAACGCACACCCCCTTCCACCACGTCAAGGATGTAGTCCGGGGAGGGACGCAGTGCGAGGATATGGAAAGTTTGCAGAGGAAGGGTCAAATTGGGGCGCTGTACAGCTAAGGTAAATCTTTATCGGGAAGTAAGAACGGGAGATCTATGTTAACAGCTAGAGATAAGGCGGGTAAGGTAATAGTTGACGCAGTAAAGATGCAAGAGAGATGGAAGGAGTATAGAGAACTGTATAGTTAAGAACTTGGACCAGTAAAGTTAGACATAGAAAAGGCACATGACGTAGAGGAAGATAGCTTAGGTCCAGGCATACTCGACAATGAGATAGAAAGGGCATTAATTGAGATTACTAAGCAAATTAAAGCTTAATACCCCCCGCCACACGCCCTTGCGGCGGCTTGCGGGGTATTATGTAGATGTAGATGAGATGAAACTAAATAAGGCCGTGGGAGTGGATAACATTCCCGCGGAACTATTGAAATGTTTAGGAAAATGTGGGAAGAAGAGGCTATATGCGCTCATTCGCAGTATTTATGAGGAAGGAATCAGGCCGGAAGAATTTGTGAGATCAGTTTTAGTTCCTATTCCGAAAAAGGCAAAGGCTACATCAATTGAGGACTATAGGACAATAAGTTTGATATCCCACGTAGCTAAAGTTGTTCTGAGGATCATAAGCAAAAGGATAGACAGTAAGGCAAATGATTATTTAGGGGATGATCAGTTTGGGTTTATGAAGGGGAGAGGTACGCGTAATGCCATTGCAGGAATGAGATTATTAATCGAGAGTCTGTTGATGCCTGTTTCGTAGATTTCGAAAAAGCGTTCGATAGAGTGAATAGGGAAAAACTAATGAGTATATTGAAGAAAATAGGAATAGATTGGAGGAAAAGGAGGCTAATCCGCAACCTGTACATGTCTCAGACTGCTCAGGTGCGAGTGGGGAACGGGGAGTCCGGATGGCAGTGTTAAGAAGAGGTGTAAGGTAGGGTGGCCCATTATCACCGTTGCTGTTCAACCTGTATGCAGAGGAAATGATCAAAGAGGCGTGTAAAGAACTGGAGGTAGGATTGAAAGTGGGCGGGGAATTCGTAAAATCAGTTAGGTTTGCTGATGTCAATCAGCCAAGGGGCTGCAAGCATTGCTTAGTGAATTGGAAATTCAGTGTGACAGAAATTGGATGAGAATCAATATTAATAAAACAAAGGTTATGCGATTTTCTAGAAAGAAAAAGGCTAAGCTAAACATTAAAATAGGAGGGCAATAACTAGATCAGGTAGAATAGTTTACATATCTCGGTAGTGTTTTGGACCAACACGGTCAAAGTAGTAGGGACAGAAGGAGAAGAATTGCGCTAGGCAAAGAGGCTTTCTCAAGGAGGAGGGAGTTGATGACAGGGACATTGAGCAAGGATATTAAGAAAAGACACGAACAAAGTTAGATATGGAGCGTAGCTATGTACGACGCGGAAACGTGGTTGTTGAAGCAGGGGGATAGACGTAGATTGGAAGCTTTTGTAATGTGGGTGAGGAGAAGAATGTAGTAGGTGAAATGGACAGAGAAGAAAACAAATGAGGAAGTACTTGGCATGGTGGGCGAAGAGAGGGGTTTGTTGGGAGAAATACTTTGGAGGGAGGAAAAGTGGATGATATTGACCGGCAGCGGGATGTTGAAGACTGTAATTTAGGGGGAAGGTTGGGCAAGCGAGGAAAGGGAAGGAATAGGATAGGGATGTTGGACGGGGTGAAGGTAGGAAGAAAATACTCAGAGCTGAAGAGGGATCTGATACAAAGTAGGATGTTGTGTTTTCCCAGGGGCCACAAATTTTTAATTAGTAATTATGTCCATCCAAAAACCTACCTTAACCGGTAGATTATCTAATAAATAAACATATATATGTGTGTGTGTGTATGCATCGTCATGTTTTTGCGTTTAGACAATCAATTTTATATTTTTGAAACGTTTTTCATGGATATATCCGGATTCGATAAACTGAACTAGTTTTAGTACGCTTGAGATTTTGCAGTTTTGAAGTACACTTAAGTAAAGCATTCATGTGTGAATTATTTAGTATCATAAACTTCAATTAAAACGCATTTGAATATCACAGCGAAAAGGCTATGTGCTTCATTCATATTTCATTTTTAGAAATTTTGAAACAATATTCATTTAGTTTATTTATGTTAGCCATGAACTAATCCATTTTCCAGATGACTGCAATGGGTACATATATATTTGTTGCCACTAAATAAGTATCTAGACTTATACGGAAGGTTACTCGCCGGAAGTATGTAATTACCTCTATGGTAGATTTTCTTTTTATGGTATGGGTACCGGGAACATCATAGAAACAGTATTACTTTAAGAGAGTTTATGTCAAAACCAAGAGACGTTGAGGAATTAAAATTAGCAGTCAAAAATCTATACTGTCATTGTCATTCCATGAGAACTACTAGCTAGTGGCGTTCGGCAATTCTCAATGAGGTCTCTGAATTCAGACCCTATCTTACTTGCTGTTTCCTTGACTTCACTTTCCCCTCGGGTTCCTTGGCTTCCGTCACTCGCAGAAGCTATGATACAAGGAATGAATTTTTTTGAAAACATATCCCTCTGTTTAAAGTCATGGAATCTGAATAAATCAATGAGGTGTATTTAAAACAAGCATTGAAAATGTTGTTTAGCGGTAGGGTTCAATTGTCCCTATCGCACGTTTATCGACCCCTGTGAATTCACGCCTTCCCTCTGCAGAGAGTTCTACGAAGACTCCCGTGCCCCGCTGAGTTGCAAATTCCTGCAACACTTCTGGACAGTGTGTTGTTCTCATTCGTCCTCAAGGACTTACGACGTGACCTCTAAAGGGCTTCAAAGATGAAGAGGACGGAGGATGTCCGATCGGCTATCCAAAGAGAGGTTTTCGCTCGTTTCGATGAATACTCTTCCTTCCGACTCATGAATGTTGGCACTATTGTTTCCATTTACATGTATTATTTACGAGGCATCCTTTTGGAAGAATTTATATTTGATTTTTTAAAAATATATCCTTTGCATTAAAAGATTAAAATATAGATTATATTTTATTCATTTAGCCTTTTTTAATGCTTAATGTTCCCTTATTTTAATGTATTTATGATTATTTTGATTTTTTTAGTAAACAGCATTGTTTGAAAAATTGAAAGAGCTGTACCAAGCCATTTTAATTAAGCAATGTATGGTTAAAAATTTCAAACCATGAATTTCATTCTCCTAATGCATTTATTATCAGATCAATATCGACGGTACGAATTTTTAAATCAGTAATTCTTCAGGAATATGAACATGTTTAATCAATGTCATGGGCGGGCTACTAAAAGTAGGCTTATGAGAAGTAGGTCCGTGAGAAAGTGGAAAAAAATACAATGCACGACAAACCAATTTAATAAACGCTGGTTTAGATAAGAGGAAAACGATTGTCGGTTAGCATTCAAAGAAAGCATGAAAAGTGGATGCAGGGCTTTGTGGACTGCAGTGAGACGCAAGGCCGCTATATTGGAGAGAATAATATTGAATTGTGAGGTGGATGAGGAAAATGGAATAGGTACGCTGGACGAAATGAAAAGGAACCGAAATTATTAGTAGCTAAAAAATGGCCTATAAAAATACAAGTTTAAGGATATTTAGTGTTTTGCTCGCAACTTAGAGTCTAAAAATTTTAAAGTACTCGTATGCGTAAATTACATAGCCATGGAATGGTTTCTTAAGAGCTCACATCATGTGATCTTTTGATCATGAGATGTTTGAGAGGATTCTCTAAACTCCCTAGCCACACCCAAAAACGTGGAGATGTGGTTACTAATTGGCAAAATATTTTTTCTCATCTACCAATGTATTCAGAGCTATTTTTCACCAAGTTCATTCATGTCGATCGACACAACCCATTAAATGTGCCAACGGGGCATAAATAATCTAAAAGTATGTCTCATTGCGTGGAGTCCTGCAATCTACGCGCACGTACGTCTAGTACGTTTGTAGAAATGTAATTTCTGCCATTTTGAATAAAAGGACAATAAATCCTTTCAAATACCCGTTTAAATTAGTGAAATAACCGATTGCTTCAAAAACTTAACATGCTATTGCTCAATTTCTCAAGTATATTACCCCAATTGAGCGACCTTTGGAGGAAAGGAACTGAGCGTATAAATCCACAATTTCCACCAATGGCCTTCGTCAAGGACAATCCAAGCAGCTGTTGTGAATTATTTATCGAGTGGTGAGAGAAGACTTTGCCAACTTTCACTGCGATTGTGGTGCGCCCATGACTAAACGTATGACTTTAGCAAATTTAGATTGATATATTCATTCCAAACCTAAGGAAGGCGGTTACTTTAGTGAAAGGTTGGACATTTACGTATTTAAGTATTGCTATATCGAAATACTACATGGCAGGTGAATAATACAAGTTATTTATGCAAGCGTTGTATGTAACATGTTATCATAGACTGCGCAGTTCATTCACCACTGTTTTCTAAAACCTCGCACGGCTACTAGCTGTACTTATCGAAATACCAATACCTATTGTTATCGAAATAAGATAATATCTAAACCTATGGCATTATTTTATTTCAATGTTGTATGGGAAATTTGAAAATATGACTTGCTTTGGAAGGTGATACACCGACAGTTGATCGAGGCAAACGAACAAATAACAATAAAGCAGTTTCATTAATCCTTCTCTCCCGTAATGCTTCCGGTCAGTACGAAATTACAACCACACAAAATTGATCTCCATTATATCGAAGCTGTGCCCCTATAAATTAATCTGTCATTTCAGTCCATCATTTGCTTCGAATTCCGATGGATTTCAATGTCAATCCCTCGCTAGAAGCTGTTATTTAATGGGAACTGAAAATCTCTGGCTTTCATTCGTAGAACTAGTTAGAACGGCTTGGCCGCCTGAGGGTTCAAATGAATCGGAAGGCCTTTTTGCGTCCTATCAATACCTGCGTTCGATAGGAGTTAGGAAACTGGAGGTAATTTGGCCCAGCCCCAGTCTCATTGCAGATCCATCCAGTGCGGTCTTTTCCCCCTTCGCTCCCCCCCCCCCGTCGCCGCCCAATCCATTCCCAAGAAATAAAGGCGGTCATGAAAGCCCAGACTGCGGAACACTTGCCGGGAGAAGTCTTCCTGGGAACAGCAAAAACCATTCATTAACACTTGCGAGCCGCATTGTGCCGACTTTTTAATATTTCGGTCCGTCGTTTCGAAAAACTAAGCGTGTTTTCCGTGTTTGTAATGGTTGATATCTGCGCCCATCGGTATTTCTTATGAAAAGGGTTGTTGTTTGATGAAATCACTTTTTGATTCAGATCTTTCTGCTTGTGTCGCATACAATTTGTGCGAGTGAGGCGATTTTTTATTTAAACTACACAAAATCAGATATATGGTACGTTACTTTCAGTTGTCTGAACATACATAGTCGCATGAACTGAAACTTCCGACTGTAAAAAGGCATTGCTGAAATGTTGTTGTTCCTCATTTTAAAGTTTTGCGTAGAAAAAACCTCATCTATTTGAATACCGAGAGAATGAGTTCAGAAGTAAATGGAATATGTCAATATTTTCACTTTTTCGTCTCCTTCTTGTCTCTTTTTTTGGCCTGAAGTCTATCACACCTTGTCCAGCGTTATTAAACATCTGTCCGGAAGCATTCGGGAAGAGTGTGTGGATGAGATTGGAAAGGCGAAATAACCGCGCGAGTACATTTTGGCTTGCCTTCTGATCTCCGAATGGGTCGGTTGAGGAAGGGTCGGAGAAGGAGGGGAGTGGAGGAGGGGGGGATGTGGCCAGTGCGGAAGGGACGGGGACGGTTGGGGGCCGCTCGCATGCGAGCCACGTGCGATGTTCGAGGAGGTTTTTGTGCTCGCGAGTGATATAAAGAAGAAAAGAATATCCTGAGTTTCGAGGGATAAAAAGAGACTCCATTTCGACCGCAGATAAGATATCCAATCCATCCCTAGAACGGGCATGGGAGGAAAGCCTCTTATTCATGTCCCTTTCATTTTCTCATTCTGCTGTGCTCTCTCCTTTTCACCAAAAGTCTTAATTTCTGGTGATGAGCTCATCTTTCTCTTACCGTGGATCCAGAAGTATTTCAAAAGGAAAGGATACATTTCCGAATTGGAAGAAGAATTAAGAAGATAGAGGGGTTTCCGAGCGTTGAGGTGATGCATTGGAAATGAAGGAAGGCGAGAGGTGATAAAGGGGAGACACGAATGAATGAAGTCTTTGCTTAGCTTAGAGCATGTTGTGGACATTCGATTGACAGTTTAATGCCACATTGTGAGCGCAGGAATGAGGTAAACACCTTTTAAAATTGCTGAATTTAATTTTAAATGGCAATAATAAAAGTATGAAAAGACGAAAAGAATATTTTGTGGTATTGTGGAAATGCAGGAGTCCTGGTGAAAGAAGATGGCTTCGACATTACACTACTTACTTCAATGTACGACGAGGTCGAAAATAAAATCAGCTCTTGTGCTCTTTAAGGATAGGCAACCTGCGCCAGACCATTGGCATAAAACAACATGCAATAATTTTACGGATCTTCATAAATTAGTAATTTACATAAATACAAGGAGGAACATTATTACGGACTTTTAGAAGGGTTAATTGATTGATTAATCTTTTAGAAACAGAGGGCTGGAAATGCGATGAAAAGAAAACAACAGGCAAATGTGAAACTTCACAGAAGAAAACTCTATGGACTCGTTGATTGAAGGCTACGTGGGAAATTAAAAACGAATAACGCGGTAATCAACTCGAAGGGTGGTTAGGTAGGTGATGGCAGAGTTCACCCAGTAATAAGCCTTAAGCGGCGTGTGAAATTCATTCATCAGCAGGGTAATAGGGGGACAAGTTCCTTTCCCTCTCCCGTCTATGGCTAACCAGGAAGATCTGACACCCGAGAAATCACACAGCTCGGGTGGAGTTCAGGGTGCTCAGAGAGCCTCATCCGGGAGTTAAACCCGGGCCCTTTGGTCAGTGGTCTAACGCTCTACCCCTTGAATACCGCGACCCATAAGAGAGAAACTATCAAAATGATGATGGAAAGGAAAACGGGAGAGTAATTTTATCAATATACACAATTTTATCAATATACACAATATACCTCGTAAATGTGAATTTTGGGGAGGAGGAGTAAGGGAAAAATTTTTCTCGTGTATTCAAGTGGGGTCATAGTCTAGATTTTTCCATGTAGGCTTCCGCGGAGATTTTTGATGTAGGAAGTGGTTCTTTGGGGTTTTCTTCCGCGTGTATCCATTTTCCGGACAATATTTCGCCAACGTTCCAGTTGGCTTCCTCAGGTCCACTGAAGCGCCGATGCAAGTTTTGGTCCAATATATATACCCTTCGTTTGGCGCCTATTTTGTGGAGGTGTGCTCTGATTCGTTGAAATCCTTGAGGACACGTTTCCACGCGCTGGCGAGGGGGTAGCCGTCCTCGCGGTTGAAATTTCTGGGCGTTTTTGCAATTTCAATTGCCTCTCTGATAGTAGCGGCCTTCTTTATTCATTATTATGTGTCAAACTCAATATTATTTGTCGGTCCACTCCAATGATGTTCAGCCACCGCTGACTGCTGGAACTGTCTGTTTTTTACGGCCCCTCTGTGTTCAGGTCGAAGATAAGGGACTCCCAGCATACCCAGCATACTAGACTGCAAGGCTTTGTGTGGTCCTTGCTCTGCGCCTTCCCAGCCGTTAAAGCTACTAAGGCGAGGGGAATTCAACTGCGTCGTCAGGCGTATGTTTTTCCTTCCCGCTTAAAGGAGCCTTGGCTTCTTCTTCACAGGAAGGCTGTCCACCGTATTAAGGGAAGCTATGGGGCGCTTAAAGCGGTCCCATGGCCTTACCTTAATTTCGCCGACTCTACGAATAAGGTTAGCATCTGCTTCTGCCGCTTTCTCAAAGAATTTCCCCGAGATTCTAGGCAGAAGGACGTCTAGGGGTTCCAGATTTCCGTCCTCGTGCATTTCGGAGACGCGGGCGTAACGACCGCGTCCCAATATGTCACGAAGAGCAGAGTTCTGCACCACTTGGATTTGAGCGAGACTCGTTCGCGACACTCCTGACCATACCGCTGCAGCGTAGGTGATGACTGGCAGCACGCACGCATGATATAGTCTGCGCTTTATGGCCATACTCAGGACGGGCGGGCAAATAATCGGCCGTAGTCGATTAAGCACCGCGTATGCCTTCGCACGGACCCGAAGCGCTTGGGTGTTCCAAAGGAGTTTCCGGTCCAACAGCACTCCAAGGTAAGTAACTTCAGATTCCCATGGTAGGACGACTCCGTTCACCGATATTTTCACTCCTGGCGGCCCACCATTTCCAGGTTGGAAGATGATTGCCTTCGTCTTTTGTGCGTTAACCACAAAACGCCATCGGCAGTACCATTGAAGGAGCTCTGCCACGGCGTTCTGCAGCCTTTACACCGCAATCACCTTCCGCCAGGAACGGCATAGGAGGGCCGCATCGTCAGCATAAAGAGACAGGATTTCAAGATTCCCTCCACGAGTTGGAATATCGTGGGAATAGATGTTATAGAGCAGTGGTCCAAGGACGGAGCCTTGAGGCACGCCGGCGGACATCCGACGCACCCCCGCGTCCGCCCCTAGCCACTGTACTGTGAATGTCCTCGGAATAAGGGACTCGGAATTTTGCCACCCTTATATAGGTGGTCCCGTCTGGTGGCTGCTCGCTGATTGGTCCGTTTCCGGAGAACTCTCTTCCACGCGTTGTGGAGATGGTAGCCTTCATCTCTGTTAATGTTCTCCGGGTTTTTGCGATCTCAATTTCTTCTCTAATTAATCGTGGGTAATATCTACTCTCCTTTGCTATTACGTTTGCTTTTTGGAATAAGATCTCGTGACCGGGTTCACTCCATTGGTGTTCTGAAATCATCCGAACTTTCATTGATCGGCATGTTTCCCCGATGTAGGCTTTCCCACATGAGCAGGGTACTTTGTAGACCCCTTCGCATAGGTCTTTCGGAATTTTGTCCTTCGGTCCAGGGAGAGCGACCGCTATTTTCTTAGTGCAGTTAAATCTTATCACCACGTCATGCTTTTTCAGACAGTAGAGTTGAGCTTCTTTTATAGTATGCCACCGTTTATTCAATTATTTATTTCAAATTAATTAAAAGCTGTATTTATTATGTCTGTCGAAATTATTTTCCATGGATATTGCCATTGGAAACATTAATCATGATTTTCAAGTACGTTTAAAACCACTACGGAGGTGAAGGCAACATCTAACTTACTAAAAAGCGTGGGATCCAATCATTTTTCTTCGTTTTTAGAATGTTTTCACTCCATCACGAGTGCAGCTGAATATTGCCACGTACACAAGTTTTGCAATCAGTTTTTCTTGCAATAATTATTAAGTATTGCAACAGCTCATAATGCAGAAGGTCGATGCACCCCTTCGAATTCGGAATGTCTGAAAGCCATTTTGAAGTGAATGGCAGTGATGCCTATGAAACCACGAGGGGTGCTCATTAAATAACGAGAATATGAGTTCTTTAGAAGGAATTTCATTCATTCGTCTATATTAATGTTATTCCCTTCGAAGTGGTCCCCATTTGATATTATTGTACACTTGCATGCCAGCGCTTTTTCCAATCCGCGAAACATTTCTTCATCTCTATCTTTGGTATATGAGTATGTAGCTTTTATCTTTCTCAGCGATGCGTTTCAGATTTCATCCATGCTTCTACCAAGGTGACGGTCCTTTAAGGCTGTCTTCAATATTGGAAACAGAGAAAAGAGCCACACGGGGGGACCTATTTGGCGAGTATGGAGGCTAGGACGAGATTACCATAGTTCTTCTTTAGGCCAAAAGTACTCGCTAACAAGCAGTCAAAAGCGGGTGTATTGTCAAGGTGTTTCAAAAGCCATGAATGTTTTCGCCACAAATATAGACGTTTTTTTCTTATTGCTTCACGTTAAAGTTGCAAGTAGTACTCTTTATTGATCGTTTGACCTTGTGGCAAGACCTCATGGTGCACCATGCGAAACTATTACAAAATTCCCGTAACTCTTCAAATACATCCTGTACTCTTATTGGCCAAAGCTTTCATTTTCATTTGGCTACATTTATTTGGTGACAGTGGTAAAGTAACAGAATATTTTTGAAAAAGGGCAAATATTTTCGCTTTGATTGTGACCGGTTGATAAGTAAACATTGCTCTATCTTCTGCAGCCATGACACTATACCCTTAGGAAATGGCAACAGTCGCTTTGCAAGTTGAGGAGCAGCGCGCCGAATGCCCTTTCTCGTGTCTTTCCAAGGATGCTCCTCCATTGGACGGAGAGGAACATGACGCAACGCCGGAGTCCGCCAACGCTACAAATTCTTGTAACGCGTCCTTCACCTTTTCAACCCTTAACTGCTTCCGCCTTTAGAGGGGTTTTTAGCCCCTACCCCCCTTGCTTTCTTGCAGGTCCCCGTCCGGTGCCCGTAAACCCTTTTCCGGCATTAGATTTGTCTCCCGTGGTCCCGGATGTTGAGGCCAAGAGGAATTGGAGGGAAAAAGCGATTAACACCAAACAGGCTTACTCCACCGTCGAGCGCCCATCCCACTTCCCTCTGCTAGTAGCGCCTTAATCTATCACCGCGCTTTCATCAGCCCCAGGGAAAAGCTTTCCTGTATTGAGGCGAGCTATTCTTCCCCCTCTCTTTTCTTCCACCTCGCTCTCCCCTCGTTTCCCATGTCTGCTGCCCCTGGCCCCAAGAGCAGCTCCTATGCCCGCACGCACTTTACACTTCCGCCCTCCCACCAACTTCCCTTTCGCCTTCCCCGCTCTCTGGACATCAAGCCGCAGCACTGCTCATCTGAAAGCAAACGCTATTGGTTCGAGGCGAAATATACATAATTTTGTCGATGTATTCTAGGTATTATTCCTCATTTATAATGCCCACCCACAAGTTATTACTACCAAAATGTTATAAATTAAACATTTATGCAGTTCAAAATATGAAAAAAAAATTACAATTATTTACATGCACGAAGGCCGAAATACTTGGTTGTAACATCGGTGGTTCGGCGGTGCGTCTTCGAAATTCCTCCGAAGGTATGCAATGGAAATTATAGCACCGATCCAAATACGCCTCAACGATCATAGTCAGTCTATCACAGGCGGAAGAAGAAAGCTCTTCCGAGAGTATGACTTCATCCGCATTCAGGCTAAGGCGATCCTTTAAAGAGGGCTTTTCATAACTCTCGCAGAGGTTTATGCACTTCAAAGCGCATACATTTTCTGTCATAACAAAGTTTTCCAATATTAGCTAAACTTCTTAAATTCAACGACGCTATAAAACCTAGACATTTTCAGTCAAAACCAAACGCAAATAATCCACCAAATTTTTAAATCAGCAAATTTATTTGTCTTTTCAGTCGTTACCATTGCTATTAAAATAGTTTTAAAGCAAACTTACCCAATCTACTACTTCATAAATTGACGGCGACTCTTGCCGTTATTCGATAATGAGAATACATGTCTATATTCGTTTCCGATGCGACAGTTTTGTATCGATCCCTTGGTGAAGTTCAGTTCGTTGTTCGTAAACGGTAATGGCGTGGCTTGTGAACAATTCATCGCCAAATAAAAAATTGTGGCAACTGCATTACTGAATATGTACGTTAGCGAAAATGGTATGAAAGCCGCTGAGGTGAAATCTCATGGTACGGTTGGATACGGAGGATGCGGAAGCCTTAACTTGTGGTTATGTTAGATTGTGAAGTGGCGGAGTCGGTACTTCTGGCATCTGTGACTCCTGCGTCTCTCTCATTTGCTAATGCTGTGGCTGTTGTGATTGGATTATGACCGAAACAGCTGTCAGCGAGTGTAAGGATAGTGTGTGAGCAATACTGTATGTCTAGCCATAGTTAAGGTACTGATCGGACGGCCCTCTGTCTGCTCTGCCTGTATGTTTTCGTATTATAGTGTTAATGACAGTCTTTGGAAAGTTTTTCTGATGAGGCTTGTCTTCTATAATTTCATGTCTCAACTCTTGATTAACAAAGCTGGTTAAAACAATTCAAAAATGTTACTCTAAATCTCCCTTCTTTTTCTTATTACAGGTAGGGTTGTCATGGGCGACATGCAGCCACTGGACCTCCCTACGGATTCCGGATTGCAAATCGCTGTTAGCGGAACTCAAAAGCGTACGTTGGATTTTCCATTACAGCGTATATCTTACTGTCGTTTCGCTTCGTTTTATTTTCCGCCCATTATAGTATTTTACGTAGAATCGTTATATTTTCTCCATCGGTAGTGTATGGTAAATAGTTTAAACTATTCGTTTGAAGTATAAATTACGTTTCCGATAATGAGCATGAAATATTATTTTCCCCTACGTTCAGCATGCGTATTTTTCTGCATTGTATTGAAATTTATTTTATGAACTTTTCTGAAAAATCTCGTCCAATAACACTCTATTTTTAAGGTTTGTTTTTTTTATTTTTAAATTTTCCTTATTACTGGTTAAAATATTTTTTATTTTGTATAAAACTTTCCTCCTGAAAATTTTCGTCAACATACTAATAGGTAAAAATTACTGCCGAAATTGATTCGTTCAACCGGTCTCTTATTTTTCATGCTTGTCAATTCATAAAACTAAAGGGAAATCATTATTTTTGGTTCAAAATACATTGGTTAAAAAGTTATAAAATTCATCACAGTGTTCAAATTTTAATTCGCAAATATTTATAAATTACCAAGTTCCTTCTTAATTCACTAAGGTAAACCTGATCGATAAAGATTGTTAGTTTTTATCGATTTTCATACTTACATTTACATAAATGTAAGAACGTAAAACCCTAAAAAATCTACATTGCAACCCCAAAATCGTAGTCACTACCGCTTATTAAGGTTCCTCGGTTGTACATTTAAGCATCAAAGATTACATTTTCATAGCCGTTGCTCATCTCAATGATACATCTACTTATACAGGTATCACTCTCACCAAAGACCCGATACCCTCTTTCCAATCAGAGAATCAGTCTCCCCTCCTCCAATTTGAACCAGATGAAGGCATCTCCTCCCTAGGCATGTCCCCACTCTCACACCCAAACCTTGAACATCCCACTTATATCTCCTCCTAAAAGTACACACCCTCGACATTCCCTGTCGCCCTACTCGTATAGTTTCCAATTTCAAATCCCCCACCAAATTAATCTCCGCATTTTTTTACCTCCACCTATAACATTATGAACTCTCCTCGCCTTCCTTCTTAAAAGGCGCGTACCACTTTCTCCATCGTTTTAACTCTTTCATTAAACGTTTCCTCCACCTCAAACCTACTCATGGACACCATTGACGTTACTTCCCCCTCTACCTCTCTTCCCCATGCAGAAGGCTTATCCTCTCTCCGACATCATCCCTCTCTACATATTCCACCCCCTCAGCATCCTTGGACCGAATTTCTGCTCAGTACAGCCACTTTCATCCTTACGAAAAACTCAGTGTCGTTCCAAAGTTATTTTTATTTACAAACCAAAGGAACAGCGGTGGACACGAGGCTGGCGCCGTCATTCGCCAATTTCTTCATGGGCCACCTTGAAGAGACTTTCCTTTCACAGCAACCCTTCCAACCTCTTTTCTGGGTCCACTACATAGACGATATTTTTATTCTCGGGAGTCCCTCAATAATTTCTTATCGTACTTCAATTCTTCTGTCACAGTTAAATTCACTTCTTCAAATTCATTTCAGACTCCACCATCACATTTCATGGCACAGTCATCTCACAACAACAGAAAATTCACCACTTCATTGCATAAAAGAGGCACTACCCATCAGAAATACCTACATTTGACCAGCTGTCTTCCTCACCACACCAAACGCTTGATTCCCAACTCTCTCTCTCTCTATCCGCAAACATCAGATTTGCATCACCACATCAAACCTCGACAAATATCTCCACAATCTACACAATACACTTCCCAAACGTGGTTACCCAGAAAAGCTTCAACAAAATGGTTTCCACTGCTCCACCCGACCTCATACATCAAATAATAACAACCAAATATCTACAAATTTAGTAGTTTCAGGCGTGATATGGTGGAATATGTACATTATAAAGAACAGAGAGTAGCACATTTCCATTAGGTATCCAGTGCAAAGTTGATACTGTCCGTTCTTAATGATAACCCCTTATCTGACGCAGAATTTAAACTTTGTACTACCTATTTCCCAGGAACCTACAGATTGGAAAAATTTATTGAAGAACTTTTTCCTATTTTACAAGATAATTTTGCTACCTCATCCTTATTTCCCTATTGACCCTCTCTCGCATACTAATGACTCGCCAATCTCAGAAAAATTTTGAGATCCACCGACCCTTTGGCGCCCCCTCTGGTTAATTTCCTCATCTTTACCCTACCTGCAACCGCCCACCATGTCTGCCTATCAGCTCTACTCCCCTCTCCCCAAATGGCCTCATTCATCACCTCGTTTCCACACTACTTCCTTCTCCAAATATTTTAGCTATCTTCTGAGGTAGTTCCATTGCTCTTCATTTTACATGGTCGAATGCATTGCCCCGTAGTTAGAACGTATAAACAATCACCATTACTCCTGTAATTAAGCCTCACTCTCTTCTCTTCCTAACCCTTCACACGAAAATTCCCACAACATTTCCATCACAGAGTGTTTCTCCCTTACCATTCCAGAATTCCTGCGCCATTCTGCCACCAAGGACCATGGAAGCTCTTAAGAAGGAAATTACAGGTGTCATCGATAGAATAAAGCAAATATGCTGAGATAAGGTTTCTACAACCTTTTTGAACAAATCAACGCGTGCTTCGCTCATCAAGGTTACCTCCTGGATGGCATGTCACTTCAAAACAAAAAATTCACCACTTCAGTGCACATCAAAGCCACTAACCATCAGCAATACGTACACCACACAAGCCGTTATCCTCAACACAACAAAAGCTCGATTCCTAACTCTTTCTCTATTCGCGGACACCGAATTTGCAACACCACAGCCACCATAAGAAAAAACCTCGTCAATATACACCGTGTACTCCAAAAATGCGGTTACCCGGAAAAGCTCCTAAAAATAAAAACCACCGATCCACCCAACCACACAGAGCACATAAAACAAGCCCAGATCTGACGCAGGATTCAACCTTTGCACCGCCTATTTCCCTGGATCAACCAGACTGAAAAGCTTTCTTGAAGAACTGTTTCCTATTTCACCCAACAATAATGCGACCTCATCCTTGCTACCCCAGTGCCCATCTATCGCATACAGGCGATCCGCCAATCTCACAACCCTCTTGAGATCCAACACCATTTAGCGCCCCCTCACCCCGACAATATTCTCTGCAAACTTTCCATTCCTCCCCCTGCGTCTTCCACCATGCATCTTTGCTTTATTTGTTGCCCGCTTCAATTTATTGCTCGACTCCATGTACTCCATTTTGCTTCACTCTGTATGTACATTCTTCCAATTTCTCTGCTAATCCATCTTTGTTATCATCTCATCCGTGATCCACGGTTTTCTAATCCTTTTAACGTTAACGGTTCCAATAGTGTCTTTTGCGGCTATCAATAACCCTTTCTTGATCCTTTCCCATTTTTCTTCCATAGTACTTAGCTCTTTACCATCCTCTATGATTTCTCTGACGTACTGCTTCCTTTTCAAACCATTTAATGCTTATACATTCAATTTTCTAACTCGCCGCCCCTGCCTTATCTTTTTGAAACGGACGCTACGTTTCATAACAACTAATTGTGGTCAGAGTCCGCATCCCCTCCCGGGAAGCTGTAGAAATTTATGACACTGTTCCTAAACCTGTGTCTAACCTAAATATAATCTAGCTGATACCTTTTGAGCCACCTGGAATTTTCCATGTATACCTGCGTCTTTTGTGGTGTCTAAACTAAGTATTGGTGATGACTAACCCCTGTCTCCTGTGGAACTCAACTGCATTCTCCCCGCCGTCTTTCCTCGTGCCCAAACCATATTCCCCAAACACATCACCATCTCTTACGTCGCCTAACGTCACATTTCAATCCCCCATCACTCTCAAAGGTTTCCCTGCGGGAATACACGCATTTATGTCCTCAAACTGTTCTTATATTCTATCGACCTCTTCTTTCTTATGGTTGCTCGGTGGCATGTATACCTGAATAATAACCAAGGTCGTCGGTTCTGCTTTCATCTCTCCTAGCAATATTCTATCCTTTACCTGTTCTATGTTGACTACGCTTCTTCCTATCTCTTTATTCAATTTTATGACAACCTCCCGTTGGCTCTCGTCCCCGCCGCATTATATTATTCTATAATTATAACTCCAATATCCTCGCTATTCTTCCATCTCACACATGTAAACTAGATTTCCCCTTTCCATCTCTCGCTTAACATTCTCCAATTCCCCTGTTCTCATCATTGTCCTAAAATTCCACATTCCTAATCTAACAAGACTAGTTTTTACGAGTCTTTTCTTAACGTCCTTACTCAACATCCCTCTCATCAGCTCCCTCCTCCTTGTAAAGGCCTCTTTGCTTAGCGCAATTCTTCTCCTTATGTCCCTGCTACTTTGACCGTTTTGGTCCAAAACACTTCCGAGATATGTAAACTGTTCTGCCTGCTCTAGTCTTTGCCCTCCTATTTTAATGTTTAACTTAGCCTTTTTCTTTCTAGAAAATCGCGTAACCTTTGTTTTATTAATATTAATTCTCATCCCATACCTGTCGCACTGAATGACCAATTCACTCAGCAGTGCTTGCAAACCCTTGGCTGACTGACAAATTAAAGCTTGGTCATCAGCAAACCTACCTGATTTTATGAATTCCCCGCCCACTTTCATTCCTACATCCAGTTCTTCCCCCGCCTCTTTGATCATTTCCTCTTCATACAGGTTGAACAGCAGCGTTGATAATGGGCAACCCTGCCTTACACCTCTTCCTAACACTGCCCATCCGGACTCCCCGTTTCCCACCCGCACCTGAGCAGTCTGAGACATTTACAGGTTGCGGATTAGCCTCCTTTCCCTCCAATCCATTCCTATTTTCTGCAGAATACTCATTATTTTTTCCCAGTTCACTCTATCAAACGCTTTTTCAAAAGCTACGAAACAGGCAAATACCTCCTGGTTGTGTTCTATATTTCTCTCGATTAATAATCTCATTACTGCAATGGCATTACGCGTACCTCTCCCCTTCCTAAACCCAAACTGATCATGCCTAAAGTAATCATTCGCCCTACTCTCCATCCTGTTCTTTATTATCCTGAGAACAAGTTTAGCTGCGTGGAATATCAAACTTATTGTCCTATAGTCCTCACATGATGTAGCCTTTACCTTTTTCGGAATAGGAAATAAAACGGATCTCACAAAGTCTTCCGGCCAGATTCCTTCCTCATAAATACTACGAATCAGCCCACATAGCCTTTTCCTCCCACATTTTCGTAAACATTTCAGTAGTTCCGCGGGAATATTATCAACCCCACGGCCTTATTTAGTTTCATCTCCCTTAATGCCCTTTCTATCTCATCGTCTAGTATGCCTGGACCTAAGCTATCTTCATCTACGTCATATTCCTTTTCAATGTCTAACTTTGTTGGTCGAAGTTCTTTACTGTGCAGTTCTTCTATATACTCCTTCCATCTCTCTTGGATCTTACCTGTGTCAACCATTACCTTACCCGACTTATCTCTCGCTGTTAGCATAGATCTCCCTTTCTTACTTCCCGATAAAGATTTAACTTTGCTGTACAGCGCACCGATTTCACCCTTCCTCTGCAGACTTTCCATATCTTCGCACTGCGTCTTCCACCATGCTTCTTTTGCTTTATTTGTTGCCCGCCTCAATTTATTGTTCAATTCTTTGTACTTCATTTTGCCTAATTCTGTATTTACATTCTTCCATTTTCGCCGCTCATCCATCTTTGTAATCATCTCATCCGTGACCCATGGTTTCCTAGTCCTTTTAGCGTTAATGGTTCCAATATTGACTTTTGCGGCTTTAGACAACCCTTTCTAGAAACTTTCCCATTTTTCTTCGATAGTACTTAGCTCTTTACCTTCCTTCATGATTTCCTCTACCGCCTGTTGGTATTTCTGGTTGATGTTTTGGCTGAATAACTTTTTTTTCGCGCATGTGTATCAAAGAGTTGCATGAGTATTGTATTTAACATATTAATTTTTTTATCCACCAGGTATGTGTTGAAAAGTTCACTTAGGTTAGTTTCAAGTGAGTCTGCTGCAAATTTGGACAAATCAAAATTCTTGAAATCACGAAAACACATGTAATTAGGTTTATAAGTTGGCAGTTTAAACCTATATTTAATGAAAACTAGGTCGTGTTCAGACAAAAAAGAGATAGGGAGCTGTCCATACTCTTCAACTTTGGACATGTCGTCGACAATAAAGAGGTCTAGGAGGTTACAGCTATTCACAAGACTATGGGTGGGCTGGTAGGGAATGAGGAATAGGTTACAACTAAATATTAGGTCGCTGAGATAGGTGCTATTGTGCGTTTTCTTCATGATTTCAATGTTAAAGTCACCACACAGAATCACGCCTTTGTAGCTAGGAAGAAGACGGATCAGAGAAGGCTCAAAGTCTTCAGGCATATAGCCTGTTTTGGGGGGTTTGTGCACGACACAAAGCAATATTTTACCCTCCTTTCCAGCTATTTCAATGAAAATATATTCTGGGCGAAGCCATCAGACTTTAACAACAATTTAAATGATTAGCTCTCTTGCAAGTGCACACAAACACCATTACCAACTCTTCCTGGTCTGTTATTTCGCAGAATGTTGTAATTACTTAGTTGGACGGATTCCGAGGAGATGTTTTTGTTAAGCCAACTTTCAGAAACAGCAATGACATGATAATTTCGAGCAAAAAAGTAGTCCCGAAACTCATCAAGGTGTCTGAATAATGACTGTGCGTTTACATGGCACATTTTTAACATTTCTGTGGAGTTAGGCATTTATGTGAATTTACTGAGATCTTCGAAACAGGTAATCACATTTCGTTCCCCCGTCACTTATTCTCGTGTAAATCCTTCCTCCTCGTATCCAAAGATATTCGAATTTTCCTGCTCTTTTGAGTTCCCTGGCTTTAGCGTAAAATTTCCTATTGAACTGTGTGTGGGCCTCGTTTATGTATATCGTCTGGTTTGGTAGGTGATGGTAGAGTTCACCCTATTCCAAACCAGTAGTAAGCCCGACGGCGTGTGAAATTCACACATCAGCGTAGGGGGGGCAGTTCCTTTCCCTGTGCCGGTTATGGTTTCCCAGGATAATGTGGTACCCGAAAAATCGCATAGCTTGGGTGGAGCTACAATTGCCCAGAGACTTGACCGCGAATCGAACCCGAGATCCTCCGGTCAGTAGTCCAACGCCCTACCCACTGGACTACCGCGACCCTCACACACACATACCCACACAAGCACGCACACACACACACACACATATATGTGTGTATATATATATATATATATATATATATATATATATATATATATATATATATATAAACATGACATTTGTATAATGTATAAACACTTAATCTCACCATACGGTGAGCAAATATTTATTCGCATGGAAATAGATGCAAGGAAAATGGATGGGAATGCATATTAAGGGCAAACGCAGGAGTGATGGGGAAGGCGAATCAAGCAGATCACAAGCGTAAATATATTTCCTTTACCGTGACTTAAACACCGGGTCTTTCGACTTGCAGAACTTGTTTAAAGCATCGGCATCTTTTCATCTATTTTGTCATCGTAAAAAAAATCTTTCTTGGGGATATATTTGACTTGAATTTAGTTCTCTTGTGTTCTCCTATCCATCACATTTACCTTCCGTGTACCCTTGGCGTTCAATCTTTAGTTTAATTATTTCCCCTCCCTACTGAAACTTTCTCATTTCATCTGCATTCGCTATTATGGTGTTTGTATTCGTGGAGTAAAAGTTCACTTTTAGCGAATTAAATCGTTCGCACCCCGGGAGAATCATATGGAGCAGGACTTTGAGTTATTCACGCGAAAATGAGTAAAATAAAGGAAAAAGTAAATTTGAGCAGTTTTTCTCTTTTTTCTATTTAAAGAAAAGAGTTTCATTAGTTGTTGTTATCTGAACAACATAAAAACATAAGCAATGAATGTAGCAGAATTGCATTTTATTATGTGTTTATTATCAAGATATTATTTCAAACATTAGAATGATGTGATTGTAAATTGGCAAATACGAAGCTCTTTCCTTAAACTTAAAGGGGTGATATGGAGCAGAGTGAGCGTGGCATCTTAGTTTGAGTGGTTCAAATCTCAATGAGCATGATTCCAGCTCGTTTTATTATTTTCGAGTAAACTCCAGAAGCAAGAAACGACACTTCCATGGAAATGAGCCTCTTTCTCTGCCGTGAGGAAACCTCTGAAAAGGGTTGGAAGTTGATTTAAACTCGGGCCCTGACCAACTTTTGGCAACGTGATAGGTAAATGTATATTCTTTATTTTTTTTAATCATTCACGGTGTGTGGCAGCGGTTTCCGTGATTAATAAGACATTTAGGCAGGCATACTTTCCTTGATTCCTACTTGAAAATTTTAGATGTGGCCCAGATACCAGTGACCTTTTTTAATTAACAGAGAATTCCTCTTTTGCGATTCTTTCGAAACAACATGCTAGAGCCCTTATAACAATTATTCAGAGAAATTCAGATCAATCGTAACTGAATTGGCTAATTTTCGGGAAAATTGTGCTTCCTTTTGGTGGAAATCAATTCCTAAAGACATTCTAATAATACAAAAACTAGAATGTTCATTGCTAGAAGAGTATAAAAATATCAGTGTTTATCAGTATCTCTGGTGAACATGTATTTGGGTGAGTGTCTTTTGAAAGCTTTCGTTAAACCGATTCACTTCCTAATACTACTCCAACGTGAAAATTGGCGATAGCAATTCTCGCTTCCGTAGCAGATGTAGGCCGCGCTAGTGTTCCAGCATTTGATTTCATCTCAAAATGGCGACTATGGCCAAACTCTTCCCAGAGGGGCTATTGGCAATGCGCGATTACAGTACTGTAACTCGGGATTTCGGCGGAACGATTCCCCCTTTCGCTCCCCCTCCCCTCTCCACCCACCCCCTCCTCCATTTCACCGCGCAGGAAGATGTCTCCTTGATACGCCCCGCCAGCCCAAAAGCACGAGCACACAAAGCTACACACCTCATTAAAATAAGAGTAGAAATCCGGCGACGAGAAAGATTTGGTTGGGGTGAAATCATGCGCCCTTTTTCTCCCATTCCTCTCATTTTAATTCCCACCCCTTCTTCCCGTCTTTTTTATGTCTTCTCGTATTCTTCGTCTGGGATTTCACCCCAAATCCCCATCCCTTCCTCTCTTACTGATTCGGGGTCGAACTCACCCTAACGTGCAGATTGGTACTCCCAACCGATGCCCGCACCATCTCCTATCGTCCCCCGAAGTTCTCTTTTCTCCGACTCAGCCCGTCACCCCCTTTGGCGACCCAGACAATGCCGCCGACACCCGACCTTCCATCAGACCTGCCAACACGCCCGATGAAGGGAACAACCTTAACAATGGCCCCACGGAACTTTTTCCATTCGTCCTCCTTTTTCTCCCTTGGACAGGCTGTGATTTCGTAATCTGACCCGAGGTCTCCGTATTATGACCCGGGAGGTATTATGTGGGCGACAGCTGGCAGAGTCAAGTTTACCCCTTCCCTTTTTTCTATTAATTTGCACCAATCCTTTTCCTCCGCGGTCGAGAGACGAGGGATTGAAAAAAAATGACGGCCACATCTCATCTCACCTCGGAGGCCCTGATTGCTCACGGCTCGGATTCGATCCTTCTGTTCGGTGGTCGGAGTCGCCCTCGTGCGATATGCGCTTCGATATCGGATTGCGATGCTCGACGTGAGGAAGCCGATCAATCGATGCATCGCCGCCCCGAGGAGATATTGCGATATCGACGTGGGAGTATCGGGTCGCCGCGGGTCATTAGCGTGGGCAATGTGCGGAATCCATGTGGAGGGCGGGGTGTTGCGGCATTTTAATCAAATATGTTCATACGTAAACTAGCAAATGTTAGCTATCGCGATATTGATTTCTAATGCTGGTCAGCACTTATCCTACGGTAATTAACGCCTTTTAGTTCAGTTTCATGTCATAAGCACTGTCCATTATGTCTGCTTCTCTTGGTGCACATTCCTTCGATTTATTTGTAAATATGCCTGTGAGGCAAAGGAAAATGAAATGCTTCTATTCCACAAAATTATCTTCTAAAGTACGGTCGCATTCTAATAAAGTAACAATTTAAATTATTCATATTTCTTTGAGCGCCTAAAATACGATTTGATTCGCTTATAGACTTGCTATGACTTATGCATTGCTTTTAATATAGAAATTTAAGAAATTTTGCGCGATAATGTGTATGTACCCAAGGACATACAATGAAAACTTTTCTGCTTCTCTGAGTACGTTCGTTTTCATTGCTGGTGAGCGCATTATTGTTGGATGGGGACTTAATTCATTACCTTGAAGGTTACTTACTGGGACGGATTTATTTACAAAGGAACCTTTGTTTTAAACCCTTCACTGAAATATGAAATCTTGTTGAAAAATAGCAGTTCTTAGATATGACTAGTTATATTAATTCGTCCGTTCATCTTTTTGGGCAATGGTGGTTTATCAGTAGTAGTTTTTAAGGGAGGCGACCGACAGCTGAGGTCTTCTGCGCCATAGGGGATGGACAGGAAATGATGAGGGGTGGAGAGAAACCCGGCGTCGGCATTAGCCTACTCTTTACGAAAGGCGCCAAGGGATCCGCAGTTTAACGTCCCATCCGACGGATGGCGTACTCACTCAAAGTGCCCACCACAAAGCACCTCAAGTACCTCTGAAAAATATTCAACACCGCTGGGATTTGAACCCGCGCCCCCTGGGTGGGAAGCCAGTACGTTAGCCCCCGCACCATCTCGAAGATTGTGAGATTCTTTGATTATCAGAAGTTATGAATGAAAAATTAGCTCGGCTTCCGAAAAAGTAGATCCTGCGAGGCACAACTTGCCCTTTTTGTTCGTGACATTCTTATTTCGGGAGATGGTAATTTTCCAATGGACGCGATTTTTCTAGATTATAAGAAAGCCTTCGACAAAGTACCTCATGGAAAAATACTCGCAAAGCTACGAGAAGAATATGACGCAGGTAAAAATATCCGGGGTTGGATTTAAAACTTTTTGAATGGCCGGGTATAAAGTGAAGTGATAGATGGAGTTAGCTCAAATACAGTAGAAGGTACCGGGCCTCTTTTATTCTTACTTTACGTTAATGGCATTGACTCCGTAGTCACCAGTTAGATATGATTTTTTCCTTCCGATGCAGTGGTTTACCATGATATCCGTCCTCCTGAGGACACAGCAGCTTTATCAAATGGCCTTAATGGTATCCAGAGCTGGTGCGAAACTTTGCAATTAAAATTAAACTTAAAAACGTGCGTGGTGATAAGTTTTTGGAAAAAGAGCAATTCCCCGCCTACTGCATTGGGAACATGGAAATGGAATGTGTACACTAAATTAAATACCTAGATGTGACCCTCACTCACGATTTGTCCTGGGTGAAACACATACATGTGTGGACAAGCTAACAAAAAATTAGGATTTATTAGAAGATTACGTACTTGGTAAATGTGATGAAAAGCCAACGAGAAATGTTATCTGCCGTTGGTAAGGCCTAATTTCGAAATATGCTGCAAGTATATGTGATCCTTAGGAAGTTGGATGGATTGCCCAATGGAATCGCGTGCAGCGTAGAGGAGATAGGTTTGTAAACCGTTGTAATGGTAAACTTATTAGCGTATCCAAAATATTAGAGCAGCTAGGCTGAGAATCACTCGATGGAGTGAAGGTTAAATTACGGATTGAAGCTCTTGCATAAATTGGAAGGATGTCTCTCTAGCAGTGAATTTGAAAATGTATTATTAGCTCTATCGTACCACGGTAGGGAATATCATGATAATAAACTTACAGGAATTAAGTGTATAGCAGATTGACCCGTTTATTTTTTTATAAACCAGTATGATCCATTTTTCCATACATTTTTAATCCATAAATCCCTTAACTATTGGAATTTGTACCCCACCGTAAAATGGAAGAACCTAGATGAAAGCAACCCAACAAGGAAACATTTTCCAGGCGAAATTATATTAAGTAGTGTAAAAATGATAAATATGTTGGAAGCGTGTATGTATACGATACGGCTACTTAAAAAATGTATTGAATATTTTTGCATCTTTCCTTTTATTAATATAAATTTTCCGAACAAGTTGAGTGAATAATCCACCTTTTTGTGAACCTGACTACCCAAATGTTCTTTTCGTCATAAGGCATTAGAGTAGGTTTTAGTAGCATTGACTGTTAATAAAGGAAAATAAATTACTGCCATATCTTTATGTGTTATTGAGTCTTTTGATTTGTTCAAAAATCTGGGTTAATGAAAGGCAAATGTCTTTTCCATCGGTTGGCGACTTCGTGATCTTACTGCCGAATTCATAATCAAGTACGACAAATACTAGCCGCTGACAGTGATGCGTGTATCTATAAAGGTGTCATTTACCCAAAATGCGTACATTTTACGTCCCTCTCCGCCCTTGCGACCAGAGAGTTGTTTTCCCCACCCCAGCTACCACTTTGACGTACCCGCCTACTCCTCCCAAACCCCTCTTACTTCCTTTGTTTCAAAAATAACTTGCTCCAATTCTGTAGTAAAGCCCGGCAACTGCTCGCGATCGCCTGGTCGGACACTGTAATTACCTCCGCAAACAATGTTTACTCATGAATTTACACTTCATTACCCGCTCCGGGACCCCCCGGATAAAATCCCCCCTCCTTCCGGAACACAATCGAATGCCATTCCTCTGGAAATTAAAGCAGGGGTTCAATATAATTTCTTCGAAGCAAAAAGGGGAAGTCAGCCGTGATCGCTTGAAAAGAAGGAAGTTTTTTCCTCCTCCGACGAGTCTCGTGACGAAATTTCGCTGGAATATTCGCTCAGAAATACTCATTTGCGCATTATTTTTCTCCTCGTTTATTTTTTTATTCAGCAGTCGTTACTGTGTTCGTGAATCCGAGGTGTGCAGTCAGGCGTGTTCGTGTTCGGAATATGCGAATCCAACAGCTTTCGCCGGAGAATATCCTCTGGAATTATTCTCAGATCCCGGAATTCTGTCTACGTGAGATTCCCGTTCCCTGTGAACATTTTGTTTCCTGATACGGCGCCCTTTTTTATTTATATTTTCATCAGTTGCTTTGTCTTGGAGCACGACTGAAACGGAAGAAATTATTCGTACGAGCGTACTCTTTATTCTATTCATGATAAATGTATTTTTTCCCGTCAACAATTTTAGTACGGATTAAAGCGAGTGGGACAGCTACAGTTAATCGAAGATCGCAGGTCCGAAAACTGCCCTAAGAATTGGTGGTGTGAATATAAGTAATGAATTTCCGTAGTTTTCCTGCCGTGTGACGAATTATGCCTTGAAAAGGCACCCGAAGCTAATCATCGCCCTAAATCCGTCGACATCACTTGCCTGCCAAAGGTAGATAAGATTAGAGTTATATTTGTTGGAAATAAGTTTCAATGGGAAGTTCACCAATTACAAGAGAGACTAGACGTAAACTTGTCTCACTTCCTATTCCGAGATACAATGCATTCATTTGGAGATTTGTTCCGACTCTGAAAACATATTTTTATTGAAGGGCATTCATTTAGTAGAATATTTTACCGTCATGTATAGGTGAAAATAAAGTAAAAAACAAAGTCCTTAATACTTGCAAACAGCTTCGTATTCGAATTTTCATTCATGCTTCCACCGAAGTGATGAAAGTAGACAGTGACGGGTCATCTGGTGAGTGGGCAGTTAAGTATCTACATGTGCATCGCACTATTTTGCAATTATTTGATGATTATAAAGTTGTTTTCGTGAGGTGCGGTGTACTCAGTACTACGTATATAGCACAGCGCCGCCCTCGAGTATGGGCCCTAAGACGCCTGCCGCGCGTTAGGCCCACATATGGAACGGCCAACAAATCACTTGACCAGCCACTTTTGCAACTGTTTATACACTTTGCCCTGAGGTCGTCATGGTATTTATGAATGATCAACGCTTTTCTAATTTCAAGGAAAAAACTTTTTCTCGATGCTTGGAGGAAAATTCCCCTTGCAAACTTTCCTTGAAAACGTACAAACGCAGAAGAAAACCAGAATGAGAAATATTAGTCTCTCCCTCTCACTTTTTTCACGTGAATTTAAAAATAAATGTCACACTATTAGCTGTGATGCCCACGTCACCGTTGATAGTTTTTTTTGCGGGTGACAACTATATCAAAGCATAGCGCTTTCGCCTGGATTGGCGCCTATTTTCCTGGTCAATCGCTGGATTCGCTTTTTGAACGAATGTTTTTTGGCGCAAATGGAACTGCTATCTGCGTGGCGTGGAATAACCAATTCGCCCGCTTGTTGGGCGGACCTCCCCGCTGCCCCGTTGGTGGCGAATGAGAATTTGTACAATGTGTTAATCAACGTGGCATCTATCCCTATCCCCACGGGTGGAAGGACCCGCCATTACTATCAACTGCTCCTATTACCATCTCTCTCACTCTCTCTCTCTGTGCTCTACCCAAACATCTACGCGTTCTATCATCTACTTCGTCCATAGCAGCTGTAGTAGCACACGCTTGTATACTAATTATTTCAGTTTGCATGGAATAGTATTTAATTTCTGGTCCTTTACGTCGTCAAGGTCACTTCACCGTAATGTTTACAGATTTTTTCTTCGCCCATTTCCTATTTCAGTTCTATCGTTTTTCTTTATCGCCAGTGAAAAACCAAAAGGTTTAGTAAGTGAGAATGCAAGTCAAACCGTAAAAAATGTCTAAAGCACATAAAACTCACATATTTACGATAGTGAGGTTGGTTTTTCATTTCCTTGTCTCTCATGAATCCCAAAAAACCTGAGAATCGTAATGATTTGATTTTAAACGGGTTTCAATCAGGTCAACAGGGGAACTCGACATATTTCTCTCATTAGTCTAATACTTCGCCAAATTAGCGACCACCCTAGTTGTATCACTGGGTTTTTTTATCCGAGGAGTTAACGTGATATCACTCGTTTAACCTAACTTTAACTTTCTAGATTGAGCTAACGGGAAGATTGTATTTCCCTCCTTTCCCTTTCTCTACCAATAATTATTCTCCACAAAATTGATTTTGGAAGCGATCACTAGGTGTAAGTCCCGCTGTAAAAATCTCCTCGCTTTTAAAAATCAATCTGAATTCGATGGGCAAGAATTTAGACTATTTTAGATTTTAATTTCATTAATCATCCAATTGGCAAAATCCTCCGTAGTACTCTTAACTCTTTCGCAAAGTTCATTGATGATTTAAAATGAGGATGAAGGTATAAAGAGGACAACCTTTCATAATTTCCGACATTAGTTAATTGAAGTCTGTCAAACTGCGGCAGCTACTGTTGTGACGAAGCGTTGACTCCATTGGAAAATAGTGAAATCAGACGAATTTTCAAAAACTAATCGTTTGGCTAACAGTGATAAGCCCATGCATAGCGAGTTGCTTCGGGTGAGATAAACTCTTTTTTTTAATTTGGCTAATTCATGTGCATTTATACTGGAAATCCTTAGCAGTAAAGTTACTACATTTTTCAGTCAGAAATATTGATAGATATTTCTATTTATCATTGATAATCTCAAATAATCTAAACATTATGATGAATTCCACTCCAGTAAACTTATTAAATTTACATATACTTGATGGCATACTGTGCTTATCAAGAGACCGTAATTTCCTCTTCATTAAAACAAACAGTAATAGGTAAATTGCTACGGAAACGTATAGATAACATAGATATACAGTTGGAATTAACCTTGGTAAAGTGCTACACAGGAACTACAGTATTTTCTATTTTTCTTCTGCATATTACCCTACACTATATTATTTGGGGTAAATTAAGAACAAACTCTTCCATTGCAAGTAATCACCAATATGAAATAATTTTTATTGAAGGGATAATAACTAACAATCGAAATAAGCTATTATGGCGATATTTTGAGCAAAACATTCATCCTACTTGGCGCCTGAAATACTATATGCCCACCTGAATTCATCGCTTGACTTGAGCGCCAAATTAAGAGATGTGAAGTAAGATCCGGTGCTTTCCCGGTGTATTTGCTTGATGAAGTTTTCTCGGGTCTTCCACCGGGTCAGGGGTTCCATGGAACCCTTGACCCGGTGGATGACCCGAGACTACTTCATTAAGAGATGTGCTTTGCGCTCGCCTATTATATCAATATTTGGCTTAAGCTCCATAGTTATGAGTAAATGGGCAAAAAGTCTACTTATACTAAGGTCAATATTTCTCAAAAAATCTAACTTGATTCACGGCCTTCTAATATCAGCTCATTTAACCATTCGTCTAACTTAGGTACGTTATCGGCTTGAAACACATCGAAAATTCCAGTCTAATATTGGAATAAAATCGGTAGTATTCTGCTTCACCGCCATATCAAAACACCGTCAGTTTGGCACCTACTGGTGCAGGGATCGACGAGTTTCACCCGATGATAATTTTTCCCACGTCGTCAATTTCATTGTAAATAAACACTTCCGCGAAGAAAGTCACAAACGTTACAGCCCGATTTTTTAGGACGAATATCCACAGAGATTAACATTCTAGACCCATATTCACACTCCCGTGAAACCATGGAGGCATCATCCGCCAAGAGATCGGACGAGCAACATCTTCTCCTCTTTCCAGAGCACACGAAATGAAGCCCAAGAAATCCTTCCCCGCCCCGGAATAAAAGGCCCTCACTCCAGGTCGCCGCTATTTTTTTACCCTCGGAGGCTGGGGAGGCAATATGGAAGCCGGGAGAGAAGTTTTTGGTCGACGGCTAAGGAATGGACTCTTGCGTAGCTCTAGCGGTAAAGTTCCCACCCTCCCTCCCTCTTCGCCCTCCTCCCTCCTCTCTCTCTCTCTCGCCTCCCCCATAAGTTGCCCTCCCATGCCTCCTGTTTAGTCCGCAAGGTTTCCGCGCCGTGTCGCTCGGGTTTTGGGCGAGGGTGGGTTGGGGTGGGGAATGGGGGAGGGGCCGTGAGGATAGGCATTGCAAGTTTTTTCAAGTTGTAAAGAAGAAGAGAATGGAGGAGATGGAGAAAGTGAGAGAGGAGGGAGTGGGAACAAAAGAAATTATTTACGATACGAGGCGTAGTTTCTTTCTGTGTATACTATATGTCGGCGGTTCCTTTCAGAAAAGAGTTTCGTTTTTTTGTATTTTATTTTTAAGGAGCGCGGAGAGAGGGAAGGTTTGGAGTAAGGTGTGGTGTACACAGCGGGCGCTGGACATAAAGGCATAAGAATGGACGAGTCGAAATGTGCGAGAGACCACGTGTTATTTTCCCTCTCCCTTTTAACCATCTTCAAAATTTGCCGTCTACACCCCTTAAACTACTTCCGAGTAGTTTAAGGGGACTTTTTGTGCGGAAGGAAATTGGAAAAGAGAGGTTCATTACTGGGCTCCTTTTGAATGTAAATATTCTTGAACGCGTGAGGTTGTAATGATGCAAGTGAAATTCACATTCGACTCTCTCAAATGCATCGTGACTAGAGGTAGACTTTCATTAATGACAGGTTAGGTTTTTCGAACATATCTCTTGAATTTTACTCAACAAATGCCTGCAAATCAAAATATTAATCTTCTCCATCTGTCTGTACATAAAAGAAATAGCAAAAATGACGCAACATTGCATATGTAAAAAAGCGCACGTCGAATTTCCGCATTACCATACACCCTAAATAAAGCAATATCCCTGTAGTCTTGCAGCTCGCAAAGCATTTTAAAAGCCACGCTTTCGCTTTCACGGATATGTATATGTATATATATATATATATATATATATATATATATATATATATATACAGAAACATATATAAGGAAAAGGGATAGGAACACGTATAAAGGACGAACACAATAGAGGTGGGGAAGGCGGAATCGAACGGATCACAAGAGTAAAAATATCTCCTCAACCGGGACTCGAACACCGGATCTTTCCACTTGCCGGGCGGATGCTCTTAACCACTTGAGCTATCGAGGATATGTAATTTACCCTGAGATCCGTGGGTCTTATATGTCGCCAAGCGCCCCGATTCTTTAGCCAAGAGATGGCGTCAGGGGGCTGTTTCACCCACCAAAGGAGAAATAGACAATACACAAGAGGAAAGGGGAGTGGTTAGAATTCATACAACATCATACAGGAAAAGAACAGTGCGTTTCGTGGCACGCATAGCCAGAAGAAAGAGATGAGCCACATTGGCCAAATACACATTCAAACACGAAATCATTCGAAATCACGAAACATTTCGTGTTTGAATGTGTATTTGGCCAATGTGGCTCATCTCTTTCTTCTGGCTATGCGTGCCACGAAACGCACTGTTCTTTTCCTGTATGATGTTGTATGAATTCTAACCACTCTCCTTTCCTCTTGTGTATTGTCTATTTCTCCTTTGGTGGGTGAAACAGCCCCCTGACGCCATCTCTTGGCTAAAGAATCGGGGCGCTTGGCGACATATAAGACCCACGGATCTCAGGGTAAATTACATATCCTCGATAGCTCAAGTGGTTAAGAGCATCCGCCCGGCAAGTGGAAAGATCCGGAGTTCGAGTCCCGGTTGAGGAGATATTTTTACTCTTGTGATCCGTTCGATTCCGCCTTCCCCACCTCTATTGTGTTCGTCCTTTATACGTGTTCCTATCCCTTTTCCTTATATATGTTTCTGTATATATGAGTATTTTTTCGTGTTTGAATGTGTATATATATATATATATATATATATATATATATATATATATATATACATATATATATATACATATATATATATATATATACATACATATATATATACATACATATATATATATATACATTCATATATATATATATATATATATATATATATATATATATATATATATATATATATATATATATATATATTTCCACACTTTCTAGCTTCGTAAGCATTTTAACTTGTTTGAAAATTAGAGAGCATGATATTTCAGTTAATTAGAACATCCCACTACTAACTAATGTATTGGATTTTATAATTTTTAGGAATACTTGCAGGTTCACTCGACTAAAATCCACTGGTGGAGATGTTTTACTAGAAAAGATTTGTGTGCATAGTTATACGCCCTTTATAATTTAGACGTTTATCGGAATAGCTTGTGAAACTGAAAAATTAATGTTTTGCATGCCATATCCTACTTAGCCTCCGTGGTAAGTCAAGAATGACGATGATTTTTTTCAAAAGTAGAAATTTTCTAATTTTATCCTCTTATGCATCTGAATCACTACCTTGATTAATAATATAGCATTGTAAAATATTTAAAAACAGGTTTTTGTTCTAAACTTACTTTCATTTAGGGTTAGGTTTCAAATAAATACCTAAAGAGTATATATCTAGCATTACCTAAAATGAGAAATTGAAAATATGTCCAAAGAATATGGGTCAGGATGAAAATAACTGGCGTCGAGTCATCTCTATTTTTGCCTTAACAGTTAAAGTGTTTCAATGAACTATTTGGTATTTCCACGAATAGTTTCTAAAGGAAATACTAGTTTTCAACCCACGGGTATAGATTGGGTTGTTGATCTAGTTCGATCATTGGGGTCTCTCCACCATATGCGTAGTAATCGGCTGAATTCCCTCTAATCAGCAGAATGGACCCTGGTCTCTGAATATATTGTTTAGATTCGATGACCTCAAGTACTGACCCTCAAATTTATGAGGCCGTAGTTTTCCTTTACTCTGAATTTCTTTTTCCACATCGCATAGGTATTCTTTTTTCTGTTATCTGTTTCTCAGTTTTTTATTTAAAATCTGCAAAAAATGTAGCAGTTTAGCACGTTTTATGTGCTGTATCATAGGTTATAAGACCTCTACTGGGAAATTAAAGTGTTTCATGGTCCCACAGGGTAAATAATTCCAGAATTGGGTGGGTGGGAATCTGCCCAACCCCGAAGGTATGTTAAAATACGGAATTTTTATTACATTAGAATTTAATCAAATAAAGTGTGTGGAATTACAAAGTCAATTATTTCATTACATTTCAATATGTTATGCAAATTCCACAAAGTTACGCCTGAGACAACAAATTTTAATCAATCATTTAATTATATGAAAAACTCTAGTGCTTCATGATGATATGGCTTTTCTGCCGCAAATATAGAGCATTTTTAAATATTTTTGAAATTTCCCTTGGGTTTTCAGGCGTCGTCGTCATCAAAAGCTCTTTTTCATGAAAATATATCTTTCACCTCTCGCCAATCGAAGTGAATGATTATGTCACAAATTAGTAGATTTATATTAACCTAGTAACCAATATATGCAGTTAATTAATCAAAAATTTTAATAAATGCAGCAATTTCAAGGCGTAAAAATCATTCGCCTTGACCGGGATTCGAACCCGGATCTCTCGATGTCCGGCCGAGTGTTTCAGCCAGTTAAGCTAGGCGTTATGTTAGGCTCAGGGTTAAGCGAGGCGTACCCTAAACTCTGAAATTTTAGGCGCTATAAAAAAAAAGATGTTGTGATAAAATACCGTTCATACAATGTCACAGGCATTCGTATTTTTATAATCTAAAATTGTTGCATTGAAATGCATATTAGCGGTTGACTCCGTTGAAAAACTTACTGCTGTGGCAACTCCAGCAGTTTCTTGGAATTTTTCAAAGGTTTTTCACCCTTAACCTCTTGGATAGTGACTAGTATAAAAAATTATGCATTGAATGTATTATAGCTCAATAATGTTACTCAGCCAAAAATGAGTTTTTTTGCCCGATGAAAGGTATCAATAAAAAATCATAACTCGTGAACGCTCGCATACGTTGGTCGCCCCATAGGGAATTCCTCGATAATCCGCTGCTCTGATCCAAAAAAATTATATTCAGCTTTCAGTCAAGAAATCACAAACGCATGCATAATCATTGAAGCATAGGCAAGTAATATTGAGACAATTACGACCAATTAGTTGTCGAAATAAGTCATTATGAACTAGCAATTTCTTCTTAAGCAGAGCATTAACTGACACGGGACAAGCTGAGGTGCAGATATCCTCTTGGTATTTTAAAATTTTGCCTTTTTATCATAAACATCAATATAGCTTGCATATGTCGTACTGAGAGTGCCCTGTAAGGCTGAAATGGCAGCGGTTATACATTGAAAGGTGTATCGTACTCCATTCACGCTTGGACTACGGTGAGTGGGGCTAATTTCTAAGAATTTGAAATCAGTGGCGCAATATGGTGGATATCCTTCACGGTGGAAGAAGGCACTTTGCTTTTCCACATAGAATTTTTTTATTACGGCCTAGGATTCGTTACAGCGTGACATCTTCAGGGCCTGAAGATGTCACGCTGCAACGGAGCCTAGGTTGTAATTAAGAAAATCAATGTAAAAAAGCAAAGTCTCTTCTTTAATCAATTTGAAATCAGTCAATGCTTTCTCACGTCTAACTCAACATGCTACATTACATGAAATGGGCTATAGATCCGAAATTTATAAATTAAGCATTGTAATATAAATCTAAGGAAGATAATTAGGAGAAATGAAGTAAAACCGAAATAAAAGCCATTGGATGTGGTGCAATTGATTCGTTAGGGTATGAGACAGGCAGAAAACGGAGCAGCACAGGAAAGGGTGTTCATGAGTTCTTTCTTAGATAAATGTTGAATTAGGGGAGGTACAATCAATTAGCTGGGAGAAGGTATATTTAATATTATTATTGAGAACCTACTTATTAATTGGGATTTTTAAAGGCTCCACTCCATGTCAGCATGCCATATTACTGTTATAACAAAGGGATTATGAAATACCAAATTTATTCTTCCAAGCACCATTCGTTATCACTGGGCACTAAGATCGAGCTTTCTTAAAATAATAAGTGAGGATGCTAGTTATTATCTAGTATTCCAATAGTTTGGAACTAAATGGAATTATTTGATAAAGGGCAATATTTTTGCATTATTTTCAAATGTTACTTCCAGTAATGGCCTGAAGCCAAGCGTGTGCCCGTGTCTGAGCGTGTGTGTGTGCGTGTGTATTTGCGCTTTCTTACCCCCACCAAGAAAGGTGGTGCCACCGTTGCAATGCTCAACAGCCAAATCCGTGAGTGACTCATTATTTTGTATTTACAAGTTTTGTATACCATCGCCACGCTTTTTATCGAACCTATATTCACTTTTGTGAGCACAGTCCTCGTGAATACCTTCATGACCTCATAAACATGTGAATATTTATTTAAATACTTACGTAAAAACGTGTGTACATAAAGAATCCATGCTGCTTCCGTGAAATACCGTCGCGTAGTTTTGTTGATGGAAAACTGTTTCTCTCCCAATCCCGGAGGCGTCTTCAAGTCGAGGACGGCACGAGGTGGGCACTTCAGATAGTGGACGTCGCGGAAGCCTACGGATTAATTTGTGCACAAAGTCCTACAGATACGTCTTTTATGCATATGTGATATATATTATCTTCTTTTTTTAGATATCTACAGGATTATTCATCGTAGAATAATTTTTAATTTCTGTGTCATAATTTATTGCAATACAATAACTCCGGATGAGGTTCTCAGTGTAGGCCGTGAGACGTTTGAAAGCAAAATAATTTAAACGCGGTAGTCAAATATTCATTCAAAGTTCGTCGTTTTGATACAATTACTGCCAGTTTTGTTTTGGAAAAAAAGTGGTTTCAAACTTAACCAAAAAATTAAGACAATCAATAATAGCCGTTTAAAAATTACGTTGCAGTTTTCTGAAAGAAATGCGTACCTTAAGTTGTGTGACAAACAAAACGGAATCAGCATCGTTAAATATTAAATCTATGATCTGAATTTTCACCCACGATCGCCCACCTGTACTCGCAAATAAATTATTTCATTTTTTTATTAATATTCTACGTGAAACATTTTGTTTTTCTCAATCTTGTCTGGGTTTTAACTTGAAGTGCAAATGTTGAGTCGAAACATTTTCTCCCAAACCACAGAAAATTTCAGCTGAAATCTGCGCATGAATCTTGATGCCAAAGTGAAACAAACACACTGCCATCATTTAAGATTAAAAAGCTTTCATTTGTGATTGAAACAAGTGGGAGGCAAAATTTTCTGTGAAAATGGCAAAATTTTTTGTGAAAATTTTGCCATTTTATATTCGAAAAAACTGATATTTGTTTGGTAGAGATGTAGCACATCAATCAAAGCTCACTCTTGTTGAATTTCTGAGCACATGGCGATATTTGTGAGCGCCACCTCAGCACCACTCGCAGCCTCTTCGAATCCTCCCTCCAGGGTCCAACCGACCCCCACGCTCTTCCACACAAAGACATCCGAGCGAGTAAAACCAACATCGTGCACAAAACGGGCAACTGCTCCAAACAGAGCGAGATGTCTCACTCTCCCTTCCCATTCTTCGGTAAATAAGTCAGCGTCTTGGCAGGGAAACCCAAACACCAGGACCAAACATCTCCACCCGTCGCCCGGGGGTCGGAAGGGCCGCGGGCGCGATTCTCCCCTCCGAGGCCCTCCTCCGCGGCCGCCCCTTTCCCTGGAGGCGGGATGTGCACATACAAGAGCCGCGCAGGTGGGAGGGGTCCAAGGGGGTGGGGAGGAGGGATCCGGTAATCAGTAACTCATTCGAATTTACATCCTATTTACCTGTTAATTTAAAATTTATAAAATTGCCATTATTTAGCCTATTTTGAAGCAGACAAACTCAGTGTCCCGTAAGAGCGCAACAATGCAAATACATTGACAGAGTTACTTAAATTTGAACAAGTCATGAATAAGTTCTATTTGATTATGCCTTAGTGTGTGGGCATAACGCTCTATCCTACCCCCTTCAATGCGGCATACCTCCTTCATCCCCACTTTATCCCTACTCATTCTTCGTTGGCCTAAGGATCCCCTAACTATCATAGGCGCATACATACATATCGGAAAAATGAATCCAAAGGATATTGGAAATTAATATGTTTTGCATTCATTTTTCCGAAATCCTGAAATTTCGAAAATTATGAATTTAAAACGAGATACTGGAATCTCCATTGATCATTTCTGTGTCAGTACAATACAGCGGAATAATTTAGGCTTTCATCGGAGTGCGGGCGCGCTTCCACGCAGTGGTCCATCCCTCCATATGGGTTAAGTAAAATGATAAAGTATGAATGCTGACAAACGTCATTGATTTTTGAATAAAGTAAAAAGCGATAAAACGCCGAGTACATGAGTAGCTCGTTGTTATGGGTGAAGCGAGAAAAGTAAGTGATCTTGAGATGAGTCAAATAGAATAAAAATTTCAACATTGACAAAATGAATTCCTTGACGGAAATTAATACTTTGATTAATAATAGAAAGAAATAGAAAGAGAAGCTCGTATTGATTGCGAGCGAGTCGATAGTTTAAAGAAGAAGTGTTTCATAAGTGGAGAAAGTGGAAGAGCGTGCATGGGGATATGAGTATTAAGTGATAGAGGCAGGCAAACATGAACACCGATTGAGCGCCTGAAATCTGCCGAAAGGGGAAGGGAACTGTTTTTACGTTGTCGGAAAGAAAGACAATTTTTTTTTAATACGGGTATACTGCGAATGGTTACTGAGGAGAAACGACACTGATGATCTTAGGTGTAATGAATAACAAGGCTTATTGTCAAATCAGAGTCGCATAAAAACAGATTGCTCAACCACAGAAAAACTTGCATTCTTGCTCTCGCATTATGGTCTGGTATTTGGACGAAGAGCTTATTCAGTAAATGTTGACTAACTGGATAATTGTCATATCAATTGACTCTCAAATTGACACCATATATAAATGAAGGTAGTTTTGGCTGACCGATAGTAAATGACAACAAGTACATAGTAGATCAATTTTAATACGATTCATAAATTTCATCAGGTAAGAGTTAGCAGTAACAACGAGAAACAACAACCGGAAGCAGCTAAATCTACCAGTTATGAATTAAAATGTAAAAGAAACACTGCTTTGAGACTATCAGAGCGCATAAGCCATTTCCTTTTTGCGAAATTTGCGGGGAGAATCTATGAACAAATCCTTCCAAAAGAACGACGTGCTTCCTTCAAATCAACCCAAACTGTACTGCCAAACCGACTTGCGGAAACATTTGAATTTTAAAATTAATCTAGGATGACGCTGGATCGTAATTAAATCGGATTTATGTTCATTACCACCAGGCATAATATTATTTTTCTTACCGGTTTTAATATAAAAAAGTACTCTTTTCAATAAAAAACTCAATTTACTGCTTCCGTTACGTGAGACTCACAATTATCTTTCCCGAGCTTCTACAGCCAATTATTGTGGATAGAGAAGAGGAATGAGAAAATCCTCATTTGGTCTCCAGCGGTGTAGCTTTCAATCCTCTTCTTACTCCATGGGCACCAGCACCCATTCTCAGATCTTCCACCATCGGACATTGCCGCTTTTTTCATAAAGAATGAGAAAAAAGGAAATTCTGAACTTTTGCTTCGACGATATTTTTTTCCCTTTGTTTTATTGTTATGGCTCGGATTTCTTTCGGTCTGCCGCAGAGAGGTCGCTCCTGTCGCAATTACTCGCAATATTGGAAATCCACAGACAATTGACGATCGCTCTTCTCCCGGCAAGGTCTCACGTGAAAGTCATTCGTTTCCGAAGTCGCAGCAAAATCGCCCATTGTTTGCAACTAGTCCACGATAAAAATAGCATGTTGCGTGCCCTTCTAACTTTAGTTTTTCCATTAATATTTTGCTTGCTTGCAAGTACTGTGGATATAAACGTTTGATTCAAAAGTATTTTTCGAAACATTATTCACAGTACATTTGCATTTAGCTTTAGTTTTAGTTGACTTCGAATGTTCCTTTTCTGTCAGCGTGGTATTTTCAGAAGAGGAACATTAGCTGGTACTACAGTTACAAAATTATTGAAAGAGCAACTTAACAGCTCTGCCTTACAAATAGCATGATGCACTTATTGAAAATTTGTTCCTTTCCGATGAGGTTGAAAATGAAAATTCATCGTTTTATTTCAATGTGATAAACGGACTACGTGCGTGCCTCGTTCCTTGTGCTTTTCCTTTTGCAACGTGAGATTGGCTGGTTGGAAACGTTGGGCGTCCGGCGCACTATGCCCAGCGTTATGTTTCTGGCAGCGTGGAATGATGACTTCTCCCAGCACTTCCACATAATAGCGCATACTTTTCGTTAAACCACGAGCGGTGGACCTTCCGAGGCCATGAGACCGCCCCTTCGTCAGCAAAATATGTAGGCAGTTTATCGGTTTTATTTCATAAATTTTGTAAAATTCACACTCAAATACAGATACATTTTGGGGGGGAAATAAATAAGAACACATTTATTTCGGGTTGTGTTTCAGTGGCACCAGCCATCTTCATCAGGCTATTAGGAGGAACAGCCTGGAAAATTAGGGGGAAATGAGAAGAAGTCTATGTATACGTACACACCCATAATATGTATGCGTGTGTATCTTCAAAAACGAATGCTTCATCGTCGACTCAAATATATGCAATTTTCCGATGACATCAAGAACATAATACGAACCCCAACGTATTACGGGCGGAGGGATCACGAATGTAAGATTAGAGAGATTGACTGCAAGACTGACAGGTTTAAATGGTCATTTTTACCAAGAAAAATAATAGACCAGAATGCTTGTAATTGAAATCCCCCAGGTGTCGCCTCGAGATAATAAGTGTTAGCCTACAACTTAGCGACTGCGCATGGTTATACGATTATGTTTATATTTTTTGCAGGTTCCCCCCACCTTTCCCCATCCATTTGGAAAACCCTAACCCCCTCATCCCTTACCCTTTCCTCCTGATGCTGCACTCTCTGCCTCACAGCTGTTTGGTGGCTCGCAGGGCATTGACGTAGATGTAAATGCGTAAATTCTGGTTAAAATTTAAACTAGACATGGAAGCACACAGAAAGGACACAAGAGTTATGACTGAAGGACCGCCATACCTTCTTCCAATTAATTAACCGAATAATATTCCTAATAGTAAGCAATTAAATAAAAATTCTGAGAAAGGATTGTTGACCTAGGTAGGTTCACTCAGGAATACACATCTACTTCTACTGAAGCTCAAATATTAAAGCAAAGCATAATAAAAAAGTTTGCTTCAGAGCAGCGACAAAAATGAAGTACAAAATACATTTTTCCACTGTTCTTTATTTTGGTATTTGGACAAATACATTGCGTTCTTCATTCCAAGAACATGGACTTCCACAAAGTTGAGCCGAATACAATCAAATGAACAACTACGGACTTCGCGCATTATACTGTAGCCTATTTTTGCTTCCGTCATTGCCTAATTAGCATTTTCTCAGCTTGAAACACGCTAACCAACCATTGATAAAATATTTATTTCCAGTCGAATTAATATGAATAGGTGTTCCCAATGAATTGCAAGTACGCACAATTTATCATAATACTTATCATTTAACACAAAACAGGAAATTAATCTCTTCGATTAATTTGCATAAGAATGTCTCTTTAAGTTTCTTACGATTTGCTAATTAAGGATTAAACCCTTGAACCTTATCATTGGCCTTCTTCAAATTGGTCGGGTGAAACCTCATTTGTCTCAAATGTGGGAATCCTGTGGTACTCGGATGAATGTCTAGCTTAATTTTTTCATGCTCCCCATAAGAAATAGGGGCAATTCTTGTACTCAAGATGCAGGGTTGTCAAATAGCAGTGAAATCATCAAAAATTATTTGGCATCATTTTAGCTTGAAATTAAATTTTACATGCAGTTTTGTCGTTAGTCTCTTCTCAATATAATCCCTTTTCTCAAACTGGCACTTCTGATGTTTTCCTTTTTTCCGCCCGTACGCACGATTTAGTGAAAATGGCATTTGTTGTTTTGGCAGACCTATAGAGCCTCCGACCTCCGCTTCCCTCCCTCCGTCTCTGACGTCTGGGTTTGCTGGAAGCTCAATGTCAGTGGGTGGCCGAGCGAAGGTAGCAGTTTTTTGGAGTGCCCTACTGAATGTGATGCCCCTGGCGACATTTGGTACCCGCCACGTCATAGGCGGAATAAATCGTTCCCTTTGAAATCCCCCGCTAATCTAGCCATTCTCCTGGCCACTCATTGAAGGGGAGTTAGGAGCCATTTGGGCGTGGGCGATCCCGAGACGAGAATCGAAACGAATATAAACGAGAGATTCGATAATGCTTTGAAACAATGCAGGTTCAAAAACTCGGAATCGAGAAATTCCATTTGCTTAGAATCGGAGTTGATAAAACTGGACTGCTAAGTATATTCAATCCTAAATCAATAGAGGCTCGGAAAGTTTGCTAGCGTAGGTAAAAAATCATTTCATTATTAGGACCTGTGAGGGAGGCTTACATATTACCTTGATCAAAAATTTCCCGGAATTTTTTCAGAAAATTAAAAATACAAGTTTATTCATCTAAATCTATATTGTCCCCTTCAAAGTAATCCCCATCGACTGCAACACACTTATGCCAGCGCTTGATCCAATCCTCGAAACATTTTTTATATTCGGTTTTCGGTATGTCCATCAGTGCTTCCTGCGATTTTTCCATTACTTCCTCTCGGCTGCTAAAACGCGTTCCCCGTAATGGTTTTTTAACTCGATTGAACAGAAAGAAGTCACAGGGAGCCAAATCAGGTGAATTCGGTGGCTGTTGGATGGTATTTGTTGCATTTTTCGTCAAAAAATTACGAATAATGATAGCACTGTGCGACGGTGCGTTATCATGGTGCAAAATCCACGAGTTTTCTGCCCACATTTCTGGTCTCTTTCGGCGAATTGCTTCACGCAAACGTCTCATAACGCCCAAATAATACTCTTTGTTTACTGTCTGGCCTTCTGGCAAAAATTCATGATGCACTACACCGTTGTAATCCATGAAAACCGTCAGCATTGCCTTCTTTTTTGACTGAAAACGACGTGGTTTTTTTGGTCTCGGCTCATTTGGTGAACGCCATTCACTTGCCTGATGTCTGGATTGCGTGTCGTACTCATAAACCCACGTCTCGTCTCCAGTAATGATCCTTTTGATGAATGTGGGATCGGATTCAGCCTCGCAAATCATGTCTTTTGCGACGTCAACACGGTCTCTTTTTTGCATGAAATTGAGGACTTTGCTGCTACACGACGGAAACCCAAATCATTAACCACAATGTCTTGGGCGGATCCATAGGCAATGTTCAAGTCCTCCGCTATTTCTCTGATGATTAATTTGCGGTTATTGACCAACATTTCTTTTACTTTATCAATTTTTTCACCGACTTTCGATGTCGATGGTCTGCCACTGCGTTCATCATCTTCGATTGACTCACGACCACTTCTGAACCGCTCGTGCCACTGGTAAACGACCGTTTTTTTTAGAGAATCGTTGCCGAAACACTTTTCCAACATTTCCAACGTCCGTGCGCCACTAAATCCGTTTTTTACGCAAAATTTAATACAAGTTCGTTGTTGCAAATTTAAATCCATTTCTGCAATTGTAAAAAATCGCCAACACACACAGAGATAGATGTACTCTTGGCTACGTAACTTTTGCAAATGTCAAGTTATGACACTAAGATTTAAAGGGAATATCAACAACAGATGTACCAATTTAACAAAAAAACAGAACTCAAATCGGAACGATGGGAGCGCCACACGGTGGTTATTCCGGGAACTTTTTGATCAAGGTAGTATTCTGGGAGTTGGATATTTGCAAAATGTGTCCATGGCCGTGGCTTCCGTGGCGGAATCGGTGCGACTCGAATCGAAATCGCCGGTACATTAAAAAAAAATCGTGAATTGAATTAGGGCGCATAAACGAATTCCGGGTGAATTGGATTGGAATGGTCCATCCCCGGGCGATTAACGTGCGCCCTCTCTCCTCGAATATTGCGCGGAGTCCATGCATGCATCCCCTGGACATGGCCATGTGCTCGGTGGCGCGCGGCAATATGTTGTCGCCCCCGACTGCGCCACGCAGAGTGAATCAAAGCATCAATTAATCCACAATGCATCCGCTATTAAGCAAAAATAGCTTGCCTTCGCCTTTCGGGTGTGCTTTGCCCACTGTGCCTGCGCTGACCCAGTTCGGCCGACTCGAACACACTGGGAATTGAAATCCCGGGCTCGGGTGATTGCGGTTCCATCTCTTGGATCTGACATTTTAGCGCTGCCTCGCCACCGCCAGGTTCCGATTTGCTTTCTCGTCTCGGTGATCGTGGGCCTGTTGTCCTTGCTGGATGACCCCGCTTGATATCTGGGTTTGGATACCCGCCCATCCGGCCACCGGGAGGGGGTCAAGGTTCCCGCCAGAGAGGGCAGCATGGGTTGTGGAGAGAGAAGAATGAACGAAATCGCGGGTATAGTTTTGCCCGAATAAACACTTCCAATGTATCAACGAAGGAGGAAATTAAGAGCATAATGCGTGGTCATTCGGGCACGATTGGCAGTGACTCCGGATATTTCGGGTGCGTAGCTTCAACGCTTTTCCACTCGCCAGCCAGACGACCCCCAAACGACACAATAAAACGATGCATAACGTAATCTCTCGTTGCCTTTACCGCGGTGACGCGACACCGACCAACTCACATGAGGCTACTGTGTTCTACTCGTGTGGAATGGGTATATAGTATCAACATTAAGACTTACAATCAGTTTATCCACAACTTTTTTTTACAGCTTAGGATTATTTCTCCTTACAACTCATTTCCCAAGTTAGAATAGTTGTCTATGAAGTCATTCTAAGTCTCGCATTCTCTTCAGTACGCTTTACTTGGAAGGAAATAATTCTCATTAACAATAAATTGCTAGCTGTCACTTGATATTTGAGCAATGAAATCTCAAGTAGCAACTCCCTTCACTATTTTAATATTGCTTGCATTCATTCTCTTTATTGCGTTATTTCTATTATTTTCTTAAACAAATTCCACCTCTTAATCTCAGAATTTTCGCAGCAATGCTTTTTTCTGATGCAAGGTGATGACTGCCAATCATAGAAGCCGTCGGTGATAGCCCAAAATAATATTTGTCGCTGCTACTTTGCACAAAATATAAATCCTTGGATTTTGGCGTATAAATGAGTCATACTTGCCGCGACATTAATTTCATTTTGAAATTAAAACGTAATCTCTGAAACTAATTGTATTACACAGTTTGGCTTAGTTAGGGACCTTTTAAGTATGATACTGTGAGATTAGGTTATTCATTTTACAAATTAAATGAGTTTCTCCTTTCCGCATCTTTCAGAGAATTATAGGTAATCCGCATTTGCTTTCAATGATTATCCGCTCAGCTAATTTCATTTGCGTCGCGTAGCAATTCTTAATCCATGCTCACAGCCCAAAGAACCATTTCATTAGTGAACGATGAACCTAGCATGATTGAAGACTGCTAAATATTGCTCATTGGCGAAAAAAATGCGTGAACATAATACTTGACGAATTTTACACTAATTAATTCAACTTTAAAGATGAAACATGAGAGTTATCTCGAGCAGATGAGGTAAATATTTAGAATAGGCAGTTGTAATTGTGAATTGGGTGTTATAGAAGAAGAGTATATTAAAATGTATAGAACATGTCAAGTGAATATTGAACATAGTTTTTTTTCCTGAAATTATTTTTTCCTAAGTTCCTAAAAATCTCTTTGTTCATAATTTAAAACAGTCCATGACCTTGAGTATGGTCGAGTTTTAGACTGAAATTTACATATTAAATGAGAATCTCAAATATGAAATAATGACTTAGGGCATTTTTTCACCCTTCGGTTAGCCTTTAGTACGTATTTGTCTTGAACAAGGGGTTTTTAGAAAGATTAAATATTACTTTCGCGTGGGGATATGGGAAATTCACTTTCCTTGCAAAGAAAGGCTTTTAAATTGTTTTTCGTTTAGATTGACGCAGCCAATGTGAATGAGCAATAGCAAATGATCTAAAATAGAGCATTTTTCAGAATAAAAGTCATTTAAAGGATTGGCTTTGGTTCTCTTCTGATGTTCCGTACCCTCCCGTCCTTGATGGCGAAATTGGCCTCAGCTCTTGACCTTCTTCAACCACTGTCACTGCTACCAATCCTATTTCGCAGCGGTAAATAATTCGAGTCCTTTCAAATAAATTAAATTATGAAAAATATGAACTATTTCATCAGAAACTTTGAATAAGACTGGGCGATATGCAGATTTCAGGGGATTATACGTTGGTGTATTTTAAATTTCGCAAATTCTTCTTCAGGAATGCAAATATCTTAGTAGGTAAATGCGAAGGTAACTATTATAAATACCTCTTCACCTAATCGGGCATCTCCTATAAATAAAACCGGTTCAAAATCAAGCGTTAGGTTTTTTAAATAAATATTTTTCATATTTCTTTCATTTTTTTGGCAATATTAGGGCTAGAAATACGAGGAGTTAATCACGGAGAAAAGGAAGTCTAACTGAGGATGATTGTCACCGATATGATAAAAGGAAAGTAAACTAATTTTTTTAAAAATCGGCTGTATTGATATTTGAACGCTGTCCTAAGCGGAATACTTTGGTGGTTAATATTCAGTTGCGATTCTAATTCGTATCGTGTTTGCTTGAATTATTTTCACGGTGGCGATTACCGTTCCGGAGAAAGACCTCCTCGTACCAATATTTTCGGATCAGGAGTCGTGTTTTCCACAGTCTTTTATGCTGTATTTTTTGTCGAACGGAGCGCTTCTTCTCGATAACTCCTCTCGTGGTTGATTCCTTCCAGCGGTGGTTTCCAACTGTAAGGAGAGTGGTGGAGGGTCGCGGGAGAGGAGGGGGTAGTTGCCGGCGCGTATTGAGATCGTCCGCCCTCCCTCGCGATGAGGTCAGGGTGGGTCAGGAAGGGGGCGGCTCATCTTCCGAGCCCATTTCCCCATCCAACGCCAAATATAACTCCCCTCGGCCCTCTCCCCCGCCCCGCTTGCCTTTCGCCTTTAGGAATCCAAGGAGCAATCTTTAATATCCGGAGTGTCTTCTTTCGTCTTCGCCTTGGAAGATTTTCCTCCCTTCTCCTTATTTTCCAAAGGGGGAGGAGCGCATGCTGAAGAGACTGGGGATGGACCGGAGAGATTCCGGGGGTGCGGGGGTCGGAGGGGAGTTTGTAGGCGAGGGTGAGAGAAGTCTCCGAGAAATGGAAGAAAATATCACCCGGGCTCTGACGTGTTCCGAGGGGATGTTGTGGGCGGGGGGTGGAAGGGGAGAGAGGGGGGTGGGATTCGGGAGGAGGGGAGGGGACCATCAACCCGGACAGGGTCCAATACTTTATACCACTCGCGCATTTGGTAACTTTTACGGTTGTGCTTCGCTAAAGGGGAATACATTTACATGTTTTCTACCAGCCCCGCAGGCATGTTGTTAGCATGCAATATGCACCCGTCCCGCAGGGCTTTGACGAGCGGAGTTGGAGAAATGTACTTACAGCCTTTTGGTCATTCAGCTGCAGTTTCTGCACTTTTCCGTGTCTCGAAAAGTTAGGAAAAGGTTCCAGGTTTTCCTTAGCCTCAACAATAATTTCTAAACGCTTTCTGTATTGAGCACGATTTGCAGACCTTCAGCCAATTGGGCGTCATAATTGTTTTCATTGAGATAAAATCAATTCGCAGAAGTTTAATTGTTCAATCGTCAATAAAATGCGATGAAGGCACTTGAAAATGGTTTCAAAATTGAAAAAATGCAGGTAAAAGTATAAAAGGGGAACCAATACTTTCAAACGCTATTTTGTCTGACTGGAGAAATATTCCAACGATCTTTGTTTCAATTGCTTTAATCTTCTTTGCTAATATATTTTCCTCAAATTAGCAAATTAGCACATCTATGAACTCTATAGACTTTCTCTATCTTTTTCATAATGGCATGCTAGCTTAAAGATTGCTGCAGAGAAACATACGTGTTTAATGTATTTATTATATCGTAAAAATCTTAAGCGGTTTTTTCGATCGAAGAGCAAGCCTTAACAGCTTTTGGGTCAACAATTACTAAATATTTGGTTATTTTTCAGCTCCAAGTGCCTGCACATGAAGTTTATTGAGTAAGAATAAAGAAGTGCTGGATAATGAATACTTAGAGCATATTCCCTAGAAGGTTCTCGGAATGACTCGAATTACTTTTCAAGAGACATAAATCAATAGGAATCTGTGAAGCAAGAAATACCACTCCTACTATCGTAAAAGACTAACCGAAATGGTGAAATCAATTATTCTTTCAGTCAGAAGTGTCCCATACCTTTCCTAAATTCTTAGCCCTGCTTCTTATCTTCGTGTTTGGAGGGCCGCCAATCCTAGTGTTTTATGTAATCAGGTTACATCAATTTTTTAAATAATCATTCCGAAGAAGCTTGCATATTTAAAAAAATTGTGTAATACCTTACTAAACACTTTCTGTGATGAACTCTACACTCTTTCCTTATGTTACTAGTATTCTATTAATGCAAAATAACGTCTCTTACGCCATTTCATACAATTTTCCCATAAATCTTCCATGCATTCAAATTTCTATAAGGCTATATATCTTTTCAGCCTTTCAACCCTTTGTATGATAATAAAAGATACTCTGTGCACTATTTTTATTTCTATTTGCAACTGGCGTGTCCCGAGCATTGGCGGACTTATCTACAACTACAATTTTGTACAAGCGTGACGAGGGATTAGGCGATTATTAGATTCCATTGTCTCGATCTTAGCCCAAAATTAAGAATCCATTTATCCATCTCTTGTGAGAGTGACCCTTGATTCTGATTGTTAAGTAATCCACCGGTCAAGGTATTTTTGGATGGACACAACCACCAAATAAATATTTTGTCTTTCTTAACAAAACCCAACCCAACATTGACCCGTGAATTGATAGCGAGACCCAAGCACTTGCTCCAGGTTATTTGTTTTTACTTAGAGTCGCGTTTCTGTGCAAAACTACTCTCAGAACACGGATGTGGGGACTAGTCTGACCCATATCGGTGGTAATGCAGTTCATAAAAACGAGAGTGCCAAAGTGCGGTAAGCGCAGGCGGTCCCAGAAAGCGCAGACCCTGGTTGCGCAGAAAACATTGTATTGGGCTCGAAGAAATTTAAGCTAGGTCACATATTCCATCAATCTAAGAGTTTGTGGTTGGTGAAATATTAGTCTTTGACTCGTTTGGCGTTATACGCTGAGTTTAGCGAGCATACATCCGGCATCGTACATTTGCACGCATCTTACCTCCTCGCTGCCAAAATTACTCTCTGGCCCTAATTGGAGGAAGGAGCGGTATCAAACTTCTCTCACGGTTCCTGCTTGCATTTCTGTATTTATCTTTATTTGTAATGTACTTCGCAATTCACACCGATTCCATCTTGCGAGTGAGGAAGTTAACTGGTGCGTCCTCTCTGCTATGAATGAAATCATCTGGGAGATCTATTTCAAAACAGGCCCGCAGGTCTCTCCCTCGAAGCATCGCACTTCGAAGTGTGTTCCTCGGAATGCATTGTGCAGGTAATTACTGTAGCGAGACATGTTTCATAGTCCCCCTCCTGCGAGAGGCTCAGGCTGACTGAGGCCCACATCGCATGTGCTTCGCGATTGACTCGGATGTGTCCCATCCTCGCCTTCCTTGCCTCCTCCCGCCGGGAGAGGGGGACGCAGTTCCAGCCATAGAGCGTCCTCCCCCCCATTTCGCCCCTTCTCCGAGACGCGTGGGCTGTGGAAAGTGAAAGTTTAGCCCGTCGCGAAAAGTCTCCCGCCGAAATCAGGGCGGTTCCTAAGGCGTCTCCACGCCACGGGGGTGCCGTCGGGGGTGTGAGAGGGAGGTGCTTTGGCTCCAGTGTTCGGGGGGTTAGAAAGTTGACTTCGGAGGGTTGGGGGTGAGGGGTTAGGGTTTTGAGCCGAGGATGGGTGTTGGAAATGTCTCCCGACGTCCCCACAGGGATTTCGGGATGATGTTTTATTTGCTCTCCGTGCCTGCGTTGAGGGTCCGATAGAAGGCCCCGGGGACCCCCCCCCTCCTCCGCTCTTCTCCTGCCTTCCTCCTCCTCCTGCTCTCTCGAAGGACTACTTTCCCCGGTTCCTCTCAATCATTTACGTCATCTTTCCCGCGCTTAATGGGTACGCACCCCCCCCCCCCCCGGGGAGCGGGTCGGGTTAGTAATGCTTCCTCGTCTCTTGAGTTTGCTCCAGAGAAAAATGTGTACAACTCATCCTCTTTGACAAACTCCCTAACTTTTGTTAATTACTTTGATAAACTTGGCTCTTACAATGGAAATTGAGACGTACATTGGTTAATAAAGGAAATGAAACCAACTAGTTTGCTTTATGGCTAGCGGTAATACTTAAGAACTTCCGTTTCTCAAATATTATATTCCTGCCAACCGTCTTTCAGTACCTTATTAGTAACTCATCCATGCCGGCTTCGGTATTCGTTTAATGTTGAAGCTCATGGACGAATATTTCAAAGAGAATTTATTGAATGAATATTAGAAAATTAGAAAAACCTATATCGGTCGCTGTCATGTAAATCCTTTGCAATGCCATATCTCCTCGTTGTAAGAATAAAATATTTTAATGTAAACTTCCTATGTCGAGAATTATCATAAATAATTGAACTATAGAATACTCTTTTTTCTAAGGAAAAATTTGGCGTGATACATGATATGTACACGATTTGTTATGCGTTCAAATGAAAAGTAAATGCTATCATTAAACTTCGCCATTAATTTCTGATGCTGCCCCACTATGGCTTTCCACGAGTCCTGCGTGACCGGGTTGACTCTTCTTTTTTATTTCACGATATGTTCGCAATATAAGATTCCGACGCATTTAGATTTGGAACCGTGACAGCTGATCTTAAGTCAATAGTGTTCCCAGTAAATTCATAGATTTCAACCTTAAATTTCAGATGGTTTCTGACTTGAGCAACTATTTAAATTTAAATTACAGTAGTCAGATTATTGTAATGGTAATTTTTCTTTCACCGAAAAACATGACAAGTAATTTGAATTATTCCAACCTTACAGGCATTGAATTAATAACCATAAACCTTTTTCAATCATTTGGTATCCGATAGCTACGATTTATTTATGGAAATATTACTCTTGAAAGATGCATGTGACAATAGCTCACGTACTTCTCGAGTCACTTGGCCACAACCCGTCTCGTGATACAAAATAGAATTGAAGACTATTGCTTACCATTACTTCAAACTATCGTTCTCTAACTGTACACGTGCCATTCGCCAAAAATGTCCCCATATTCAATGTACGTACTCGTAGTAGAATGTTTGCCATTCCAAAATTAAATTCTAAATTTTTCTGTATTCGATGGTTTCTGGCTCAACTTTGAGGAAGTTCATGTTCATTAAATGAAGAACACAATGTATTTTTCCACTTTTTAAGAACGGTGGAAAATTGAATTTTATGCTTCATTTAATCTAAATTTTTTCGTTAAATTTTCATTAAGAAATTTGGTCAAAAAAATGAATTCTTTTCCCGGGTAGTTTGCCATATACCTTAGAATGCTATTTATTATAGATGCTTGAAATTATTACTACGAGATATAGCTGAAAATTAGTAAGAATGACTCATATTTAAAGGTTTGTTTTCGTGTACCCATTCGCATCACCCACATATTTAACCTGAATAAAGATGAGCAAAGCTGTAAAATGAAATGAATCAGCCGAAGAGCGTCCCAAACGATGCTTGTTTACAAGACATTACACAGTGATATTATTTGCGTTTTATGTTCCCCGTGCCACTCGACCCTTTTACCTCTTCAATGATTTAAATAGTTGCCGCCAAAGCGTTTGCGTCCTAAAACAACCCACCCGTACCCACTCATCCCGCAAGGTATGATTCTGGGACTCCTCGTCTTCGGCTCGCTCAGCGTGCCGCGGTGGTGGTCCCCTAATCCCACCCCTGGAAGAGATTACGCCCGGACTCGCACGTATTTACACGCACGCACTGCCTCCCCCATTTCCCTCGCCCACCATCTCTCCCCCAACGTCATCCCCTCCAATCTCCGAAAAATCCCATACGAACACAAAAACAAACGAAACACACACGAAGCGGACTCAGACCCCCTCTTCCTTTCCCATCTGTTTCCTTCACCTTTCTCCCCTTAATCGGGCTCTAGTGCATATTTACGACCATAAATGGATTATCCGGTATGGCAAATGTAAATTCAATTGGTAAACATTCGAATGACCGTTGAAATATTGCTGGATTTCATACTTCATCATCATCAGCAAACAATCCCGTTAGGTGTTTGAATAAGGAGTAGATCCCAACCTTTAGCTATTTACTAACATCTTATTATCTAGACATACTCATCACTTGGATATTTGCTACCTTTTCCTATTTTGTGCTCGGTATACGGCCTTATTATTATTCATAGTCATTTCAATAGGATTCCTTACTTCATTTAGTCGTTTTCGAGGCCTTAATTGATTGAATGTAACCTTTTCTTCCATAACCGATATGTGCTCTGGCATAGGATCCTTGGTTCTGCCCACTCTACACTGTTTACACGCCTATTTTTTTGATTATTCTTGGCTGGCAATTCCTTCTGCTATGTCTTCCTCAGCTCCATTTTGTATTAATTTATTTTATCTACATGCAAAGGGAGTTTCATATTGGAGTTCGACAAATCCCATTATCGTTGCCATGGAGTTTCTGCACAAGATGGCCCTCATAAAGCTGTCGGTCGGGTTTGACTTCGGGGGTGCACGTTTCTCCATGTGCTACGGAGTTATTGAAAGTAAAAGTAAACTATCCAAAATGACCCCAGATATAATTGCTAAGATATACTCTATGTTCTTTTCATAATGCATACATCCATGCAGAATCAACTCCCATGAATTTTCGGGGCAATATTCTTAAGATTTTTCTCGGCTCAATTTTTGTATGGAACTAAGTACTGGCCAACTCAATAGCAATATGTGCAATTGGTTAGCGTCTTCCAGTCAGTAGATAGTGATTATATACACTTGCGAGTTCCACTAGCCATTTTCCCAGGCACTAGATGACCATAAACAGCGAAATATTGGTAATGTAAATGAAATTTCATTTTTAAACGCATTTAAATAAATTGAAAAATAAACACTAGTTATAGATCACTTGCTGAAGAAGATCAATTTGAAAACGAATACGGGCAATGTTTTCATAATCATAATTCAGATTTTCTTACATTGCCTTATAAATATTTTAGACGACGCCCTTCAAGTTCTCCTAATGTCTAGCAAGAATTTTAGATATAATTTATTTACCTTAGGTTATGCATATTTGGTTTTGGAAACTTGAAATAGTCTCTTTGGAATCAATTGTGATTTGCATTTACTAAATTCATTTAGCTCCAAGAAACATTGTTTGCATGATGTCCCGACACTCGAGTCTATCAAATCTGCAGCTTTAACCAATGCAGCTTTAATCTGTATGTGATTTATAGGGCCGTAGTATGTCCCATGTTTAGGGTATTCGGGGCGTATCACTCATTTAATCGTTTGCAAATGGAGAAAAGATCTTGGTTACCTGTGAAATTCCACTTCAGTAGTCCACCTCGTTTTCAGACCAATGGGGTGTGAAATTCGCGCATTCAGGATAATAAATGCCTTTTCCTTTTTCTGTGCGGCATTTAATATCCCAGGAGGATAAGCTGACTGAGCTCACACAGCTAGCTAGGATGATGCTGGGAGTTTTCAAATTCGTCCAGATTGTAAACTGGGCCTTCCGGTAGGTGACCAAAGCCAATGGTAAAGAATCCACTGTTTTGGTCTGCAAATAATTACATATTTCGTGTAATTTACATTCTATATTATTTCAGAGGAATCGTACTTTAAACCAAATACACAGGAAGCCACTCAAAGAGTGGCTTTATTTATGTATACATGGTAAAGAAAAATATTGTAATTAATATTTATCCGACTGTGTAGTGATATCATGCACTCGTATTAAAGGAATCATTAATTTTTTTGTGAGCGAAGGAAAAAATTTTAAAACTTCTTTTCAAATTTATATTTAATCTTTCCCTTAATTATTTGTGGCTTCAATGATACTCTAGTGATCATTTCAGAATGTAATTTAGCTCGCTTGTCATCGGTATGTAAGCATCAACCGCTCGCTCCTGGATTAGTTGTTCCATAGAGCATAGCCGATGTAGTAACGCACACACCACGGGGAAAGCACATTGATATGGGTATTTGTATTGGAGTACTTATCATGCTAGAACAAGTGTGGTTTTAAGATTGTTTTCATTCATTCGTCGTGAATTTGTATCAAGCCAAACTAAAAAAAATGAAATTTTAACGAGCTTTTTTAAACAAATTATAAATACTGCATGAAAAAACGACCCCTAACTATGGAAATGATATATCTTGTCCGTTGCCAATTATGGTACATATTAACTATTTATATCTATACTCATTTATATAGAAACAGATATAAAGAAAGGGATAGGAACACACATAAAGGACGAACACAGGAGAGGTGAGGAAGGCGGAATCCAGCTGATCACGAATGTAAAAATAATTTCTAGAATATATATATATGTATATATATATATATATATATATATATATATATATATATATATATAAGACGACAGCCGTGCTGTCGAAACGTAAAATAACAAATTGTGAGTGTCCTTTCTTTGTGTCTCTATATTCTAAAAATCTACATCTGTGTTTTTTATATATTTGTGTGTCGCCGAAGAGCGTTCCATTTCGAAGATATTTTATATATATATATATATATATATATACATTCAAACACGAAATCCCGCCAAACGGCGAATAAATACTCATATATACAGAAACAGATATAAGGAAAAGGGATAGGAACACATATAAAGGACGAACACAATAGAGGTGGGGAAGGCGGAATCGAACGGATCACAAGAGTAAAAATATTTCCTCAACCGGGACTCGAACACCGGATCTTTCCACTTGCCGGTTCCTATCCCTTTTCCTTATATCTGTTTCTGTATATATGAGTATTTATTCGCCGTTTGGCGGGATTTCGTGTTTGAATGTGTATTTGGCCAATGTGGCTCATCTCTTTCTTCTGGCTATGCGTGCCACGAAACGCACTGTTCCTTTCCTGTATGATGTTGTATGAATTCTAACCCACTGTCCTTTCCTTTCCTTGTGTATTGTCTATTTCTCCTTTGGTGGGTGAAACAGCCCCCTGACGCCATCTCTTGGCTGAAAGAATCGGGGCGCTTGGCGACATATTAGACCCACGGATCTCAGGGTAAATTGACTATCCTCGATAGCTCAAGTGGTTAAGAGCATCCGCCCGGCAAGTGGAAAGATCCGGTGTTCGAGTCCCGGTTGAGGAAATATTTTTACTCTTGTGATCCGTTCGATTCCGCCTTCCCCACCTCTATTGTGTTCGTCCTTTATATGTGTTCCTATCCCTTTTCCTTATATCTGTTTCTGTATATATATATATATATATATATATATATATATATATATATATATATATATATATATATATATATATATATATATATATATAACTATAATTAGGACAGAGCAGAGTCCCCGCAAGTCTCGCAAATAATTTTTATGGTCTCGTCAAGCGATTTTTTTTACTTTAGAAAGAAACTAAGTAATCGCGCAACGTTGCTCGATCGTCGATTCCGTTTTTTTCGTGACACGGTCGGCTGGCAGAGGTTTACTGACGTCCTTCCGCTTCAGCAGTTTGGAGAGCCCTGAGACGAGTTTCGCGGCAAAGCTTAGCGTCCCCCCCGCCCACCTACTTGAAGTGGTTCGATCCCGCGTTGGCCAAAGGAGCGGCGCGGAAAATTGAATTACTTTCGGAACGCACCCTGTATGTCTACTATCTTAAACGGAAAGTCACTGCTGTCTCCTTAATTTAATTGGTGTCAAAATTTTTTTTCAATAAAAGAATTGCGAGAAATGCCGCGACAGTTTCTTTAGCCGAGTCGCCCCTCTTGGTGACAGAAATGCCCGAGTTTTACAGTGTGACAATCAATCGCCGTGGCGGGACATTTCATCCTCCTTTTCGGCAGCCAAAATCAAGTTAAGTGCCGCCAATATTATCATCAATTGTTTTCCATCTACAACGAGATCCATCCATCTACATTTCGTACAATAGGTCTAACTTACGAGTGCATTAGTGTCTGAAACCATTAATTAACCCGCGAGGCCAACAGCCTACGATCACAAATTAAATTCGAATAGTTCAATCGATAAAATTGAGTGACATCTTAAAGCTTTAATGGAATCCTCCGTTCAATACGAATTGTGTCATATTTTGAGGGAATGCCAAAGCAAAAAGAAAGGTCGAGGCGAAAGCTCGCATTTGTTTCGTTAAAAATTGATGTAAATGATAATTTTGGCACTGCAGCCTGCAAATTAATATTTCCACTAGGCGGCACCGATTCAAGAAATGTCGGCCCATGAATTCTTAGACGTGGGTGTTCAATCAAATCTTTGATTTGGATATATAATCCAACATCCTATCACGCCCCACTCAGCATTCTTTTCGTTGGCGAACAATAAATTTATATATAATCTAACCTAATCTCTCTCCGTCCGATGACCCCACGACCAAAGTGCGCCAAATAAATCCCTACAAACCCAACAAACCCCTCTCCATACGTCCCTTTTACTCTATTCCCGTCCGCCTTGAAATCCCCTTCCCCCCCTCGTCCCGCAACCGCCCCATTCAACGGGTCTTTTTTCTCCTGAGCTCCTGTTTATTTTTTTGCCGTAATTAAATACCCCAGGGGGAGTCGCGCGGAAGGGGGGGATAGGAGGCTAGCCGGTCGGGCGTAGCCTGGACCGGGAGGGGGCAGGGAGGAGTAGCGGTGGGGACGACATCTGTTTTGAATAATGTCCTCCGCTATCTGTTAGCTTTTAAGCCCCCTCGGGTGTTGCAAGAGGTGGGGGGGCAGCCCCGCCCCCCCCTCTCGCCGCAGTCGACCCCCCTCTCCTCACCCTTCCTCTTTAATATTTTGCACCCGCAAAACACACACGGTCCCACACGCTCCAATATGCTCTCCATTTCAGTCTCGGGAGGCGGGGAAAATATGCGCTCTTGACGATTTCGGACCCAAGATAGGGTATCGCCGCTCCGTGATGTCCGAAGACATTTCGGCTCCCTGGCATTAGGTACCGCGCCTATCCGCACCCCCCCGCTCCGTGCAGTCCTTTTCCCCTATCTCTTCTTCCGCGCCACGGGCGACCGACTTGCGAGTGGGGCCCGGGGGGCGGTCAAAGCATGGAAGCGCGGCAGAGGGAGGGGGGGGGGGGCTCGGGAGAAGCGGTGACTCGCCGCACTCACTCTCACGCGCTCTTCGCCGGCAGGGTGAGCGCCGGGTCATCGCCGACCCGCTCACCGCCTGAATCCCAGTGGAGCACCCGTTTCAGGAACACTCGCTCTGAACCAACTCGAGTGCTCCCAAATTTTTGGGCATTCTCCGTCGCGTGCACCTGGAAGCGGGAAGATTACTCGTTCGACTTGCACAAAAAGATACATTTCAATAGAATGAGTTCGACGCCGAAGATATAATTCTAGTCTTAAACTACAGTGGTAATTGAGACTATCTGAAGAAGTTAAGGGAAATGAACTGCTCCTTTTTCTCTCCGTCTACTTCTATTTCATACATTTATCTCCGCAGCCTCAGTTTTAAAATTCCCGATCGGAGTTTATCTTTATGCTTAATCGGGGATACGATATATGCGGTTACTAATGCCCTGGCTTCAGACGCCTAGGATCTTGGCTCGAATCCCTGAGGTGACAGGATTTTTCATTGGTATCCATACTCGGGGTTCTCTGCGGAAAGCACTTAAATTGGAGCAAGCCGTCCGTTGGATGGGACCTTAAATTTGGTGACCCTTGGCATTCATTGCTGAGAGTAGGGCAATGCCGTCTCCGTGTTTCTCTCCACTCGTCTCATATCCCCTGAATATTCTATTCCTACCAAATAACCCTCCTTCCATGGCGCAAATAATGTAGCTCTCTTGGTTGCCACTATTCTTCGCTACTGCTAGAATTTTGTGCCTCTTCCTTTGAATTGAATACTAATGTAATTTAGTGGTCAGCAGATTAAAACTATGTAGAAGAGTGACGCTTCATAGCAGACAGTCAACGTTCTGAATGATTCGCGATTATTTGTGATTTATATTTGTAGATAAATAAGGTATCAAAATCAAATGCTTTGTTAGTTGATAAATCAGGTTCCCCAATCAGGTTCCTTCGTTTAAGGTGAAAATAAAAAAAAATTGGGCTTCATAAAAAATATGGACGGTGTAGAGGACAATGTGAAACATTTTGACTCACAATAAGGAACCATAAAATCACTCCAATAGTCGAAGTTTCATGCAATGGGGTAAAAAGAAATAAACGGTGGACTGGCTGATTTGAAAGTCTTCTGCACATAATTCCTCCCATTGAAAAATGAACAGATGACAGACCGGATTAAAGCTCATCAAAATTACTCACATACTGAATCTTTAATAGAGTAGACTAACGTGGCTGTGAAAAATAAACACTTTAAGCTGAAAACGGATGTATATGATAAATTACAGGGTAAAGTTTGTTACATCTTCTCCTCGGGTAAAATAATAGTCCTACAAATAAATCCAATCGAAAATAAATGTTCATCTACATCTACATCTACATCTACATCTACATAATACCCCGCAAGCCGCCGCAAGGGCGTGTGGCGGAGGGTGTTAGGTCACCAACCGTAAAAAGGAAAAATACCACTTGCAAAAAAAACAACACGGAAAATTACACCCACAGCAGCGCACACACTCATGCAAAAATCCCTTCATCCAATACTCATGCAAACACATACCGCAAAACAACTAAAAAACTGCACCTCATGATGCAGCACAAAAGCCATCCTACAACACGCAAGCCAGGACAGAACAAGCAAGAATGTGAAACACCACTACCCCATGAACATGCACCACAAATCACTATACCCCCAAAGAGACTAAAAGGCAGGGCACGCGATCCATCTTTTTAGGTAGCAGGAATTTCCCACCGCGGAGAGGGACGTGGGATTGAAAGGGAGACCTAAAAACAGATGAACAGAACACGAATGAGGTCATTCCGAAAGAATGGGTTATTATAGCAAAACACATAAGGTTAGTGGAAGAGCATGCATTTAAATACAACTAATTATTTTTTAGACGCTGAGGGTGGCAAGTGGAATTTTGTCTATCTTTAACCCTGCAGTTGCTATCCCGTATTGTCCGTGGGAAGAAGGAGTCCTTGAGTCGGCTAGTTCTGGCATCTATTTCCCGAATTTTATATGCATGATCCAAGCGACTAATGTATGTAGGAGTACGAATAATTTGCGAGACCTCGGTGCTGAAACATGCGGATCTAAATTTATTTAATAATTTCAATCTTGCATTGAATCGTCTCTCAGCCAATGATTCCCACCCCAAATCCATGAGCAATGTTTTACCTTCCAGGACCTCCCATTCCTTTGCTCCTTTTTCTCATTTATATAATGAAAAGAGGTCAAAAACCACACCCTTTTCGGCTGACGTTTTAAAACGACTCTTTTTACAAATTAATATTCGAGACGATATCCAGGCCACTGCTTATAGAATTATAGTTTTCTCAGCACAAGGCGTTGAAACATTAAGTAATTTTCCGATTCTTTATGATACTAAAGCAACTTCAAACGTAGCTTGGAAACATCGGTTAAATGATTTAATTCAGTCACTCTGTTGGAAAACATATTCGTATGACCCGACATGCTCTACTCCACAGCCTCAATCCTTTATGAGGCGGAGAAGAGAAGCCGTCGCGACTTTAATTTTTTATCAGAGCCTATCGCTTGGCCGTTATGCGTACTAGATATAAGTACATTGCTACGAGAAAATGACTTTCTTCTTTAATCGGCAGATCCTTTAAAGTTTCAAATATTTGTTAGTTTCCTGGCTCGGAAATGCCACGTGTTCGCGAAGGTTGACATTCACGGTTACTTTCTCTTCGCTGCCCCGTTGTGCAAATTTAAGCGTTGGTTTCTCTTCGTAACACCTACATCTACATAACTCCAGCAAGCCGCTTCAAGGGAGTGTGGTGGGGGGTGTTAGGTCACCAACCATAAAAAGGAACAAAACCACATGCAAAACAACAACATGGAAAGTTACACCCACAGCAGCGCACACACTCATGCAAAAATCCCCTCATCCAACACTCATGAAAACACATATACCACATACCAACAAAAACTGCACCCCAGGATGCAGCACGAAAGCCATCAACAACACGCAAGCCAGGGCACATCAAGCAAGAATGTGAAACACCAATACCACATGAACATGCACCACAAAACACTACCCACAGAGGAGACTGTAGAAGGCAGGGAATGCGACCCAACGTTACAGGTAGCAGGACATTCCCCCGCGGTGAGGGACGAGGGATTGAAAGAGAGACTTAAAAACAGAAGAAAGGAACACTAATGAGGTCATTCGGAAAGAATTGGTTATGATAACAACACACACGAGCTTAATGAAAGAGCATGCATTTAAGTAGAGCTAATTACTTTTTAGACGCTGAGGGTGGCAAGTGGAATTTTTGCTATCTATAACCCTGCAGTTGCTATCCCGTATTGTCCGTGGGAAGAAGGAGTCCTTGAGTCGGCTAGTTCTGGCATCTATTTCCCGAATTTTATATGCATGATCCAAGCGACCAATGTATGTAGGAGTACGAATAATTTGCGAGACCTCAGTGCTGAAATATGCGGATCTGAATTTATTTAATAATTTCAATCTTGCATTGAATCGTCTCTCTGCCAACGATTCCCACCCCAAATCCATTAGCATTTCGGTGACGCTTTGCGTTCTATCATAAAAATGTTTTACAAAACGGGCTGCCCGGCGTTGAACCTTCTCAATTTCCCGAATGAGACCTTTTTCACTTGGATCCCACACGCTGCATGCGTATTCTAAATGAGGCCTTACAAGACCGTGGTAACAACGTTCCTTGACCTTAGAGTCACTTTTGCCGACAATGTGTCTAATGAATCCCAATTTTTTATATGCTTGACCGCGGACTTTACGTATGTGAGTGTTACACCTAAGTATTTTACCATATCAACTACTACTAGGTCAACTCCAGCTAATTTGTAAACAAATCCCGTTGCTATTTTAAAGAAATTCACCACCGAACATTTATTATAATTTAGCGTCAATCCCCAGTTAGAACAGCATTTAGTACTGCAATCTTAATCTTGTGCTAGAATAAAACGATCCTCATCCCCAGATATCTCCCGATAGATCACCGTGTCATCCGCGTACATCCTAATTTTACTTTTCACGTCGCGATTCAAATCGTTAACAAAAATCAAGAAAACCAAAGGCCCGATTACACTTCCCTGAGGTACCCCCGACGTGACTCGAACGCTGTCGGAACTAGCGCCATCAAGGAGGACTTCCCTCTGTTCCCGCTCTGAAAGAAAATCTTTTACCCAATTTATTGCGTCCTTGTTCATACCCGGGACCTTTAATTTATGAATGAGTTTACCATGGGGAACCTTATCAAATGCCTTTTGAAAATCTAAGAAGATCGCATCCACTTGCCTACCTCTCTCACCCGATAAAAGTAAGTCATGAGTAAATAATCCTAATTGCGTTTCGCAGGAGCGGGTTTTCCTGAATCCGTGTTGATTGTCACTTAAAAAGTTAATGTTATAAAGGTATCTCATTATTGAACTGACAATTATGTGCTCTAAGATTTTGCAACAGATAGAATTTAGAGATATAGGCCTGTCATTACTGGGGTCCTCCCTGTCGCCAATTTTAAAAATAGGCGTTATTTGAGCGGTTTTCCAAATCTTAGGTACTTTGCACTCTGTGAGGAATTCGTTAAATATAAATTCAAGGTACGGGGCAATGTTTGGAGCTAAATGTTTTATCACCCTAGCTGGTATATTTCGGGACCCGGGGATTTGTTGGGTTTAATCTCGTTAAGCAATTTTAGTATTCCTTGTTGGTCCGCTGTTCTTTTTTCCATGTGTTGAGCATGTGTTGTTTCTTGGAGATATGCGGTGGCAACATCGTTCGTGAAAACGCTTTGGAAGAATGAATTTAGGATGTTAGCTTTACCCTCGCTGTCTGTATGAATTATATTGCTACAATCCCTTGAGCAAGCCACGGTTTGTTTACTCCCATTTACTTCCCAAACATCTGACCAGAAAGCTTTGGGGTCAGTGTCCAAGTACTCGAAAAGTACTTTGCGTTTAAATTTCAGTAAGGCGCTACGTAAATGTATTTTGATTTCAATTTTAGAGGATCTATATGTGTCCCATAATTGTTTATTCTGAGGGGATGATGTGTTCACGCCTGCTCTCTTTGCCATGGAGGGTAGCATTCTCTGCTTTCGAAGGGCTCTTCTAACGTCTTTATTTTGTCACCTTGGGTCGCGATTTGCTTCAATGTTTTTTATAGGGATTAAATCTATGATGTCTTTTTGCATAATATTGACAAATTCTGTCCAAGTTTCTTCCACGCTGGCATGACTTAAGCGGGTTTTGAACTCTGGTAGTGAAGAGTTTAATTGATTGGCAAAAGTTTCAAAGTCTGCTTCATGGTATTTATAAATTTTTCTTTTTGGTTTAACAATCTTTTTCATTTCTATCTCCAAGTGGATATTAACTACTTTATGGTCACTCAAGCCCTCGTCAGCTCATACACTAATAAAGCGTTCTGGCGTGTTTGTAAGAAATAGGTCCAATATGTTCTTTTCACGAGTGGACATGCGTACTGCTTGATTGAGGGAGTTTCCTTGAAACAATTTTATCAAGGAATGGCGAGATTCGGGATCGCGGGTAACTATCATGCATTTTTTCCGATCTGATGCACAAACGGTGTGAACTCTTTATTTTAATTTCGTGTCACAGAAATTAAGAAAACAAAATTTACAATTTTATTGCGAACATTTTGGGTTTCATCGGAGGATCCGTGGTCGCAAACTTAAGGGCAGAGGGTTGCAATGGAGGTTGGGTCAAAGATCATCGGCCCCTTTTATTTCCATGGATTTCTATTGGCACACGTGTCTCCTAGAATATGCGTGGCACGTAGAAGACCTCCCCGTCTCTACTCGCACTGTTTGTCATTCGCGGTGAAGTCTACTTTTGATATGCGTAGCTTTTATCATGCTTACAATGACAATCGTCGCTTTTTCCTTGCAGAGCATTCAAGACATTTTGTTCCTTAGTTCTACCACTTAAAAAAACTCGGGTGAAGGCCCGGGGCTTTTTTTTAATATCTAACTACAGAGGCCTGGAATTATTTTGGTTCGAATGTGTTCCACTATATTATATTCACGGGAAACCGTTTGACGCGTAAAAGTGTACGGTGTCACTAAGTTCTCCAAGGGAGCTTCTGCAAAGAGGGAATGAAGGTCGATGGGTGCGCAAAAATAAAAGCCAGCATGACCGTAACGAGAAAGCTTATGGTCAGAAAAGGGAAAGATGTATTGGGTGTACGAATACAAGGTGCCCACTCTAAAGAGCCTCCAATCCGGTGTCAAAGGTGAGCGCGATTGAGAGGGTACGTGGCTAATAAACCGTAGACAGGAGACGAGGTGAAGTAGCATTTCCTTCGCTCCCGGTAGTACTCTCTTCCAACTGGGGAAACCAACGTGCATTCACAACGGGAAAGGTTAATTTCTACTTGAAGGAACCAATAAAACCCTTGACTAAAGATATTGTATTTATCCCATCGAGAAACGGGCATACGCGAATTAGGAATGTGAATTGCTAATGTCTTCAGTAGCAGACACTTAATAAGCATGTGATTAATTAGTTGCCTCCGTTTGATTAATATATGCCGTAGTTTTGAGTGGAAAAAGCATAGAGTTACATGCTATTACTTAAATACGTTTTCCCTATTACTTAAATGCCATCAAGTGGTTTTATTTTCGCAGTCGATTGAAGCAACAGACGTATGTTTATTTGCAGGTAGAAAATTGAAAGGAAACAGGCTCGTACGGGGAGTAAAATTATTATTTAATATATTTACATCGGAAGGGATCAAAGCCAAGTGGCATAAAGTGCATGGCACATCTGCTCTTTTTTTGCACGCGCACACATTTGGGTGCGGGAGTTGCGACGTGGCCATGCATCCACTAGTGACGAACATGACTCGGTACGTCCAGCAGAAGTGACTCCCTCCGAAATGATTGACCAAATTCACGACTCGGCTGTGAGTGATCAAATGGAATCAAATCGAGTGATTCGGAAGTTAGCGACTCAGCTGAGGCCACAGCCACACCACGAGGCACACTGTTTTCAATTTTGTTCGATGAATTGGGTCTGGCGAAAAATCTCGGCGAGATCAGTGCTTCGTTTGCTCAACAAACAGATTTAACTGTTGGGATGTCTCATTATGTTTCTTGCCTATTGAAAAATGAGTGCATCTATTTCATTCGTATTTTCAGTTTCTTCCGTTCTAAAAATTCATTTTTCTAAATTTTGTGTGTATATTTGGATTTGTTTGATGTCGGTGAATGTTTTCAGATCTGCTTGTGAATAATTGTCGTAATTTCTTTCCAAATAGGTTTTGGGAGAATTTTTATTACTTCATGTTTTCATTCATCCAATATTATCTCATCAGCAATCCAGGAGGTAATCATTTTTGCACGTTTTGGGACGGCTTGTGCCTTGTGACTGAGATTAATCTTTTTCCGCAGAGGTTTTATTTATAGGTTATATAATTTCCTTGTTCAATAAAATACTTTATTATTTCCCGAAATAATTTCAAATGTTACGCGATCGCTAAGCTACTCTGTAGAACGTGACATGTTGAAAACATATGGCAACGCCCACAAAGAATGTGCACTAAGCGCAATTGGCCTTTGTTTTTTAACTTTGTTCCCCCAGTTGATTAATGTACTCCCTCGCCTTCACGGAAATTTTCGAACGAGTCTTGTTTTAATTAGGGGGTTTATGTCCAACTTATCGGTGCATATGAGCGATAAAAATGCGCATAAAAAGCAGCCGGGGAAGCGTCTTGGTGGCACTACGAAGCCTTTCCGGGGCCACGGGGCGTGGGGGTGGGCGAGAATGTGAGAAATGTGTGATGGGGAGGTTCAGGAGAGGGGTTGGTCGGACCTTTTGCGAGTTTGGCCGGCAGAGGGCACTGCAAACACTCGAGCGCCGAGTAAATTGCCCGCTCGGAATTGCTGTATTACATTTCCAAAGAGAACTCGATATAATTATGGCGAGAAAACGCTTGGTCTTCTGCCACTTAAACTAGTTTAAGGAGAAAACGCCTGTTTGCCGCTTCGCAAAACAATTGCTAGTTCCAAACAATGAGATGCTAATTTGCCACCGCCAGTGCTTTCACACGAGAACTCTGCTGTGGAAGTTTGGAAACGGCAATTATTGTTGTTGCCGTTGATATTGTTATTCGCCGCCAACTCTGTCGCGTCACTCTTCTCTCCGAGGGTTCACCTTCATCGCCAGCGGGGTTCCCTCGTCCACCGGGAGCTCTCTTTCGCATTTGCATATTTCGGCGGTGTTCCCACCCTTCTTGCGCGACCAATGAGGCCGCTTCTCACGAAAAAAGGATTTAGAGGGCACGTGGCAAAAGGAGAAAGGAAAGAACGATTGTGCAGATGTCAATAGTGGCCGTGTATTTCGGCATTTCATTTAAGCCCTGAAAATAGTCGGGTCATGCCAGCAAGCATTGATTAACCTTCAAAAGTAAATTGATTCATCCGAATGTTGTTAAACGTGCTCAAATTCCTGCCAAGTTTAAGACTAACGGATATCTAAATGAAAGCTATGATATTAAAGTTATAAGTTGCAGTCTCTCATGACCTGTTCCGTTAAATGAGATGCTAGATATGGTCAGTCCCAAAAGTGAATAGAATCTAACCAGGAAAAATATATGGCAGACGAAAGAAAAAATCACCAAAGTTCTACAAAATAGCACTTTCCCTTGTGTGTCATACCAATGCCAGGGCCTCTGCAGTTCACCGTGCGCTTCTTGGAAGGCGTCAACGGAAAACTTGTGCGAGGGCACTTGGTCACGGCCTCTTTGACGTTACTCAGCGTTCCAAAATGGTTGCCTTTCCAGCTTATTTTTATTCTTGGGGACAAAATGAATTCCGGTGGTGGCACATCGGTGCTGTAGGGTGGCTGGAGCAGCGATGCTAGCTTGTGCCTGGCCGGGTGCTCGGTACTTCACGAGGAAAGGGTTGTCTTGTTGCAGCCTCCAGTTGCCCAAGATCTCCTTCCCGACACGCAGCGCTCTTTACTGCTGTAGCCGTTAGAGATCTCCAATGCATAACTCATTGTTCAATGTCCGTCCCTGACATACAAACTCTTGGTGAAAGGGTCATAAAAGGGTCATCGCCTTCTTTGGAGGCGGTTCTCCCTTTTGAATTGATTGTTTTGATTGCTCTTTTGCCTCGGGTGTAAAGTAATGGAGCCATGTTTCATCCATTGAACATGAAACGGCGCAAAGATTCTGCTTTGTTGCTGTGAAACTTTGCTAAACACTCAATTGAAATATCTTCACGACACTGGTTTTGCTCGAGTGTGAGAAAACGCGGCAACCAACTTCACACAGCTTTCTCATGTCCAAATTTTCAGTCAATATTGACGTATCGCACTTTTTGAAATACTTACTGTGCCTGCTAGCTCAAGAAATTTTATTTGATCAGCCAAGATCACTTAGTGGATTTTTTTCATCGTTTCTGGAGTCGTCACCTCATTTGGTCGACCAATGTGATGCTCGTCTTGACAGCTTGTACGGCCTCGTTTAAACTCTGCTACCCCCAATATTTTGCTGTTGTAAACGATCGAGCAGACTCACCCAGAGTAGAATTCAGTTCAGCTTTTATATTGGTTGGGCTGAGGCCTTTCAAATAAAAGTATTGTATCACATAACGATTACCAATTTTCTCCATTTCAAAAATTCACTGAAAACGTTCACTATTGATGGCTGCCAAACAAATACCAAAGAACGTGGCGTCTTCAACCTTGAAGCATATGCTTTAAAGATGACATATTTTGTAGTAGAGTGATATTTTTTAAACAAATACAACCATTCCAAAGAAACTGCGGGAGATGCCGCAACAGTAACTTTTAACGGAGTCATCCGCTAATGTGCATTTCAATGCAACAATTTCAGATTTTTACGCTCTGAAATTGTTGCATTGAAATGCACATTAGCGGATGGCTCCGTTAAAAGTTACTGTTGCGGCAATTCCCGCAGTTTCTTTGGAATTTGTCAAAGGGAAAACACCATAAGTGTTTAAAGTTGGCTTTAACCTCGTGGACAGTGGCGCCTCGCGCACGACTACGAATGCATGTGACATTGTATGTACGGTATTTCGTCATAACATCTAGTTCCTTTAAAAGCCCCAAAATTTCAGAGTTTAAGAGGACGCCTCGGTAGCTTAAGTGGCTAAAGCACTCGACCGGATATTGAGGGATCTGGGTTCGAGTCCCAGTCAAGGCGAATGATTTTTTCGCTCTGAAATTGTTGCATTGAAATACAACCATATCTAGGTTTGGCCGGGTACTTCTGGGGACCACCCTCGTAGATTAGATGTGCCAATTCTGCAGCAAATGGAGTGATCCTAGAAATGGAGTTCTAATCATAGGAAATTTGAATCCGAATGGTTAATAAATTCACTGTCGAATAAATTGTTCACAGAAATGCAAATAATTTCTTTACTTCCCAGCTGGCCAGTCCTCATATGCAATTAAATGCGCAAAAAATATAATAGAATTGGTATTACGCTAAATTTTTTAAGCCTTGATATTTATAAATATCTACTCCATCTCCACTCTTTCCTTACTTCAGTATTTCCAATTCAAAATGGGTTAACGGTATTTCTTATAACAAACTTATGATGAAAGTAAATTTTCTTTCGCCTTTCTGGTTTCTTAGAAACTTCGAAAAGGGAGAAGAAAATACGTCAGGCGGAAAGGAAGACAAACGAGGAAGTTTCCTCGATGGAAGGAGAAGAGGGGGACGTGGCCGACTCGGGAAAGAAAAAAAAGTGGAAGGAAGGGATATTGAGAGATAGTGGGATGTTGAAGGCCGAGGAAGAAGAGAATTTTAGTGGCGTATGAGGAATATAAGCGATGTTTTAATAAGCTATGTTGAACTGGATGAAAGTTTTAAGGTCTTAGGAAGGATATACTGCAGGGAAAATGGGAATCGAAGCTATGAAGAGACAGCTCAGGATTATGAACGTGTGCAATGGTGAATAGTCACAGTCCAAAATCTATGTTGATTCGATTAACTATCTGCAATTCCGGCATTCATTTAATAGTGGTTATCTAACTTACCTTTTCCGTTAATAAGTAGTTTTCCAGGTGTCGACGCAAATAATAGTGGGTCGAGGTCGCCGCCACAGCGGGAGCTCTGGACTCCTTCCCCCGCTAAGGTGAGCATGGAGGTACCCCCCTCCCTTTATTACCATTCATCATCATCACCTCCTCCCACCCTTTCCCCGCGAGTTCCCTTCATCCTTCCCGCCTCGTATCTCCCCAGGGGGAGGCCCCTGGAGGTCCCGCTACCCCCCTTTCTGCCGACTCCCAAGGGCCCCATCCATCTTTCACTAACGCACACTTGCGCGGGAGTCCCCCCCCTCCCCATCGACCGACCCCTCCTCCCTGAGAAACAACACGACCCTCGATATCCTCACCCGCGGATGAACCCCTACGCTCCCTTCCCTCCTTGGCCCCTCCCCGCCCCGTCATCCCCCGGAACCCCCAACCGTATAGATAGGCTATAAAATGACGGAACCACAGGACGGCCGTGCACGGACTCGACTAGCAGGGAAAGTTGTAGCGGCCTCGGGCAGCTGGGCTTGTTCGAAACTGTTCGGCCTCTAACGGCGCAGTTGGAGCCCAGCCGGACTGCGGGCGATAGGTCTCGAATCATGCTTCACGCCGTTAGAGCTCGCCTCTTCCATGCATTACGCTCCGGGTAAGGAACGAGGGCGACAACTGGTGTCGATGGGATGAGTCAAACCCGGGCATGGCGTAGTGCAAAAATATGGGCCGACTGAGATCACTCCCGACGCGTGGGCAATGACTCAAAACCGGGATCGCATTCCAATGACAACAATTTCTCCCGTCATTATGGTATTTTATCCATCATATGCAAAAGAACGTCTCAATACAAAATAAGTTTACAGACAATTGTCATCATATACAAAATTAGTGTAAGTTGGATACTATAATTTGAATATATATTCTGGCGCTGATGAGCTAGTCAGTTCCGGCTTGATAGCAGGTGCTACAGAGACTAAAAATACAGCCATTAAGTGTTGCAATTATACAACTGCGTACATATATTCTGTATCAATTTTTGTTCTAGGTACTGGATAGTCCATTGGTCAAAGTACAGAATTAATGCTTAAAATCCAATTCATTCCAATCCAGTTCACTCGGTGATAATCTCGGGAAGATTGCTTACGCCGGGAAAACAACAGGCCTCATATCACCAAATGACGTTGCCACAATGTGAATGATTGAAAGGCAATGAAACACTTTAACTCATTTAAAGACTGAGTTGATAATAAAAGATAACAATATTTACCGTAAAATGGCGCCTTCGCCCCAAATAATTCTACCTTTCTTGCACTTTTGGAAGATTCATTCTCCCTTCAAAATCTCTTATTACATTACCATTAGATCTAATTCATATCATTTTCTTTTTGTAAGACCACAGAGACGTCGCGCAAAGAAAAATTGGGCCATGGAGAGGTGAGCAGCTGGGAAATCGATGTGGGAGTGGCGGTGAGCCAATCCTTGAGTCAATGAAGACATTTCTTGAGTGATGACGGCAGCTTAGTATTATTGATAGCGTTTGCTTTCGCAAGACTTTAAATTGGCTCGTAAAAATGTTGTGCATTTGGGGATATTGTTTGACATCCCCCCCATACGCCCTTGAGGCGTCTTCCGGGGCATCTTAGATGCATGATGCTGCCTCCGAAGAACTGAGGAAGCAAATTTTCATCGAATATAAGATTAAGTTTACACGATGCAGAGAACCTGCTAGTTGCCATTTAATGTTTTTAACCTACTACTACATTTACATTTGCACAATGCTTCGAAAGTCGCCGAAAGGGAGTATGGTGGAGGGTTTTAGGTTACCGTTTTTGCCAGCAAATATATTAAAGTATGATTTTTTGGGCTTTCAGTGGTTATTGAAGGAGCTTTATGAAATAAAGAATTAGGCTACAAAGTGGATTTATTTTGCAACCTAACAATTTAGTGACCCCAGTCACGAACACATGGAAAATGTTGAAAACTATTGAAAATGAGTTACCCTGAAAAACGGATAATTCTTAATGCTCTGCGAAAACAAAGTTTTGGCTCATTGAAGGAAGGAATGTTCTAGGCTTTTCGCTTTTTTCTTAATGCGTTTTCTAATTGTTCATAAAAAAATCCACAAAGGGGGAAGAAATGTCACGAAAGCAGTTATATTTTACTTTAATTTATCGCTCAAACAGTTATCCTTTTAATATGTTTTACCTTTAACTTCCTATCGATCTTTTTTACACTTTAGCAAACTGTTTCCTCTTTACGTTAAGTAGATGGCAGTAAATGCTTTTCACGTCGAATTAGTGCACAAACACGTATTTATTCCAGCCACATGTTTGTACATCGACCACTATCTGGGTATCGACGTGATGCGTCGAAATCGGATGAATAATATGCCATATGTCCAAGTACGTATACTTATGTAGCTAAGCGGATTATGGCGTCCTACGTGAAAATCCAAGTCGTGATTTTATTGAAAAACCTTTTCGCGGGATAACGAAGTTTTTTGTGTGCCTAACATATTTTCGCCAGAAATCAAGGTCATCATTGTCTTTTTATGTCACTGATTTCTTTGATTTTCGTTTTTTCCTGGTATTAATATATAATTTATATTAAACGAGAGGGACATTATTTTATCATCACTTTTTACGATTTAGTCGAGGTATATTATTTTAATGAATGCCCGGATGAAAATCGGAAACAAAATCGTGGTAACCGAGTCCGTGGCACTGATTGATGAGGATAAACTGATTCAATCAGTACTGCCTTCTGAATTCATCTTGAATTGAATTGGACAAGTCGTTCTCTGTCTGGACAGCTGAGATTGGAAGAAAGCCCTCCCAGGGTACTTCCACGGACATTCCGTGCACGAGTTAGGAAGGTATAGATGTGTACACTTTCATGGGATTTCACAGTATGGAGACCCTTGAATGCCATCGGAAGTCCCCGCTTCTCTCTCCCTCCTCCTCCGCCGCTTCCCCAACATGTGCCCTCCATCCTCCCGCTGCTGACCCCACCTCGCTCGCCCCTCCCTCATCCGAGCCACCCTATCCCTCTCCTCTTCCACTGCGACCCCGATTCCCACTCGGCCCCTTTCCACTACCTCCCTTTTATGATATTTCCGAAAGAAAAAGATTCGATATTTGACATTGCAACGGCGTTGCGAACGTGTTTCACCACCACCGAATTATCTCGAACAAAAAGCCTTTCTTTCGGTGATAATTATTCCATTATGTCGAGTAAAATTTTGCAACCAAACCGAAACATTAGTTAAAACACCTTCAATGACCACGTTTCCGCGCCGTGCACAGCTACGCTCCATATCAAAGTTTTCACGAGTCTTTCCTTAACATCCTTACTCAAAGACCCTCTCATCAACTCCCTCGTCCTTGTGAAAGCCTCTTTGCCTCGCGCAATTCTTCTCTTTACGTCCGTACCACTTTGTTCGCGTTGGTCCAAAACACTTCCGAGATACGTAAACTTTTCTACCAGCTGTAGTTATTGCCCTCCTATTTTAATGTTTAACTTAGCCTTTTTCTTTCTAGAAAACCGCGTAACCTTTGTTTTATTACTATTGATTCTCATCCCATACCTGTCGCACTGAATTTCCAATTCAATAAGCAATGCTTGCAGCCCCTTGGCTGACTGACAAACTAAAGCTTGGTTATCAGCAAACCTAACTGATTTTACGAATTCCCCGGCCACTTTCATTCCTACCTCCAGGTCTTCCCATGCCTCTTTAATCATTTCCTCTGCATACAGGTGGAACAGCAACGGTGATAATGAGCAACCCTGCCTTACACCTCTTCCTAACACTGCCCATCCGGACTCCCCGTTCCCCACCCGCACCTGAGCAGTCTGAGACGTGTACAGGTTGCGGATTAGCCTTCTTTCCCTCTAATCTATTCCTATTTTCTGCAATATACTCATTAGTCTTTCCCCACTCACTATATCAAATGCTTTTTCGAAATCTACGAAACAAGCAAATACCTCCTGGTTGTGTTTTAAATTCCTCTCAATTAATGATCTCATTACTGCAATGGCATCACGCGTATCTCTCCCCTTCTTAGACCTAAACTGATCATCCCCTAAGTAATAATTTGCCCGACTCTTCATCATTTTGTTTATGATCCTTAGAACAACTTAAGCTGCGTGGGATATCAAACTTATTGTCCTGTAGTCCTTAAAAGATTTAGCCTTTACCTTTTTCGGAATAGGAACTAAAACTGATCTCACTAAGTCTTCCGGCCAGATTCCTCCCTCATAGATACTACGAATCAGCCCATCTAGCCTCTTTCTCCCACATCTTCCCAAACATTTCAGTAGTTCCGCGGGAATTTTATCCACCCCCACGGCCTTATTTTGTTACATCTCCCTTAATGCCCTTTCTATCTCATCATCGATTATGCCTGGACCTAAGCTGTCTTCTCGTACGAGGTGTTCCTTCTCTATGTCTAACTCTGTTCTCCTAAGTCTTTTACTTTAAAGTTCTTCTATGTATTCATTCCACCTCTCTTGTATCTTTCCTGTGTCAACTATTAACTACCCGCCATATCTCTAACTCTTAGCATAGATGTTCCTTCTTTGCTTCCTGATAAATATTTAACTTTGCTCTTCAGCGCACCAATTTCACCCTTCCTCTGCAGACTTTCTATGTTTTAACACTGCGCCATCCACCATGCTTCTTACGCTTTATTTGTTACCTGCATCAATTTATATTTTGAATCTTTGAAATTCATTTTGCCTAACTCTGTGCCTACATTCTTCCATTTTCTCCTCTCAATTATCTTCGTAATCATTTCATCCGTGATCCATAGTTTCTTAGCCTATTTCGCGTTAACGGTTCCAATAATGTAATTGTGGCTTTCGATAACCCTTTTTTGAGACATTCCAATTTGTCTATGATAGTACTTTGCCCTTTACTGGCGTCCATGATTTCCTGTACAGTCTGTTTCTACTCCTTTCTTTTCAATCCATTTAATGCTTCTGCATTCCTTTTTCTAACCCCCTGCTCCTACCGTATATTTTTGAAAAGGACGCTTCATTTCATAAAATTAAAAACTGTGGTCAGAGTTTGCATCCGCTCCTGGGAAGCTGTACCAATTTATCTCACTGTTCCTAAACCTTTTTCTCACCAAAATATAATATAAATGATACCTTTCTGAGTCATCTAGCTTTGTTCATGGATACCAGCGTCATTTTGTGGTGTCTTAACCAAGTGTAGGTGATGATTAACCCCTATTACCGGCAAAATTCACCTGTTTTCTCCCTGCGGTCGTTCCCCGTCCCTAACCCGCTTCCTTCGCCTACCGTCGCATCCTAATCCCCTTTTGCTATCAAATGTTTCCCCGCAGGAAAACCCGCCAATATTACCTCTAATTGATCGTATATCCTATCGACGTCTTCCTCAGTATGGTTGCTCCATGGCATGTATACCTGAATAATAACCAAGTTCGTCGGTTTTACTTTTATTTCGACTAGTAATAATCTATCCGTTACCTGCTCCTTTTCGACAACGCTTCTTCCTACCTCTTCATTTAATACTATGGCAACCCCTCTTTGGCTCTCGTCCCTTGCCGCTGTATATTATTCTATACTTATCACTCCAATAATCCCCGCTTGCCTTCTTTCTCACCTCGCATAGACCTAAAATATCTATAATTCCCCCTTCCATCCTTCGCTTATCATTCCCAAATTTCCCTGTCCTCATCATTGTCCTAACATTCCAAGTTCCTATTTTCAAAATAACGTGGCCATCTTCTCTTGCGTCTTCTGTCTTGCTGCTGCTAGTTTTCCCTTTCAACGGTTTCGCGGGATTACGACCGCGGAAATCTTGCCTCCCCCGCTGCCGGGCACGACACATGGCCGATTGTGCCGAGCCCCGTAGTTGTCAAGACTCTAAATCTCTGTATTCTCCAATATTTAAATCGGGAATTATAATAATTGAATATAGAATAATATAGATATAATATAAATTAGGAATGATAATTGAGGTGGTTTCTCGATGCCTTCCGCAATAGTGTTTTTAACGTGACACCATCACGTACTGGCCTCCCCACTGGGGTCAGACGCCATTGCAACCGCCTCACAGAGGAACAAACGCTGCGTGGACTACCTTTCTACATCTACATCCACTTGATACCCCGCAAGCAACCGCAAGGGCGTGTGGTGGGGTGTGACGCCAGCCGTAATTTAGAAATGAAAAAATAACCGCATGCTAGAACCACAAATTCAAAAATCCACCAAAAAAACATGGCATACATTCATGCAAGAACACTTACACCCCACACACATACAAACACTTAAACTACATCTTACATACACATGCACCTTAAAGTATACCTAAAAGCTTTGCAGTGTTTCACTTTGCTCCGACTTGTAAATTCAATGTTTTTAATATTCCTAAAGTGACTTAGGTTTCTTACTATTATGATTCCTAATTGTTCGGGGAAAGAATGAGTGTTTGTATCTATCTGTCCTGGAATCTATCGCCCTTATTTTATCTTTGTGGTCTGATCTACCTAAGTAGTTTGGGGCCATTAGAATTCCTTCAGTGCCATAATTAAACTCGTTTGTTCTGAACCTTTCTTAAAGTCTGAGTCTCGCTTGTTCTCTCCGCGCTTCAAGTGGTTCCCAGCCTAAATCCCCTAAGAGACCTGTCAAATTGGGTTCTTATCATAACAATTTTTAACGAATCTAGCGGATTTTCGCTGGACTGTATCTAATTCTTTTTGCCACATTTTCTCCCAAGGGTCCCAAATACTTGCGGCATATTCCAAATGAGGTCTAACTAGAGTAAAGTAACACCTCTCTTTAACTTTCTCATTACATTTCCCCACCACCCGTTTTATGGAGCCAAGTTTCTTTAAAGCTGATCCGCATATTGTCCTGATATGTGCTCCCCATGAAAGGCGTGGTGTTAGAACAACCCCCAAATATTTAACTTGATCGGCCGCAGTCTGTGCTGGACCCTCTATTTTGTAGTTTACATCCTGTTCCTCGCGTTCTTTGTTCCAAAATTTCAAAACTGCGCATTTATCTATATTAAGTGTCAATCCCCATTTATTGTACCATTCCGAGATATTGTCTAAGTCTCTAGAGAGTAGCTCGCGATTTAGTTGGCTCCTTATTTCCCTGTATACCACCGTATCGTCAGCAAATAACCTCAGATTGCTACCAACGTGTGTGCTTAAGTCATATTAGGAACAGAAGAGGCCCTATTACACTTCCCTGGGGGACGCCCGAATTTACATCTCTATCCGTTGAGCACAACCCATCAATGACTACTACGAGGGTCATCCGGAAAGTAGTACCCGTTCGTGAAATAAAGACACAAAAGTAAATATTAACAAACATAAAAAATTTTATTTGAAAGAGGATACTTTAAACTACTTCTCAACATAATCTCCAAGCAAATTAAGGCATTTGTCATAACGTGTGACAAGTTTCTGTATTCCTGCTGCATAGTCCTTCGCCGCCAGCTCATTGAGATACGCGAGGGACCCATCTTGCACAAATTTTTGCATAATGCAGATGGTGTTTAACAATTTCATGAACAATTGTACGAGAAACATTGGGAAAATGCTCACAGATGTCATCAATTGTGACGCGCCGATCGTTCCTCACGAATTCGTCAACTGAGCTCACCAGTTGGTCTGTAATGACAGACGGTCTCCCCGAACGCTCATCGTCGTGTGTGTTCCCCCTCCCCATGTTGAAGTTGCGACACCACCGCCGAACAGACGACTCGTCCATTACATTGTCTCCATACACCTCCTTTAATTGGCGATGAATATCACATGGGCGAACGTTTCTTGCATTGAGGAATTTAATCACTGCCCTCACTTCACAACTGGCGGCGTTCTCAATTTTTTTAAACATTGTAAACAATCACAGAAACAACATAGGCAATGCTAGCGTCACGCAACTTGGCTCAGAGAAGGCAGACAAGCCACTGAAGCTATCTGACCTCGTCCAGCGGCTACTCGCGTCGTCAGCACTTCATGCGGCACGAACGGGTACTACTTTCCGGATGACCCTTTGCTTTGATTTGTTTGCGATTTGATAAGAAGTCTCCAATCCAATTAATTATTTTCTCGTTGATCCCATAGTATTTAAGTTTATGCAACAGTTTATTGTGTGGGACTTTGTCGAAGGCTTTTTTGAAATCCAGGAATACTGCATCGACTTGTGTGTTGTTTTCTCCCGATCTAAGTATATCGTGAATGAAGAGACCAAGTTGTGTTTCGCAAGATCTGCTTTTCCTAAATCCGTGCTGGTTGTGGATTAGTATTAGTTTTCCTAATATCAAGAAATCTCATAATGTTAGTGACAATAATGTGTTCCAATATTTTACAAGAGATGGATGTTAAAGAAATATGTCGGTAATTGGTTGGTTTATCCCTATCGCCGCCTTTATAGATGGGAGTTATATGGGCTAGCTTCCAGTCGCGAGGCACTGAGTCTTCTTCTATCGATTTTAGAAAAACAATGTGTAAAAACGGGGCAATGTCTTCAGCTAATTCCTTTAATATTCTAGCGGGTATTTCTTCCAGACCAGGTGCCTTGTGTGCCTTTATACTACGGAGCAGATGTACTATTCCCTGCTTGGTCAGGGTAAGATCGCTCATGTGTTCCCCGGGTGGGTGTGGAGGATCGTTTGGTGCGTTTGTGCTTTTAATGTAGACGCTCTGGAAAAAATGGTTTAAAATATTTGCCTTTTCCACGCTATCTGTAATGATTTCTCCATTTTCCGTCTTCAAAGATTGAACGGTTGGACGTTTACACTGTATTTCCCTAACGTAGGACCAGAATGACTTTGGATTTTTCTCAAGATGTTCGCTTAGCATTTAGATTATAATTTCATTTTTAAAATTCTCGTAGTCCGTTAAAATTTGCCTTGTTGTATGGGTATATTTTACGTATTTCTTTGTTTATTTTGATGAACTTAGTTTTTAACTTTACAAGAATAGCCTTATGGTCACTGATTCCGTCTATTTTTTCAGTGTTCGTAATGATTTTTTGCATATAAGTCGCAAATATGTCTAGTATTCTTTGGCCCCGTGTTAGTGATTTAAGAATTTCACTTCTGACACTTTGTCCTCTAACCATCCACCCCCATATCATATTATTATATGGTTACCGAATTCCCATGCATTTTATTCTAAACCTGCTAATTTTATTCACCACTGCAATGAAAGATCAACTATTAGCAAATGCCGGGAATAGGAGTTTCAACATGATTGAACGCCAGACACTCAGGAGGCTTTATCCACTCCCCCACTCGAAAATTAACAATTCAGGGTGCTGCTGGCCGTAAATCTCTTATGGGCTGAATAAAGATGGGATCCCTTTTCTTTGCCTACTGAGCAAAGCACAAGCAAAGGAATAAGACCGGTGAAGCGTCTTTGGCAATTAAGCGAGCATTTACTCACCGCTCATCCATCTACCCTCATCTATTTGGGTGCTCTTGAACATGCCCCTGGAAATTTTCAACAAAATCTGTCATCAAACACCTCGGGACTAAATAAACTATAATCCACTGTAATTAGAAAACCAGCAGGTGTAAATATCTTGCGATATTTATAATCTACATCTGCATAATACCCCGCAAGCCGCCGCAAGGGCGTGCGGCGGGGGGTGTTAGGGGGTATAATATGTGCAGCAACGTGTAAAATTAAATAACAATGCATTAACCTTTTTTGAATTCTTACCAGACACTTATAAATTAAAAATATATGACGTCTTCTGCTTTGCTGGATTGATTTGATACAATGATTATCTCATATTATCATTGGGAACCAGTTGACTCTAACTGAAAAATTCCCAACAGCTAGTAGACTGAAAAGAATTAGTAAAAAGATAAAATCTGGGCCTCTAATTAGCCAATCACGAAATGGATATATATCATATAAATCATTATAGATATATATATACATATGTATATGTATATATGTATATATATATATATATATATATATATATATATATATATATATATGTATATCATCATGTATATATATATATATATATATATATATATACTGAGCCCGTGGGTCGTGGTGGTCTAGGGGGTAGAGCATTGGACTCGGAGGGTCCCGGGTTCGATTCCCGGGCAAGTCTCTGGGCAGCTCCACCTGCAATGCTTTGTATATTTATTGTATTGTATTCTGGTACCCGAAAAAGCACATGCTATGTGCTTTTTCGGGTACCAGATCTTCCTGGGAGACCATAACCGGCACAGGGAAAGGAACTGGCACCCCTACCTTGATGTGTGAGTTGCACACGCCGTATATACATATATATACATACATATATATATATATATATATATATATATATATATATATATATATATATATATATATATACAGGTATATACATATATAAGTTTTTAAAACAGTGGCGTCATAAATATGAATTACTTCTGCTACTTTATTTTGTAATTCTGGTACTATTCACTGCCAACCTTCAACTTCCATTTTTATGGTTTGCTGATGCCTTCAACCACCCCTCTCATTGGTCAATCTCTGCGTTTTCTCCCCTCTGCAGTCCCATTAATTACGGATTCTCGTAAACTATCGCTACCCTACAACATGCTAATTGATATTTTTCTCTTGGATGTGTCCCAGGGTTTCTCTCTCCACCCGTAACTCCATGTTACTAACTCATTTTTTTCTATCCAGTATTTTACACCATTATATTGAGAACCGTATTTTACTTAGTTCCATTGTAATGTTTTCCACTTTTTCTTAGTTACCCAATTCCTATCCGCATCTCACACCCATTTGAGCTGAAATCAGGCTAACATTTACTGAACAGGAGACTGCGAAGGGATATTTTCTATGACTACATAGCTTTTGAGCCGAATGGTGATTTTATTTTTATTATCTCCTGTGGTCCCAAAAATGTTCCTCATTGCACAAACAAAACAATTACTTGGACTGATGAAATGCTATAGTGAAGATCGCTCGAATGGAAGCAATTAGACAGAGGAGCAATATGCAGGGTGGGAGGAATGAAACGTGCGGATCTTTCTTCTGCATGAGACTCGTGTCATCTCCGGATGAAAAGCATAGAAGTGAGGAGAGGTGCGTGCAAATTGAAGGGGCGTCCGGGGAAGTAATGGCGAGTCCAAGGAGCCATGGAGTGCCGCGGAGGTCCCGTCTACTAGCGGACCGGGGAGGGGGGACTCGGCGGGGGAGATTGGGGGGGGGGGCGGGTTAAGTAGGGAGATGAAGGAGGCAGGGGTGTTGGCTGTTCCCTCCTCCAGCGGAAGGAGAGGCCGTGGGATTTTAGGGTCTGAAGCACTTAGCCAGTTTCCAAGCTTCCTAATGGCAGTAGTTGCATTCCGATGACTTAAATATTTAAGCGTTTAATGAATTCATAGAGGGGGTATGGAAGAGAGTGGATGGGGGCGAAGAGAGGGGTGGGTGAGGGAAGGGGTTGGCGAAGGGAGGGAGATGTGAGGCAGGTGGCGTGGGTGGTCGGCGGACGAGGCCGCCTGAGGTCACTCCCTCCTTGGGATCACCTGAGAGTCACCGCACCTCCCGATGCCTTCTTCGAAACTCTCTTCTTTCATAATTTCATGCGCACACACACAAACATCCGCACAAGCACGCCTGCCTCCACGGCGTCTCGGAAAGTTTGACGATGTGAACAGGTTGGAATTAGTTTTACTGCCAATTGGAGAACCCGGCCTTAGGCGATAAAACGCTCGCTTATGATCATGTTTGGCAAAATGCCTCGAAGGAAATTTATTTTCGGGTGAAAGTAGATGATACTTCATGTTTGTAGCATCCACATCCTGGTTCAGGTAAATTTACATAACTTCTCATGCTATCAATATTTACATACTGGCGTTGAATAAGTCAAATATCTCATATCTTAAATGATTTAAACATTTCATCTCGGTCATATTTTCAATCCCGAGTCGATAACTACTGTTTTACAGGAGTTGTTTACTTTTCCATTCAAAAATCGCAGTTTTCGGGTAATAATTTCACAGAAATTTCGTGGGGAAAAATCAAACGCTAATATATCATATATGTTTAAAATATTTAACATTCTCGATTTTTGGAAAGCCACTTTCTAAAACTCAGTCAATTTTATTCGTATTTTGTATTGATGATAAAGCAGTAGTCTATCCATCATAGGTATGGCTTTATTTATGAGAAAACTACCCTATTTCCCTCAAGATGTAGACTGTTTATCAGCATGGGTAAATATTTCAATAAGAGGTGAAAACTGATTTTGGTACAAATACCTTGAAATTTGCATGCTTTCATTCTTCAGCCCAATATATATAATGTCCTCTATTCTCTCCTTTACTCATTTGATTGCCTTATTTTCTCAAAACGTTTTTTAACGTCTCCCTCTCTCTTGGAGAGACTGGCATTTAGTATAAACGAATTTTCGGACTTTCTCAAAATTTTTTTCCTACCACTATTATGCTAATCATATGTGTTTCATTTTGATTCCCTTCTTTTTTGATTTTTCCCAATATTCCTCTTATGAGAAAACATCTCAAAAGACAAATCAGGCAAATATTTCCTACCTCCGCGACCAAGATTCGAAAAAAAATCTTCAAACTTAACATGCCCTGGGTCAATTTGCTATGAAACATTAAAAGACCAAGTACAAAACCATTGTTTATAAGCCAAAGGGTAGCTTGATAGTCGAACCCAGTTAATGGATATGAATCATGTGAGGTAAATTTGACTGAGCGGGACGTATATTATTCTTAGACTCGTACTTCCAGGGGTATTCATTCAACCGCCATTTTGGAAGGAGTACATCGCCAGAAAACGTAAATCACAATTTTAAACCAAGGCATGCATTTTACAGCGTTCTACAATTAGAGACTCCATCAACTGTTATTTATTGATTGGGGTAGATGGATTTGGTTTGCGACTTCGAGCAAACGCTCTCGCAAGTGGGGAAGTTAATGCCACAGAATGCAATGAGGCAGAGGACTTGAGTTGAGGTGCGAGGGATCCGAAGGCTCGACTGGGAGCATTTCCAATTACTGTCTCCTTGTGTGCCCCACTTCCTAGGGGTCACAGGTCCCCACGGAGTGGGTGCATGGGGGGGGGAGAGGTGGGAGGAGGGCGTTTTGAAATTGCGACCATGCGTCTTGTTGCCGCAATCCCTTATCCGCTGTCCGATTAACGACGCAGTAAATCTGAATCTTCAAACCTTAGTGGAACGTAGTGGCTAAAATTTCCCAGCATGAGTCCCAAATGTGCACTGCCATAATTAGGGCTGTTTTCAAATTTAAGGGTTGGAGGTCCACCACGCTCCCTCAACGAAGCACAATCTATTCGGCAGAGGCTGCCAGCTTGAAATTAAGGATATTTCTCATTGTGAGTAAAGAAATATGGAAATGGCAAGCGAGGACTTAGCAACAATCTCTGCGTGTTTACCTTTGCTAGGAGAGTCTACTCTATGAGTCCCCAGGCTCCTTTCTTGCATTTAACAAGAGCTTTTTAGTGTATGTGAGGTATATCCAATAACTACGCGAACTGGTGCAATCTGTCGGTCATAATGCGGATTATAGCTCCGCCCACTAGCGGCGCTAGTTGCCAGAGACCCAATGGCGGATGGTCGAGCTGTTCGTTCGGTGCCAGTTATGTTAGTTTCTGTTGTCCTTTTTTTACTGTTTGTCGTGAATGGAAATTGACGGAATCACGGAGCAACGAATCAATATAAATTTTTCAGGAGAAGTGCGGTAAAAGTAATTAAGACATTACTGAAATATTAACAGCTGTTTACGGTGATAATGCCATAAAGAAATCATCCGTTTTCAAGTGGTTTAAGGGTTTTAAATATGGCCGACAAGACGCCACTGATGATACAAGACCGGAACTACCTTCAACCTCCTGTGTTGACGACAACATTAATCCCCCGCCTCACGCCCTTGCGTTGGCCTGCGGGCTTTTATGTAGATATTTTTTATATATAATTCGTATCCCCAATACATACAGGGTTCGTCCGGAAAATAAGTGTACTGAGCTCAGGAAAAAAAAATTATTACACTTTTATGTATCTTAAGCTAATATTCCTCAAAATAGGACCCTTGTGAGTCGATACACTTGTTCCAGCGGCGTTCCCATTCCTGGAACGCTCCCGCGAAGGCATCATCGGGAACCTTTCGAAAACTCGTCGTCGACCTCTTCTCTGCCCTCCACGAACATCTTGTGCCACCGAAAGATCATGTTTCTGGACATGGCTGACTCCCCGTAAGCCTGGTTAATCATACCGACAGTTTCGGTAGACGATTTCCCAAGCTTTACCGCAGATTTGATGGAATAACGCTGCTCCAAAAACTTCGGCATCGCGTTCCGTGACGTGGGTCGAGCGTGGAGGTTCGCGTTAACAGAGCTCCTCACTACACCACAGCTCAGAGCCGACTGCCTTTTTCACCATCGCTTGCCAACATACCCCCCTCCAATCGCAGCCCGTCAGAGCGGTGCTGGGCGCGCCTGGAGCGGCGGGAAAAAATCAGTACACTTATTTTCCGGACGAACCCTGTATTCAGAGATTTCTGCTTAATCCTCTGAAATATTCAATTACCACAGAGAAGTTTATATCGTAAATATGCAATGTACATGGAGTTTCACTATTTTTCCATTGTCTTCAGGTTAAATGGTTTTCACGTATAAACGATTCCTTTAGATTTCAAGGACGGTCATTTATGTTTCCACCTATGCAAGTTGTATCGAGCTAGACATATCCTTCAGTGCACGCATCTAACACAAACTTAAAGTTTTTTGTATTCCCAACTCGAGTGGCCCTCCGCCTATAGTCTCCCAGTTCCGATCCTCCAACCAAGTGCTACCTCTAATCTACTCATTCTTACGAATTATTTAAACGATCAAGCATGGTCACCCTGCGATTCTGTCGAATTAAATTGGTTGGAAGGAGGCAGAGTCAAGGATAGGTGAAACTAATGAGTAATGCTGAATTATAATTTTCGAAGTAATCTTAATGATGGAGACGCCATGGCGGTCCTCGAAGTCCCGGCGCGTCTCACGATCATCCGCGCAATCGATTGACGTCCTTCGGGGGCGAGGTCAATCCTTCCCGCCCACTCCTCGTCCTCGCTCCCTCTTACAGCAGAGGCGCGTACGAACGGTAGCACGGCGCGGACGTGAGGAGAACAAAAACGCAGCGACGCTATCACCGCGCGCTCGGCACTAATCTAAATTCCAATTCAGCTAGCCGTCACTCCGTTTCCTCGCCCTCGCGACGTATTTAGGAACCCATCTCCATTAGCCCCCCGCGACCCGAAACAACCCCCACCCGCCCCCCACGAACCGCCCCCCGCCAATCAGACCGGTCCGGTACGTGCACAAGTGGGGGAAGAGTTCGGATAAAGAAATCATTGTGACACATCCTACGGGGCCTATCAACCAATATCACGTAGTGCCATCTCTCGGCGGAAGGGCGGACAATCAGCGCTTCCAATTACGCGTCGCATCACGGGCGCCGCCCCGCCCACACTTCCACTCCGAGTGAAGAATCTCTCCTTCCCGGCGGGCGGTATGAGGGGAGCCGGCATTGCCACTTGGCACGGAGCCTCAAATTCATACTCCAAGGGTTTCCCATGGGTGAAATATTGGCAAATTTATAAGCCGATCCATGAACGTTGGCTATCCCATTCAATCTAAATTGTATTAAATAAACTGCAGGAAATTTCATTTCTCGAATACTTCAGCGGCTGAAAAGCTCCGTCTCAAATTAAATTGCATGTAAATCATGAGCCTCTCAACACCAAAGTGGCCAAAGCAAGTTATGGTTAGAGGAGTTAAACTTCAGGGTAAGGGTAGGGACACTGACCATTGGTAGAAAGTACATGAAAAGAATGACCGAGCATATGTACATGGCTACCAGATTAATTTCATAAGTTACAAAGGGTCGCTATGCACATGCCAGCGAGCTTCTGCAATGAAAGCCCACCCTATACATTGGGTACACATTGGATGTAGGGTGACATTGTTTGTCCTTCATTACAATCGCTTAACTTCATCAGTATTATAAAAGAATTTAAGGCTGTATATGGATACATATAGTATATTGATATAAAAAATCATGCTGTAGCAATAATCTAAAAACTTATATTATGCATGATGTAAACACTAGCTGGGTAACATTCTGGGCCGAATGGTAACTCAAGTGGTTAGAGCATCGGCCCGACAAGTCGAAAGATCCGCAGTTAAGGTCCCTGTCAAGGAAATATTTTTACGTGTGTGTGATATGCTTGATCCCGTCTTCCCCATCTCTCCTGTGGTAGTTTTTTATATGCATTCCTTTCCCTTTTTCTTCCACATATTTCTTCGTGAATGAATATTTTTCCCCCTCATTGCGGGTTTTCGTGTTTGAATGTGTGTATATATCTACCATCACCTAATGAATGTGTGTATACTCTACCATCACCTTCGGTCAGTTTAGGAGGTGATGGTAGAGTTCACCCAGTACCCAGCCCTATACGGCGTGTGAAATTCACACATCAGGGTAATAAGGGGGGGCAGTTCCTTTCCCTGTGCCGGCTATGGTTTCCCAGGAAGACCTGGTACCCGAAAAATCACTTTAGCTTGGGTGGAGCTGCAGGTGCCCAGAGTGCCTTGCCCGGGAATGGAGCCCGGGACCCTCCGGTCAGCAGTCCAACGCTCTACCCACTGGACTACCACGACCCACACACACACATATGAGTATATATATATATATATATATATATATATATATACTCATTTATACAGAAACAGATATAAGGAAAAGGGATAGGAACACATATAAGGGACGAACACAATAAAGGTGGGGAAGGCGGAATCGAACGGATCACAAGAGTAAAAATATTTCCTTGACCGGGACTCGAACCTCGGATCTTTCCACTTGCCGGGCGGATGCTCTTAACCACTTGAGCTATCGAGGAAACGTAATTTACCCTGAGATCCGTGGGTCTAATATGTCGCCAAGCGCCCCGATTCTTTAGCCAAGAGATGGCGTCAGGGGACTGTTTCACCCACCAAAGGAGAAATAGACAATACACAAGAGGAAAGGACAGTGGTTTAGAATTCATACAAAATCATACAGGAAAGGAACAGTGCGTTTCGTGGCACGCACAGCCAGAAGAAAGAGATGAGCCACATGTTCCTATCCCTTTTCCTTATATCTGTTTCTGTATAAATGAGTATTTATTCGCCGTTTGGCGGGATTTCGTGTTTGAATGTGTATTTGGCCAATGTGGCTCATCTCTTTCTTCTGGCTATGCGTGCCACGAAACGCACTGTTCCTTTCCTGTATGATTTTGTATGAATTCTAAACCACTGTCCTTTCCTCTTGTGTATTGTCTACTTCTCCTTTGGTGGGTGAAACAGTCCCCTGACGCCATCTCTTGGCTAAAGAATCGGGGCGCTTAGCGACATATTAGACCCACGGATCTCAGGGTAAATTACGTTTCCTCGATAGCTGAAGTGGTTAAGAGCATCCGCCCGGCAAGTGGAAAGATCCGGTGTTCGAGTCCCGGTTGAGGAAATATTTTTACTCTTGTGATCCGTTCGATTCCGCCTTCCCCACCTTTATTCTGTTCGTCCTTTATATGTGCTCCTATCCCTTTTCCTTATATCTGTTTCTGTATAAATGAGTATTTATTCGCCGTTTGGCGGGATTTCGTGTTTGAATGTGTATATATATATATATATATATATATATATATATATATATATATATATATATATATATATATATATATATATATATATAAATATATGTATATGTATACTCATAAATATATATATATATCTACATTCAAACACGAAATCCCGATAAACGGCGAGCAAATACTCATTTGCACAGAAATAGATGTAAGGAAAAGGGATAGGAACACACATAAAAGACGAACACAGGAGAAGTGGGGTAGGTGAAATCAGGCAAATCACGAGTGTAAAAGTACTTCCTAGACCGAGACTTGAACTCCGCATCTTTCCACTTGCCGGGCAGAGGCTCCTAACCGCTTCAGCTATCCAGGAAACGAAACTTACACAGAGATCTGCGATTCTTTTTGCAACCAATTGCCCCAATTCTTTGGTCAAGACAAGGCGTTAGGATGCTGTTTCACTTCAAAAGGAGAAAAAGACAACACACCCAAGAATAATGGCTGGTAGTTTAGCAATCATACAACATCATTAAAGTTAAGAACCGTGCGTTTCGTGGCACGAATTTCTCCTGTGTTCCTCCTTGTGTTGCTATACCTTTTCCTAATATCTTTTTCTGTATATATATATATATATATATATATATATATATATATATATATATATATATACATGATTATATCTATATATATAAAGGAGAGTGTTTGTTTGTATGTATGTAATTTGTTTACTTTTTTGCTGTCATAGAAACACAACAACCTCCTGTAATCCATCTAACCCAAAAACATTATGGGAAAAATATAAAGAATCAATGAGTGAGGATATACTGGCTAAAGTTCGAAGTGAAAATCCTACATTGGATATTATGTTTAACTCCGACATTTTTAATAAAACTTTGATTATTTTGGAGGAAAAGTGTATCACCATGGTTAACAAGACTTTAGTGGAACTCGGTCTTTTTGCACCTGTACAAGATCAACAGGGTGTATTTTATCCAGATTATATACGTGAAACTAGCTACAATGTCTTAGACTTAGAAGCATACATCGCGGATAAAAAGCCACTTCTTAATGAAGATCAGAAATTCGCGTACGAAACAATAATGGATCAAGTAGGTAAACAAGAAGGAGGTATCATTTTTCTTGATGCTGCTGGTGGCACGGGAAAAACATTTTTAATTAATTTAGTTCTCGCTGAAATCAGGGTTCATGGAGACATTGCTCTAGCCGTTGCATCTTCAGGTATTGCAGCGACATTAATGGAAGGAGGAAGAACAGCCCACTCTGCCCTTAAGTTGCCACTTAATATTTCCCGACAAGAAAATCCCACATGTCATATAAATAAAACAAGCGGCCAGGCACAAGTTCTTATAGAATGTAAATTGATAGTATGGGATGAGTGTACGATGGCTCATAAAAAATCTCTTGAGGCCCTCAACGCAACACTTCAAGATCTTAGAGGAAACTGCAGTTTAATGGGAGGAGCTCTGATACTCCTGTGTGGAGACTTCCGTCAAACTCTGCCTGTCATTCCAAAATCGACTCCAGCCGATGAAATTTATGCCTGTTTAAAACATTCTGTTCTATGGAATCATGTCCAAGAAATTAGCCTTAAACAAAACATGCGAATCCTCTTAAGAGATGGGAATGCTCAAAATTTTGCAAATAAACTTTTGGAGATTGGAGAAGATATATTAGTTATTGAAGCATCTGGTATGATAAAATTGTCATCAGATTTATGTGTATCGGTGAAAACTGTCCGCGATATGATACAAGCAGTCTATCCTAACGTTAATCAAAATTATAAAAATTTACAATGGTTGCGAGAAAGAGCCATTCTTGCTCCTAAGAACGATGATGTTAATGAAATATTAACAAGGAGATACTAGCCATGCTGCCAGGAGACGTGATTGAATATAAATCGGTTGATACCGTAGTGGATGCTGACGAAGCCGTCAATTATCCAACGGAATTCCTAAATTCACTTGATCCAGCTGGATTGCCACAACATCGCCTTATACTTAAAGTAGGATCTCCAATCATTTTATTGCGAAATTTAGATCCACCAAAACTCTGCAATGGGACACGATTGTGTGTGACAAAATTAATGAAAAATATAATCCAGGCAGTCATTTTAACTGGAAAAGGAAAAGGTGAAATAATTTTTATTCCACGGATACCTCTAATCCCAACTGATCTTCCCTTCAACTTTAAAAGATTACAGTTTCCAGTTCGGCTAGCTTTTTCAATTACCATTGATAAATCAAAGGGACAGTCTTTAAAGTTTTGTGGTGTTGATCTAAGATCGCCATGTTTTAGCCACGGGCAACTTTATGTTGCTTGCTCCAGAGTAGGTTCGCCTAAAAATTTATATATTCTTTCTCCTGGATATGAAACAAAAAATGTAGTTTATAAACAGGTGTTAAGTAAAAAAGATTCTTAAATTTGTATGAAGTAGTGTATTATTGTACTTTATAATTTGTTGTTTTTATTTATGTAGTATATAGTATTTATATTATTGTTTCTCCCTAACCCGTGCAAAGCCGGGTATTCAGCTAGTATATAATAAATATGTACTGAGTATATATATTGAGTATAGATACTTACTATATATATATATATATATTTATATATATATAATTATGTATATATATATATATATATATATATATATATACTGAGCCCGTGGGTCGTGGTAGTCCAGGGGGTAGAGCATTGGACTACTGACCGGAGGGTCCCGGGTTCGATTCCCGGGCAAGTCTCTGGGCAGCTCCACCTGCAATGCTTTGTATATTTATTGTATTGTGTTCTGGTACCCGATAAACCACGTGCTATGTGCTTTTTCGGGTACCAGATCTTCCTGGGAGACCATATCCGGCAGAGGGAAAGGAACTGGCACCCCTAACTTGGTGTGTGAGTTACATACGCCGTATTTACATAAATATACATACATATATAAGTTTTGTTATATATATATATATATATATATATATATATATATATATATATATATATATATATATATATATATACAGGGATTCACCCAAAAGTGGTAGGACTGATTTTCCCTGGCGCGAACGGAGCAGTGGAGGGGGGTCTACCTGGTAGGGTAAGGTGGAGGGGGCTCTTAGCAACAGACCGACACCAACCTTAGTCGCCTGTGGGCTGTCGTTGAGTGAGGACACCGTTTTTAGTGAAGCAAGTTTTTTGTCCGCGTCAAAAAACAAAATGAATCTGAATTTAGAGCAACGTTATTCCGTGAAGTTTTGTGTGAAACTCGGGAAGACGGCAACTGAGACCCTCGATATGATCAAGCAGGCTTATGGGGACACTGCCTTAAGGCGTTTCACAGTATTTGAGTGGCACAAGTTGTTTAAAGAGGGTAGAAGCTCGTTGAAGACGACCATCGCTCCGGACGGCCGTCGACGGCAAGAACCGACACGAATGTGGACAGAGTGAGGACACTGCTGAACACAGACCGACGCTTAACCAGTGAAGAAATTGCAGACCAGTTGGGTCCGTCTGAATCCAACGTTCAATGCATTATTTCACAGGATTTGGCCATGCGCAAGGTGTGCGCCTAGATGGTGCCGAAAATTCTGAGTGTCGACCGACAGGCAACGCGTGTGCGCATTTCCGAAGAAGTGTTATCCAATTTGCACCGAGATGAAAATTGTTTTGACAATGTGATAACTGGTGATGAAACATGGGTTTTTCAATATGACCCCGAAACGAAAAGACAATCCGTGGAATGGCACACTTCCGCGTCCCCACGTCCAAAAAAGGCTGGCATGAGCAAATCAAAAATCAAAACGATGTTGATTGTGTTTTTTGACCGTCATGGAGTGGTTCACAAGGAGTTTGTCCCACCAGGTGAGACTGTGAATGCAAACTTTTACGTGCAGGTGCTCACCCGCCTCCGAGAACACGTGAAAAGAATCCGACCGGCCATCGCAAACTGCTGGGTGCTTCATCATGACAACGCGCCGTGCCATGGCGCGCTCGTCCTCAGACAGCTCCTGGCCTAATACGGCGTTACCACGTTGCCGCACCTGCCCTATTCTCCCGATCTGGCACCACCGGACTTCTTCTTAATCCCCCTGATGAAAAGACAGCTCAAGGGACGACGTTTTGACTCGATAAAGGCCGTTCAAGAGGCTTCGACGAGGGTCATCAACGGCAACGCCAAAGAAAATTTCCAGCGGGCGTACGGGGAATGGGAGCAAGGTTATACTAAGTGTGTAGCAGCTCTAGGATCATACTTTGAAGATTATTAATTCGATGTAAGTATATCGTCAATAAAATTCTTGTAAAAAAATAAGTCCTACCACTTTTGGGTGCAACCCTGTATTAGGCAGTTCCAATGCCCGGCGTATAATGAATCCGCTGCGCCGCAGAGTCCAACAGGAGGGAGGTGTTGGATTCTTGTCGTCCTGGTGTACACCAGGCGCCGAGGTACCCCAGGTGAAGCTGCCGGTGAAGGCGGCCGTCAGTAATACGGGCTGCTCCAAGCTACGCATTGTGGCTCATGTCGAGACAAACGACGCCTCGGAACGTGGATCTGAAGAGACCCAGCGCACCTTTAAGTAGACGCACTCGGAGGTGAAACGAGTCGAGACAGATGTGAAGGTCCCGATTAAATTAAGTATATGTAGTATAGTGCCGCGTAAAGACCGCGGAAGGCTCGTTTGGAGCCGAATTGAGGGTTTAAATTAGATTTTTCCGGGATTTTGCCGGGGAATCGGAGCGGACTTCGTTGATCTGAGGCCTGTCCTCTCATCGTGTCGGCTACCCCTTAATCGCTCCGGGGTCCATTATACTGCCGAGGCATCGCAGTTGGTAGTGCGTAGGTTATACGAACACGTTTCGGGGGTTTAGCATAGCTGGTAGGCAGGGACTTTGGTCATATATTGGGATAAATAAAGTAAAATCCAGCGCTTTTTGTCAATTCAGATCAAGTTATGCCTCTCGAATCTCCAAAAAAATTAAACAAACAAGCACTAGCGTTAAAACAACATAAAACCTTTGTAAATTAAATAAAATTGGTGCTTCTAAATACATATCAGATAGCAATGCAAGTGAATGTAATTCTTTTGTCTCTGTTAACCATGAATCGTCTCAAAAAATTTTGTTAGCGTACATAATACCGAAAAACAAAAAGTAATTGACCAAATTAAAATTATAACATTAAACTGCCGTAGCATTAGCAACAAAATATCGGATATTGAACATATTTTTGTCAGTACAAACGCAGACATTGTAGTTGATAGAAAGTAGTTAATAGAAAGTTGGCTCACGGGCGATATAGCAAGCAATGAGGCTTTTCCAAACGGTTTCACAATTTACAGAAGGGCCAGACCAAATGGATTGGATGGGGGAGTATTCTTTGCAGTAAAGTTACATCTTAGTTGCCAACGATATGAATGCGACGTAAATGACATAGAAAGCGTTTGGTGCAAAATTAGGGATTACAATGGTAGAAGCCTATTCGTGTGTTCATTTTATAGACCCACAGATTCTAACACAGATGTCCTACACAAGCTCGACGAACAAATATCCACTCTCAGCAGCAGACATAGCAACAGTAATATTATAATCGCTGGTGACATCAATCAACCGTCAATTGACTGGGACATGTACAGCGTACAAAAATCTGCCAAAAACCGAGATTCATGCCAAGAACTACTTCATATATTCACAAAACACTCCTTGGAACAAATTCTTAAATCACCAACACGGGGCCAAAACATACTAGATATTTCTGCGACTTCTATGCAAAAAATCATTAAAAAAACATTGAAATAATAGACGGAATCAGTGACCATAAGGCTATTCTTGTAGAGTTAAAAACTAAGTTCGTCAAAATAAACAAAGAAATACGTAAAATATACCCATAAAACAAGGAAAATTTTAACGGACTACGAGAATATTTAAAAATGAAATTACCAGAATACAAAACAAAACCACTGTCAACCAAAACAAAGAACACTTGGAATTATTTATTAAATATTTTACGCGAAGGAATGAAGACGTACATCCCGTCCAAACTCAAACTTAGTTTTTATGAATTCATCCAAACAGCAACTAAAAGAATGTCGTAGTAAGACGATAAGTACTATGAGCACAGCACTACACTCTTTATAATCTAAATGCTAAGCGAACATCTTGAGAAAAATCCAAAGTCATTCTGGTCCTACGTTAGGGAAATACAGTGTAAACGTCCAACCGTTCAATCTTTGAAGACGGAAAATGGAGAAATCATTACAGATAGCGTGGAAAAGGCAAATATTTTAAACCATTTTTTCCAGAGCGTCTACATTAAAAGCACAAACGCACCAAACGATCCTCCACACCCACCCGGGGAACACATGAGCGATCTTACCCTGACCAAGCAGGGAATAGTACATCTGCTCCGTAGTATAAAGGCACACAAGGCACCTGGTCTGGAAGAAATACCCGCTAGAATATTAAAGGAATTAGCTGAAGACATTGCCCCGTTTTTACACATTGTTTTTCTAAAATCGATAGAAGAAGACTCAGTGCCTCGCGACTGGAAGCTAGCCCATATAACTCCCATCTATAAAGGCGGCGATAGGGATAAACCAACCAATTACCGACATATTTCTTTAACATCCATCTCTTGTAAAATATTGGAACACATTATTGTCACTAACATTATGAGATTTCTTGATATTAGGAAAACTAATACTAATCCACAACCAGCACGGATTTAGGAAAAGCAGATCTTGCGAAACACAACTTGGTCTCTTCATTCACGATATACTTAGATCGGGAGAAAACAACACACAAGTCGATGCAGTATTCCTGGATTTCAAAAAAGCCTTCGACAAAGTCCCACACAATAAACTGTTGCATAAACTTAAATACTATGGGATCAACGAGAAAATAATTAATTGGATTGGAGACTTCTTATCAAATCGCAAACAAATAGTAGTCATTGATGGGTTGTGCTCAACGGATAGAGATGTAAATTCGGGCGTCCCCCAGGGAAGTGTAATAGGGCCTCTTCTGTTCCTAATATGACTTAAGCACACACGTTGGTAGCAATCTGAGGTTATTTGCTGACGATACGGTGGTATACAGGGAAATAAGGAGCCAACTAAATCGCGAGCTACTCTCTAGAGACTTAGACAATATCTCGGAATGGTACAATAAATGGGGATTGACACTTAATATAGATAAATGCGCAGTTTTGAAATTTTGGAACAAAGAACGCGAGGAACAGGATGTAAACTACAAAATAGAGGGTCCAGCACAGACTGCGGCCGATCAAGTTAAATATTTGGGGGTTGTTCTAACACCACGCCTTTCATGGGGAGCACATATCAGGACAATATGCGGATCAGCTTTAAAGAAACTTGGCTCCATAAAACGGGTGGTGGGGAAATGTAATGAGAAAGTTAAAGAGAGGTGTTACTTTACTCTAGTTAGACCTCATTTGGAATATGCCGCAAGTATTTGGGACCCTTGGGAGAAAATGTGGCAAAAAGAATTAGATACAGTCCAGCGAAAATCCGCTAGATTCGTTAAAAATTGTTATGATAAGAACCCAATTTGACAGGTCTCTTAGGGGATTTAGGCTGGGAACCACTTGAAGCGCGGAGAGAACAAGCGAGACTCAGACTTTAAGAAAGGTTCAGAATAAACGAGTTTAATTATGGCACTGAAGGAATTCTAATGGCCCCAAACTACTTAGGTAGATCAGACCACAAAGATAAACTAAGGGCGATAGATTCCAGGACAGATAGATACAAACACTCATTCTTTCCCCGAACAATTAGGAATCATAATAGTAAGAAACCTAAGTCACTTTAGGAATATTAAAAACATTGAATTTACAAGTCGGAGCAAAGTGAAACACTGCAAAGCTTTTAGGTATACTTTAAGGTGCATGTGTATGTAAGATGTAGTTTAAGTGTTTGTATGTATGTGGGGTGTAAGTGTTCTTGCATGAATGTATACCATGTTTTTTACTGGATGTTTGAATTTGTGGTTTTAGCATGCGGTTCTTTTTTCATTTCTAAATTACGGTTGGTGTCACACCCCACCACACGCCCTTGCGGTTGCTTGCGGGGTATCAAGTGGATGTAGATGTAGAAGTAACTTCCCTGCTTTTAAATGCGTAAAGACTCGAGTGGGTAGGCTGAATCAACCATCCATCCCTGCCTATTCCTCGGCCTGCTGCTTCCCTGTGGCCCCCAAATGGTCGCGCTGCATTTCTCACTGGTCACCGCAGCAGATGAGCCCCCTCTCGCCTTACGCCTCGCCCTCATAATCGACTCACTTCTCCTCATAATCGACTTCCCTTTCTTTATTCACTTCCCAAGCCATTTTTTATTCTTATTCCGCAGTCTTTATCTTTTCCCCTCAACCTTTCCTCTCCTCACCCTCCGCCCCTTCCCTTCTCCCTCCTCCCCTTCCCTTCTCCCTCATCCCCCTTGGCCGCCTTAATCTTTGACCTCACCACGGCATATCCCAAGCCTCCCCATTTAAGGCGAAAACTTTCTGGGCCCACCCCGCCTCGGCCACTACCACCAGCCCCCCCTTATCTCGCTTTCCAATGGATCCCTCCCCACGCGCTCCCCACTCCCCTCCCCATCTGGAGAACCGGGGGCCGGGGGAAGAGAGGCGAAAGGGGCACCCCCCTTCGCCTCTCGTCCCACCACCCTCCCCGAATCAAAGCCTCCTCCCCCCACCCTCCACTCTCTTGGCCACCCTGGCCGCCGTCCTCATCCAAAATTCTCCCCCGTCTCCTCTTCCAATCCTCCCCCGTCCAAAAGCTCCCCCTCACCTATTCCCTCTCCCACGCCGCGGCATTGTTTTGTTAGGATTCACTCCAAGCTTGGAAGGGGTGGGGGCGCAGGGCTTTCCGGGCGAGAGTTTTAAAAGCCTCGCGAGGGGTGGTATCCTTGGGCCACCTCCCATCCCTTTGCTCCTCTTCATAATCCTCCCGCCCCCTTTCTCCCGTGGCATGTGCCCCGGGGAAGGAAGGCTTGGTACCGGGGACTCTCCGCGAGCGATGTTGACGGATGGAAAGTTTGAATCATCCGCGGGTGCCACCCCCTCCAGCCAGTTAAATGTTTCATGGCCATCTCTCCATCCAAATCTTTCGCTCGCCTTGCAGACACTCCCCCCTTGCCGCCCTCCCCGGCGACGCGGGTGCCTTCTGGATCCGGACTGACGGTTCGGATGAATGAATGATCACCGCAGCCAACTAGGAGCTCCGGGATATAATAAAGAAGGGGTTGTTTTGGCCGCAAATCTCGCGGAGAAATAAGGGGTGTCAAAGGGAGGTCTTCTCTCTCACCGCCACCGCCCGCCGCGTTTTGGGGCCGATGGCGGACGGGGCGCGCGCGAAGATTGATTCGTGAGACGGGTGTTGATCGGAGGTGGAGTGACGTGAAGAAGAGAAAAGAAGTTTGCGTTGATGCTACCTCCTCCAAGTCATTGCTCTTTCTCATGCGCAATAAGGTTTCTTACGAAAAAAGCATTCAATACGAAATTTTTTTTTAGTAAAATCCCTAAACATGAACCTCTGTAAATGGACGCGGGAAGGAGGCAAACAGTTTGCAGAATATCAGAATTTATTTCAAATCAATTACAAGACACAATATTGCCATTTTCTCTGCTTATCACTAAGTAGAAATGTACTCTCAATCAATATTCATGCCTAAACATTGAAGTAGAATTTACAAATCTGATTGATATATTCATCCCCTTTCAAGAGCATTCAGATAATTCTGGAACGGCTAGATGCTGCATCGAACTAGTAGGGGAATAATGTATGACAGATTAAATGAAAAAACAAAATATTTGGATCTAACGCTAAAGACACTACCAAGAGGAAATCGAATCTGCCATCCTTAATCCTTTCTCTCGCTGGATAAGCAGTGACTTCTAATTGTTTATTAAAGTTTTAATAATCTCTTATTTTTTCCCCTTTCATTGTTCATTGCCTTCTCCAAATATTATTGTGAGAAATCGTTTGCCTGTTACAAATCTTACATTTACCAATCGCATTCGTTCGCCTTCGCTTCAGCCGTCACTGCTTTAATTTCCGAATCTTCTACAGACGACAGTGTCTCAAAAATCATATCTGTTTCTGGCTCACTGGGCACGGTAGCATGCATAACGACGCAGCGACAGGGCTACAGGAATCTCATAATTGGAAGGGACCCGTTTTATTATGATATGTAAATAAAAAGCATTGTATCAGGAAAAAGATAATGCACAAATGCCGTGGCTGCTTTCTTCTTACGTTTGATTCTATTACCTCAATGGCTTCTCGATGGACCGTGTCCACTTTTATTTTATCAAACATACAATTTCAGAAAATGTTAACATCACTTAACATCAACTCTCATAGCAGATGAAATAAGAAAATTAATGATAATATATACCAGTATTTATGAAAATAAAATGGCTAAACACTTTCATTGCTTTTCTTCTAAATAAACAGAAATAGTAAATGTGGGTTTTTTGGTGTGATTCATTCAAGGTATATGACCCATTGAAAATTAGGCCTTGTACAGTTTGTCGACTATTATCATTTCTGTAACCCCTTCCTTAGTTTGGCCTACAATAATTCCTTCTTTACTATTCGTAAGTTTCTGTTTCCGAAACATTTAGTAACTTCAAGGTAATAGGTATCTAACTGACTTGAAAGTTCGCCTAGTGACTGGTGGGCCCGGGTTCAAATCTGGGCGCACCTTGCGGGATTTTCCGAGCACAATATCTCCTTGGAAATCCGCAATTGTCGTCACTAGGAAAGAATCAGGCCATCAAGTAAATCAGATGAATTTCACACGCCGAGTGTGGTTACGGTGTTCAGTACACTGTGATATATACCTTCAGCAATCAAATCTACGTTTGGGTCGAATATTGTGGCCCTTATTGTGGTCTAACAATATCGAGTTTTATGCAGTGCACAAGTTTATTATGAACTAGAACTTACGGAATTATTGTTGCAGCATTTCGTCGGTTAACTTTTTATGGAATAAAGTTATTAGATATTAAATGGTTTCATGGAATAAAGTTATTAGATATTAAATTTAAATATTTGTAGTACATACTAAATGCTTAATCCCAGGCGAATGGTTATCGACTCTGAATCAGCATCAGCTTCACTTTTCTGATGGGAAACACTATAAATATCTATAAATGACTACACAAATCCACGATTGCAAGCTTGCTAAAGAAAACTGATAGCCTTATTATCCTTTACTGTTCACGACAGAGGAAACGGATCTTGGCCCATCGGAGAATGATGAGGAAGAAGATTGATACTGTGCACAGTACAAACACACCCTCTTTTGCTATGTTGCTTGGCCTCAGCCATATTTGAGTCCGCATTTGTGCGTGCGCGAGCTTGGATGAGTGAGCTGGCGCTCTTAAAAGTTTTCCCAGAGTTCCATGTTTTCGTGTGGGTTAGGACGAAGTAGTTTCAAGTCCGTGGTGTGGGAGAGTAAGCCTTAGGTACTGTTGTTTGTGGCAAGTTTAGTTTCTGCCGTCTCGGAGGGGCGATTTACAATATGCATGCCTCCATTTTAGGCAGAGGGGCGTCTTCACAGGAAAGTAAGGAAGTAGGCAGGTAAACAAAAGACAAAGGGGAAGTGTATGAAGATTGAATGGAGGCAACGGGGAGGGGGGTAAAGGGGCCGAGATTATTATTCGCGGGAGCAGCTCTGTGGGAGGAAGTAACCTAAATTCTCGGATGAGATCATATGTTTCCTCGCCCGTATAGGCGCACCGTCCTTTGAAGGGCAGAAGGGAAAACAAATCGGCCTTACTGACGCCAAATGGGGAAAATCTACTCATTTGATTCTTAACATTGTTATTATTAGAATCACGGACGTGAATGCATTAAATATTATCTTTCTCATGACTTAATGATTGATAAATTAACTTTTATCCGACAAAAACGCTTCACTGCCCTCTTGTCGCAAGAGAACGATCAATATCAAATGGTCTCTCTAAAATCATCAACGGATGCGTCGTTCTTTTTCCTAGTTTCATAATAACTACCATGGTTAGATTTTCTGTGCAGCAGGTCAGCTATCTCGTCTCATTTAAAATCCACTAGTTTCTTCTGGTTTGTTACAGTATTTTGAAATAATGAAACAGAAAGAAAAGCAAACGAATAGCAGTAGTATTTTTAGGGGAGGCGACTAACAGCTGAGGTTATTTGCGCCATTATGGAGGGGCGCGAAAGGTGGAAGGGTGGAGAGAAACCCGGTGCCGGCATCAGCCTACTTGAATAAGGAAAGACCTAGGCGTCTTTCCGTCTAGGGATCACATGCAGTTAAAAGTCCCATCCGACGGATGGCGTACTTACGCAAAATGTGTTCTATAACAATTTTTAACGAATCTAGCGGATTTTCTCTGGACTTTATTTAATTCTTTTTGCCAAATTTTCTCCCAAGGATCCCAAATACTTGCGGCATATTCCAAATGAGGTCTAACTTGGTCGAAATAACACCTCTCTTTAACTTTCCCATTACATTTCCCCACCACCCGTTTTATGAAGCCAAGTTTCTTTAAAGCTGATCCGCATATTGTCCTGATATGTGCTCCCCATGAAAGGCGTGGCGTTAGAACAACCCCCAAATATTTAACTTGATTGGCCGTAGTCAGTACTGAACCCTCTATTTCGTAGTTTACATCCTGTTCTTCGCTTCCTTTTTCCAAAATTTCAAAACTGCGCTTTTATCTATATTAAGTGTTAATCCCCATTTATTGCACCATTCCGAGATATTGTCTAAGTCTCTAGAGAGTAGCTCGCGATCTAGTTGGCAATTCATCCTTGGACCTTTCCATATATGTAGACATTGGCTCTCTTTGTATTGTTATTGATTTTGAAACAAATACTATTGTATCTCATTGAATAAAGATCTTCGAGCCTTATTTTATGCTGCTATCCTTATCCATCGGTGAATGGGTACTTGGAGAAATAAATTTCGTGCTACCTTGGGGAGACGGTGCCTCCGTCTCTCCTGTCAGGTCGCCTTGTTTCTCTTTATGCCTGCACGAATATCGATGTGGCACGCTGTGTATCGTCCACCTTATTATCACCTTTTCAGCAATCTTAATCGCCCCTCCACATTTTATTCGTCCTTCCCGCTCTCGTCGTAGGCCTACGGTTGTACAAATGGGTGCGCTTTGCTCCGGGATGGGCGGCGCGTAAACAATTCCACGCCGTCACCAGGGGCGATCGAGATGAGGAGGCCAGGGGTTCTCGAAGCTCCGCCTGGGTACTCCGGCTCGCATGCCTGCTTTCCTCCGAGCATTCTCCCGCATGCTCGTATTTTAGGTTCTTATGAGAGATTCCATTTGAAATATATCATCATTCAGTGAATAATCCAAATAATGCCAGCAGTGTCCTCTTTATTTTACAATGAAAATAACAGCTGGTCAGAAAATTGAGGTGAAAAAATGCAAACAAATTGTCGGAGAATGGAGTAGCTCACAGTTGAATTGTAGACGAGTCATCAGTATAATTTAGTCAGTGACTTTTAATAGAGTGGGTTAATAAATGGAACTGATTAACTTTTAGTAATCTCTAGCGACAATTTTTAATAGCAGCATAAAACTTAGAACCTCACCGGAGCTTTTTATTTGGCAAGATATACGCGTCGCTTTTAGTGTTCTTTAATTTTTCCAATTCTTCCCTACTCGCCCCTAGCTGCATACAATTGTGATTCCAAAGCTCACCAAACAGTGCATTGATGAAGTATTTTCTGAGCGACCAACTCGTGTCGCTCATTCATTAGACCCCAACCCTTCTGCGCCGCCGCATGTTAAATGCATCTAGGATATTTTTTCTTTTTAAAACGAGTGATACGTGCATGGAAATTTTATGACCTCATCAGGGTATTCTGCTCCATTTTCATTCGGTCACATTTGAAAAATACGAGAGAGATTGAAATGTGATAAAGGTTACGTGATCAATGAATTCATAGACACGGTAGAAAAAACAAAGAAATAATGGCCGAAAGTCCTTTGTCCGGTAGTCCGTCTTTTAGACGAAGTGAGAGGTATCTATTTGCGACTACCAATAGAGTTGTGTAAATTTAACGTAATGGCAGAGTAAAAATTATAGCCAGACTATCAGACTCCTTTGATTGTCTGCTCCTAATTATTATACAGGGTTCGTCCGGAAAATAAGTGTACTGAGCTCAGGAAAAAAAATTTATTACACTCAAAATAGGACCCTTGTGAGTCGATACACTTGTTCCAGCGGCATTCCCATTCCTGGAACGCTCCCGCGAAGGCATCATCGGGAACCTCTCGAAGACACGTCGTCACGGCCTCTTTGACGGCGTCCAAAGTCCCGTATCGCGTTCCTTTCAAACTCCTCTTTTTTTTCGGGAACAGAAAGAAGTCCGGTGGTGCAGGGTCCGGGCTGTAGGGCGGGTGCGGCAGCGTTGCCACGCCGTGCTTGGCCAAGAAGTCCGACACGACAAGCGCGGTGTGAGACGGCGCATTGTCGTGATGCGAAAGCGTCACCGAAATGCTAATGGATTTGGGGTGGGAATCGTTGGCAGAGAGACGATTCAATGCAAGATTGAAATTATTAAATAAATTCAGATCCGCATATTTCAGCACTGAGGTCTCGCAAATTATTCGTACTCCTACATACATTGGTCGCTTGGATCATGCATATAAAATTCGGGAAATAGATGCCAGAACTAGCCGACTCAAGGACTCCTTCTTCCCACGGACAATACGGGATAGCAACTGCAGGGTTATAGATAGCAAAAATTCCACTTGCCACCCTCAGCGTCTAAAAAATAATTAGTTGTATTTAAATGCATGCTCTTCCACTAACCTTATGTGTTTTGCTATAATAACCATTCTTTCCGAATGACCTCATTCGTGTTCTGTTCATCTGTTTTTAAGTTTCCCTTTCAATCCCTCGTCCCTCTCCGCGGGGGCAAATTCCTGCTACCTGCAACGTTGGGTCGCCTTTTACAGACTCTTTGCGGGTAGAGTGTTTCGTGGTGCATTTTCATGTGGTGTTTCAATTTCTTGCTTGTTGTGTCCTGGCTTCCGTGTTGTAGGATGGCTTTCGTGCTGCATCATGGGGTGCAGTTTTTTAGTTGTTTTGCGGTATATGTGTTTGCATGAGTATTGGATGAAGGGATTTTTGCATGAGTGTGTGCGCTGCTGTGGGTGTAATTTTCCGTGTTGTTTTTTTTGCAAGTGGTATTTTTCCTTTTTACGGTTGGTGACCTAACACCCCCCGCCACACGCCCTTGCGGTGGCTTGCGGGGTATTATGTAGATGTAGATGTAGATGCAGCCGCCATATGTTTTTGATCGCTGGCCGGACGCGGGCGATTCGTTTTCGAAGCCTTTCGAGCACTTGGACGTAAAATGCAGCATTTACAGTTTGTCGTTCAGGTACAAATTCGTAGTGGACGACTCCCCTTTTGCCAAAAAAGACAATGAGCATCGCCTTGATCCGAGATTTGCTCATGCGAGCTTTCTTTTGATGGGGTGATGATGGGGTGTGCCACTCCGCACTTTGTCTCTTCGACTCCGGGTCGTACTCAAAGATCCACGTCTCGTCACCCAAAACAACGTTCTCTAATAAATGTGGATCATTTTTGCAGTGATCCGCAAGTTGTGTCGCGATTTCCAAACGATTGAGTCTTTGATCATCACTGGGCACTTTCGGCACCAACTTTCCACAAATTTTTCGCATCTGTAATTGGTGCCTAATAATCTCGTGCACTATTGTTTTTGGCACATTACACTGCTCCGATATCATCCGAACACTAAGACGACGATCAGAGTTCAGGACATCGCGAACTTTTCGCACATTTTCGTCGGTGAGTGTCGTTAATGGGCGTCCAGGCCGTGGTTCGTCGTCGACCTCTTCTCTGCCCTCCACGAACATCTTGTGCCACCGAAAGATCATGTTTCTGGACATGGCTGACTCCCCGTAAGCCTGGTTAATCATACCGACAGTTTCGGTAGACGATTTCCCAAGCTTTACCGCAAATTTGATGGAATAACGCTGCTCCAAAAACTTCGGCATCGCGTTCCGTGACGTGGGTCGAGCGTGGAGGTTCGCATTAACAGAGGTCCTCAATACACCACAGCTCAGAGCCGACTGCCTTTTTCAGCGTCGCTTGCCAACATACGCCCCTCCAATCGCAGCCCGTCAGAGCGGTGCTGGGCGCGCCTGGAGCGGCGGGAAAAATCAGTACACTTATTTTCCGGACGAACCCTGTATGTACCTGATCTTCAATCCAGCGTAAGTACATCTACATCTACATAATACCACGTAAGCCGCCGCAAGGGTGTGTGGCGGGGGGTGTTAGGTCACCAACCGTAAAAAGGAACAATACCACATGCAAAACAACAACGTTGAAAATTACACCCACAGCAGCGCACACACTCATGCAAATATCCCTTCATCCAACACTCATGAAAACACTTATAACGCAAAACAACAAAAAACTGCACCCCAGGATGGAGCACGAAAGCCATCCATCACACGCAAGCCAGGACACAACAATCAAGAATGTGAAACATCACTACCACATGAACATGCACCTCAAATCACTACCCCCCGGAAACTGTAAAAGGCAGGAAATGCGACCCAACGTTGCAGGTAGCAGGAATTTCCCCCCGCGGAGAGGGACGAGGGATTGAAAGGGAGACTTAAAAACAGATGAACACACGAGGTTAGTGAAAGAGAATGAATTTAAGTAGAAATAATTATTCTTTAGACGCTGAGGGTGGCAAGTGGAATTTTTGCTATCTATCACCCTGCAGTTGCTATCCCGTATTGCCCGTGGGAAGAAGGAGTCCTTCAGGCGGCTAGTTCTGGCATCTATTTCCCGAATTTTATATGAATGATCCCAGCGACCAATGTATGTAGGAGTACGAATAATTTGCGAGACCTCGGTAATGAAATATGCGGATCTGAATTTATTTAATAATTTCAATCTTGCATTGAATCGTCTCTCTTCTAATGATTCCCACCCCATCTCCATGAGCATTTCGGTGACGCTTTGCGTTTTATCCTAAGAATTGTAAAAAAACGGGCAGCCCGGCGTTGAACCTTATCTATTTCCCGAAAGAGACCTTTTTCACTCGGATCCCATACGCTACATACATATTCTAAATGAGGCCTATCAAGAGCGTGGTAACAACGTTCCTTGACCTTCGAGTCACTTTTGCCGACAATGCGTCTAATGAATCGCAATGTTTTACATGCTTAACCGCAGACTTTTCGTATGTGAGTCCCCCAAGTTAAGTATTTTGTGAATGTGACACCTAGGTATTTTACTGTATCAACTACTGCCAGGTCAACTCCAGCTAAGTTGTAAGCAAATCCCGTTGATATTTTAAAGAAATTCACCACCGAATATTTATAATAATTTAGTGTCAATCCCCAGTTAGAACATTATTTAGTAATGCAATCTACATCCTGTGCTAGTAACCTTTTGGCTATTAATAGTTGTTATTTAAAATATTTTGTTTGAAGGAAATTGAAGGTTAAATTTACAAGTTGAATGTCTTCGTTAGAATCAAATTAGGAGTGAACTTCGATCGGTGGTGATAACTTTCTCTGCGTTATATATTCCGGGGCGGAGTCGTCGCTCAGTTTTTGGTATTTCCTTCGTCTTCGGCCGAGGGTGGGAAGGATGCGTCATGTCTCTTCTCCCGTCTGCGTGTCTGCATGAAAGCGTCTCTCCCCGCGCGCCGGGGACGGGAGAAGGAGGCGTCGTTGGCAGGAGAAGGCGCCAGCACTGCGATCGGTATGTTGGAACGACGTGGGTAATCCTGAAACGAGTTTCCCGACCGCACCGCTGCAGAAGCCTTTTCCTCGCCGTCCCCTCTCCTTTCTTCGGGTGATCTTCCCTCCTCACCTCTGCCCGCCCCCCATTCCATCCTCTTCGCCCCTCGGGGCTGGATCAGGGGCGGCGGAGGGAGTGGGGTGGGGGTAGGCACGAGCAAGGGCGGATGGAAGTTGTCAATATCCCGCAGGTAAGAAGGCGTTTGGAGTCCAGCGAAGGGGAAACTTCATCATCCAAAGCCTCCCCCGCTCTCTCGCATCCGTTCCCTCTGGCCCATTTGAGGAAACCGGGGAAGAGAGAGAGATGGTTTACCTATCTGAGTGTGTGTGGGGTGAGGTGGTCACACCTGGGGAGTGTGAAAGGAAAGTTTCCGGAGGCAGCCATCGGGGGTGGGAAAGGGTTTCTATCATTCGGGGGGGGGGCGAAGGGAAAGGCTAAGGGGGAGGCGGTATTCGATATGTGGGCAGGAGACTTCGGTATTGAAGCGGGAGGTGAGTAAGAGGCTGGCTGGCAAACAGCTTTCCACCTATCCATATCTGCGTAGGTATTTCCAAAGGGGGAATATAAGAAGTAGTAAGTCCTCACTTCAAGACGATCGGACGGACACTTAGATGTGTGATTGTGATTTACAGTCACGCCATATTTGAGGTGCTACTGAGTGTCTTTACGCTTGGAAAGGGATTTCAGTGCCATTTCTCTAATTTTAGGGTTTAACCCTACTTGACCAACGATATCTAGCTTGATCTATCTGCTTTGTTAGCGCTTCATTCTTTCTATTTGCATTCATAGTAACGTTGGAGCACGTTCTCTTCTTCTCGACAATTCGTTTTCTTACGTTTTACTTCCTAAAAAATGTGCGGCTACATCTGAATAGTAATTCTCCCCACCCACTTTTTCCACCATTCTCGAATATAATTGCAGTGCCTCTTCTCCTAGTCCACTTCGTCTAAGAATCTGTCACTTAGTCCTTCGTCATTCTCCATACCAATTGAAACCTATGTACTCTAATATTTGCTTTGCCCTGATCCCAAGGGCATATACTCTTCGTTCATTATTTTGCATTCATGACCAGGTCTCTGAGTAACACAATACTACACTCAATGTTAACACCAACATTTTTTATGCATCTTAAGTGAACTTAATTGTCACATATTTTCTTCTCTTTGCAAATGGCTTTATCGCCAGTCCATAAATTTATCATCAAGTTTCATTTCAAATTTCTCTTTCCCTAAGACATATTGCCAATATGCATGTACTTTGCACACTCTCCAGTCCATTTACTGCACCTTTTGAGTTTAATTCAGCATTATTAAAGCTAAATGATCTCAGAAAGCTGTGATTTCAATAAATATCTTTAAATTTCGACCCTTATGTTTTAATATACATTCGTATAATGTATGGATATGCAAATTGCTATAATCATTCGCTCAACAATGAATTTTGTGCTGAAAATATGAAATTTCAAACCATTAGCCTTAGCAACAAAGCCAAAAGGTATTTTTTATTACGTAATCTACCAGTTAAGGCAGGTTGTTGGATGGACACAGTTACGTAATAAATATTTTGTGACTCATAACAAAACACAAAATCCAGCATCCTACTCTCCATCAAGTCCCTCTTCATCCCTGAATACTTTCTTCCTCCCTTCATCCCGTCAAACATCCCTATCCTGCCCCCTCCCTTTCCTCGGTTGCCCAACATTCTCCCCTCTATCACACTCTTCAACGTCCCACGGCCTGTCAACACCCCCTTCAGCCACTTTTCCTGCCTCCATAGGATTTCTCCCAGCCAACCCCTCTCTTCGTCCACCATACCAAGTACTTCCTCATTTGTTTTCTTCTCGGTCCATTTCACCTTTTCCATTCTTCTCCACACGCACATTTCAAAAGCCTCCAGTCTACGTCTATCCTCCTGCTTCAATGACCACGTATCCGCGCCGAACATAGCTACGCTCCATATCAATGTTTTGCCATATCTTTTCTTAATATCCTTACTCGACGTCCGTATCATCAACTCCCTCCTCCTTGTGAAAGCCGCTTTGCCCAGCGCAATCGTTGATCTGAGGCCTGTCCTCTCATCGTGTCGGGTACCCCTTAATCGCTCCGGGGTCCATTATACTGCCGAGGCATCGCAGTTGGTAGCGCGTAGGTTACACGAACACGTTTCGAGGGTTTAGCATAGCTGGTAGGCAAGAGCGTAGGTCATATATTGGGATAAATGAAGCAGAATCCAGCGCTTTTTGTCAATTCAGTGCAGGTTATGCCTCTCAAACCCACAAAAAAATTGAACAAACAAACACTTGCGTTAAAACAACATAAAACTCATGTAAATTAAATAAAATTGGTGCCTCTAAATTCATAGCAGATAGCAATGCGAGTGAATGTAATTCTTTTGCCTCTGTTAACCACGAATCGTATCAAAAGAGTTTTGTTAGCGTACATAACACCGAAAAACAAAAAGTAATTGACCAAATTAAAATTATAACATTAAACTGCCGTAGCATTAGAAACAAAATATCGGATATTGAACTTATTTTTGTCAGTACAAACGCAGACATAGTAGTTGGAACGGAAAGTTGGCTCACGGGAGATATAGCAAACAATGAGGTTTTTCCAAACGGTTTCACAATTTACAGAAGGAACAGACCAAGTAGATTGGGTGGGGGAGTATTCATTGCAGTAAAGTCACATCATAGTAGTGGAGAGGTATTCCTAGTGGGTACTCTTAGTGGCTTGCGGTGCTTTTTGTACGTCAAATCCTATTGGTTATCGGTGAGTGCTTTCTTTTCTTTACTATCTTTTTTCTTTACTTTCTTCCAAAGCGTAACTTATTGATTGAGCTAAATTACCTAACCCCTCTTAGAAATTTTAGCGCAGCGTATACAAGTTAGCTTTTGTTGGGAACTCGGTAGATAAATTAGGATGGCTTCATCTAGGTCCCCTGTTGCCATGCTCGAAGGCAATGGCGAATGCGCGGCTTTAAGGGCCCGTATTGTCATACTGGAGAGAATGGTGCGGGAGCTTCGATCGGAGATCGCTGGTCGGAGGGCTCCCCTCAGGAGAGATGGTGCTCGGGGTGGAAATACGAAAACCCACCACGCCCATAGGGATGCACGGATTCGTCCAAATGCTGCACGTGGCTGGGCGATTAGAGACCTACCCCGTGTCCCATCTCTCAACGAGGGATTGTCTCACGTCCGTAGGTCGGACGATTGGAGGGTCATCTCTCGGGGCAAGGGGAAGGTAACGCTGCGGCGTGGATTGGACTCTGCGGAGGCAGATACCATCCCCGTCTCCAACAGGTACCAGGTGCTGTCAGATGACAGCACCACCGTACCTGCAGCCCCTATCCCTACTCCGAGGGCACTGCCTAGGGTAAGACGTCAGGGAACGGGAAGGGAGGGAATTGTAGTAATAGGTAGCTCGAATGTCCGTCGTGTAATGGCTCCATTGAGGGAAAGGGCGCGCCGCGTAGGCGCCGATCAACGGGTGACCGCCTGGTGTATACCAGGCGGAGGAGTCCCTCAGGTGACGAAGGCAATCGAGGCGGCGGTCAAAGGCACGAAGTGCTCTAGGCTGCAGGTCGTGGCCCATGTGGGCACCAACGACGTCACGGACCGTGGATCCGAGGAGGTTCTCCGTTCCCTTAGGGAACTGAGCTCCGAGGTGAAGCGCGTCCAGGGCGTCGAGGGGGTTCGGCTGGGACTAACGGTCTGCAGCATCGTTCCGAGGGAGGATCGCGGGTCTCTGGTTTGGAGCCAAGTGGAGGGCATAAACCAGAGACTATTGAGATTCTGCTCGGACATAGGAGCCTCCTTCGTCGACCTGAGGCCAACCCTCCGATCTCGCAGGACTCCCCTTAACCGATCTGGGGTCCATTACACGGCGGAAGCGGCGAATAAGGTAGCGGATAGGATACTCCACCACTGTAGGCTTTTTTTAGGATAGAGGGCAGGTCACTAAGTGGGTCGGTAACATCTGGGGATAGCGCGTATATTATAATTAATAAAGATTTAAAAGTCACCGACAACACTGGCATTGATTTAGAAAGACATGTGATACGCACTACCCCACAAAGGCGTCCTAAATTACAGTCAGTCACAAATAAGGACGTTATTTAAAATGAAAATAATTTAACTATACTTGTTAAAAATTGCAGAAGCCTCAAAAACAAATCAGCGGATCTAGAACACATAATCCAAGCTCATTCCGCTGATATAGTATAAGACACAGAGAGTTGGCTGTGTAATGACATAAACTACCAAGAAATTTTCCCAATAGATTTCAAAGTTTACCGACACGATAGAGATACAAGACCCTGAGGAGGGGTTTTCGTGGCAGTTAAAAGCAGGCAAGTTTCATTTGAAAATAATAACATAGGAAGTGCTTGGTGCACCTTAATTTGGACCAATCAACCCAACATAAATTTATGCTCTTTCTACAGACCTCCAGACTCAGATTTGAAAACACTTCCTACCCTCAACGATCAAATTTACAATTTTACACGTAAATATAATAACAGCATCAACATAATTGGTGGCGACTTTAACCTCCCTGGTATAGATTGGGACAGCAATATCGTTAAATTTGGGACCCGCGATCGCGAATCTTGCAATTCCTTGATAACATTGTTTCAAGGAAACTCCCTTCCATCAAGCAGTACGAATGCCCACCCGTGAAAAGAACATATTGGAACTATTTCTTACAAACATGCCAGAACGCTTTATTAGTGTATCAACTGACGAGAGCTTGAGTGACCATAAAGCAGTTAATATCCACTTGACATAGAAATAAAAAAGATTGTTACACCAAAAATAAAAATTTATAATTACCATAAAGCAGACTTTGAATCTTTTGCCAATCAATTAAACTCTTCACTACCCGAGTTCAAAACCGGCTTAAATCATGCCACCGTGGAAGAAACTGGGACAGAATTTGTCAATATTATGCAAAAAGGCATCATCCATATCACCCCTATAAAATACGCTGAAGCAAATCGCGACCCCAGGTGGTACAATAAAGACGTTAGAAAAGCCCTTCGAAAACAGAGAATGATACACTCTAGGGCAAAGAGGGCAGGCGTGAACACATCATCCCCTCAGAATTAACAATTATGGGACACATAGAGATCCTCTACAATTGAAATCAAAACACAGTTACGTCGCACCTTACTGGACTTTAAACGCAAAGTACTTTGCGAGTACTTGGAAACTGACCCCAAAGCTTTCTGGTCAGATGTTTGGGAAGTAAATGGGAGTAAACAAACCGTGGCTTGCTTAAGGGATTGTAGCAATATAATTCATACAGACAGTGAGGGTAAAGCTAGCATCCTAAATTCATTCTTCCAAAGCGTTTTCTCGAATGATGTTGCCACCGCATATCTCCAAGAAACAATACACACTCCACCCATGGAAAAAATAACAACGGACCAACAAGGAATTCTTAAATTGTTTAAAGAGATAAAACCCAACAAATCCCCGGGTCCCGAAAATATACCAGCTAGGGTGATAAAACAATTAGCTCCAAACATTGCCCCGTACCTTGAATTTATATTTAACAAATCCCTCACAGAGTGCAAAGTACCTAAGATTTGGAAAACCGCGCAAATAACGCCTATTTTTAAAGGTGGTGACAGGGAGGATCCCAGTAATTACAGACCTATATCTCTCACTTCTATCTGTTGCAAAATCTTAGAGCACATAATTGTCAGTTCAATAATGAGACACCTTGATAATATTAACTTTTTAAGCGACCATCAACACGGATTCAGGAAAACCCGCTCCTGGGAAACCCAATTACGATTATTTACACATGATTTATTTTTATCTGGTGAGAGAGGTAGGCAAGTGGATGCCATCTTCTTAGATTTTCAAAAGGCATTTGATAAGGTTCCACACGGTAAACTCATTCATAAATTAAAGGTCGCGGGTATAAACAAGGGCGCAATAAATTGGGTAAAAGATTTTCTTTCAGAGCGGGAACAGAGGGAAGTCCTTGATGGCGCTAGTTCCGACAGCGTTCGAGTCACGTCGGGGGTACCTCAGGGAAGTGTAATCGGGCCGTTGGTTTCCTTGATTTTTGTTAACGATTTGAACCGCGAAGTGAAAGGTAAAATTAGGATGTTCGCGGATGACACGCTGATCTATCGGGAGATATCTGGGGATGAGGATCGTTTTATTCTAGCGCAGGATTTAGATTGCAGTACTAAATGGTGTTGTAACTGGGGATTGACACTAAATTATAATAAATGTTCGGTGGATTTATTTAAAATATCAACGGGATTTGCTTACAAATTAGCTGGAGTTGACCTAGTAGAAGTTGATACTGTAAAATACCTAGGTGTAACACTCACAAAAGACTTAACTTGGGGGACTCACATACGTAAAGTCTGCGGTCAAGCATATAAAAAATTGGGATTTATTAGACGCATTGTCGGGAAAAGTGACTCGAAGGTCAGGAACGTTGTTACAACGCTCTTGTAAGGCCTCATTTAGAATACGCATGTAGCGTGTGGGATCCGAGTGAAAAAGGCCTCATTCGGGAAATTGAGAAGGTTCAATGCCGGGCAGCCCCCGGCTATATATATATATAAACAAAGTAATCAACCCGAAGGTCGGTTTAGTAGGTGATGGTAGAGTTCACCCAATACTAAGCCCAATACGGCGTGTGAAAATTCATACATCAGGGTAGCGGGGCCAGTTCCTTTCCCTGTGCCGGTTATGGTTTCCCAGGAAGACCTGGTACCAGAAAAACCACATAGCTTGGGTGGAGCTGCAGGTGCCTAGAGTACCTTGCCCGGGAATCGTACCCGGGACCCTCCGGTCAGCAGTCCGACGCTCTACCCACTGGACTACCGCGACCCATATAATTTATATTTATATACGATTATCTAAAAGGAGAAATTCTAATTATCGTTTCATAACTAATATTAAACAATACTTTTATACTTCAAATATTTGGTGATATTTCAAATGCCCCGACGTGTAGATCCCACGTTATATTTATCCAGGACTCACCTTCCCAGGGTGTTACCCTAACACTGTAACCTTCAAATATTCCCGTTTTGTTTGCACCCAAACCCACCACCATTGATTCACTATCAGTACCTAATAATATCCTGATAAATTGTCATTTTGTTAAGAAATAGTACTTAAGGTTGTGCCAAGTGAACTCTATCATCACCTATCCGAACCAAACTTAAGATTGGCAACCGAGTCTGCGTGCGACCGCTTTGATTTGATTTCACTAAGTGGCTTCTGTTCGACGGACATTCTTTCCACAAGCGAAACAAAATGTTCGATTTCTTCGCCGTATAAGAGGGCGGCAAAGGCAGGCGCCCCCGTCGGAGGAAACAAGCGTGGGGAGACGAGGAAAGATCCGCCCTTCTTGCCCTCCTAAATAAATCTCTCTCGTCTTTTCCGCGCCGCCTCCACCAACGGCGTCCTTCCTCCGAGCCATATCATCTCCCTCAACACTCCCCCCTCCACAGACACTCGCCTAAAGTTTTACAAGTTGCCACAGAGTGGAAGGGGTGGCGATATTGAGGCGGTCTCCCGACCGGCGGGGGAACAATGGCGGCCTCTCCCCGATGGGGTGGTGGGTACATGCCCCTATATATTTAAACATATATGTGACTGGGGTGTGTGTGTGTGTGCGAGCGAGATAGATAGAGAGAGAGAATAAGAGGGGGAGAGGAGTGCAGAAGTTCCACCGTTCCCTTCCCCTAAATTCATCTCCTTCCCACACACCCGGGAACTCCGCCGATCCGAAGGCTTCGATAAAAAAATAAACTTGGGATTCCTGCCCCCCATCCAATTCCATCGCACGCACGCACCCTCGTCCCTCGCATTGACGCCCCCTCGCCCTCCCCCTATCCCCCACCCCCCTCCTCGCTACATCTCGAGGAAAACTCTTCCCTCTTTCTCTCCATCACATCTCAGTCGTGTCCGTCTTCCTCCTCGGCTGGGCGGAGGAGGGCCGCGGAGGAGAGGAGGACCCCGTGATCTAACGCACACGCACACGTTTGCGCCCACCTTCGTTCCCCGGGAGAAATGACCCCGCCGTTCCCACTCTCATTTCTCCATTACCATTCCCCCAACCCCTCCTTTCCTGCCCACCTCTCCTGTCCCCCTCCTTCCTACCTTCCTCCCCCTCCCCTCCTTTGCCTCCACGCGAACACCGACGTCACCCCTATTAGATCTTTTATACGAGGATATGTTTTCCATCGGTATTAATGAAATTCAATCCAGAGAAACTATTCGAGTGGATAGTTTAGAAAAGTCACGCTCCAAAGCAAAGGGAGTAACTGTTGTGGTGCTTAGTAGTAGGCATGTAAATTTAAGCATGCCTACGAGCACCACGATGCAGGCTCACGGGAGCATACGGATTATAACAAAGTAATTCACTTACATAATACAGTTCTGTTTGTCTGGCTTTCTTTCAAATTTACTAAAAAGGCATATGCAAACGCGTGAGCATATTATGGTGAAATTTATAAACATGACTTTTCCGTGGAAATGGATTTCCTTTTATAGCGCTACCCGCGTTTCGAAGATAAACGCCGCCATTGGGTCATACTCACTGCGCCGTGCATTGAAGACTATGCGATGAAATCATCTGAATTGGTTTCAGAAAACTCTTACGTTAGTGAACTGACTTACTTACGTGTAAGTTGGTGAAATGCAGCTGTACATAACCCTTGTCAAGTATAATCTGCTCATGAATAATTTCAACTTTCCCCAGTAAAAACTCTACCAAATAACATGAGATTCACTTCCCCTTTCTCTTAGGTATTTAAATCTAAAATGAAGGGTGGCTAATAACCTGTTATAATGAGACATTTAATTGATCATGCGAGAATAGAAATTTGAAATGTGTGTGTGTAATATCAAGTATTTTCAATTGTGTATAATTGCAATAAAAAGGCATTCGGTCGAATGAATGGATAATAAAACAATATGCAAATTTTAAGGAAATTAGCTAATTCACACAATAGCCATCTATACCGAATAGGGCAGCTAATTCCAAAGAATCTGCGGGAGATGCCGCAACAGTCACTTTTAATGGAGTCATCCGCTAATGTGCATTTCAATGCAACATTTTCAGAGTGTAAAAATCATTCGCCTTGACTGGGATTCGAACCCAGATCCCTCAATATCCGGTCGAGTGCTTTAGCCACTTAAGCTACCGAGGCGTCCTATTAAACTCTGAAATTTTGGGGCTTTTAAAGGAACTAGAACGCCTCGGTAGCTTAAGTGGCTAAAGCACTCGACCGGATATTGAGGGATCTGGGTTCGAATCCCAGTCAAGGCGAATGATTTTTACACTCTGAAATTGTTGCACTGAAGGGCAGCTAATATTCAGTAGACTTAATTTCATAATATAAGAATTCAAACAAAAACCTTTTTCTGATACCTTAGGCTAAAGTTTTTTAAATGATACCTTAAAGTAAGTGGTTTGTGTGTCTGCAGGTGTGTGGGATGTTCCTGCATGAGTGTGTGCCATGTTTTGTTTAATAATTTCAATCTTGCATTGAATCGTCTCTCTTCTAATGATTCCCACCCCAAATCCATGAGCATTTCGGTGACGCTTTGCGTTTTATCGTAGGAATTTTTTACAAAACGGGCTGCCCGACGTTGAACCTTCACAATTTCCCGAATGAGACCTTTTTCACTCGGATCCCACACGCTGCATGCGTATTCTAAATGAGGCCTTACAAGAGCGTTGTAAAAACGTTCCTGACCTTCGAGTCACTTTTCCCGACAATGCGTCTAATAAATCCCAATTTTTTATATGCTTGACCGCAGACTTTACGTATGTGAGTCCCCCAAGTTAAGTCTTTTGTGAGTGTTACACCTAGGTATTTTACCGTATCAACTACTACTAGGTCAACTCCAGCTAATTTGTAAGCAAATCCCGTTGATATTTTAAATAAATCCACCGAACATTTATTATAATTTAATGTCAATCCCCAGTTACAACACCATTTAGTACTGCAATCTAAATCCTGCGCTAGAATAAAACGATCCTCATCCCCAGATATCTCCCGATAGATCAGCGTGTCATCCGCGAACATCCTAATTTTACCTTTCACTTCGCGGTTCAAATCGTTAACAAAAATCAAGGAAACCAACGGCCCGATTACACTTCCCTGAGGTACCCCCGACGTGACTCGAACGCTGTCGGAACTAGCGGCATCAAAGACTACCCTCTGTTCTACATCTACATCTACTTAATACCCCGCAAGCCGCCGCAAAATCATGTTGCGAGGGGTGTTAGGACACCACCCATAATTTAGACCACGCTCTTGTAAGGCCTCATTTAGAATGCGCATGTAGTGTGTGGGATCTGAGTGAAAAAGGCCTCATTCGGGAAATTGAGAATAAAGGGCAACCCGTTTCGTAAAACATTCTTGCGATAAATCGCAAAGCGTCTCTGAAATGCTCATGGATTAGGGGTGGGAATCATTAGAAGAGAGACGATTCAATGCAAGATTGAAATTATTAAATAAATTTAGATCCGCATGTTTCACCACCGAGGTCTCGCAAATTATTCGTACTCCTACATACATTGTTCGCTTGAATCATGGATATAAAATTCTGGAAATAGATGCCAGAACTAGCCGCCTCAAAGACTCCTTCTTCCCACGGACAATACGGGATAGCAACTGCAGGGTTATAGATAGCGAAAATTCCACTTGCCACCCTCAGCGTCTAAAAAATAATGAGTTCTACTTAAATGCATGGTCTTCCACTAACCTTGTGTGTTTTGTTATAATAACCCATTCTTTCGGAATGACCTCATTCGTGTTCTGTTCATCTGTTTTTAGGTCTCCCTTTCAATCCCACGTCCCTCTCCGCGGTGGGAAATTCCTGCTACCTAAAAAGATGGATCGCGTGCCCTGCCTTTTAGTCTCTTTGGGGGTATAGTGATTTGTGGTGCATGTTCATGGGGTAGTGGTGTTTCACATTCTTGCTTGTTCTGTCCTGGCTTGCGTGTTGTAGGATGGCTTTCGTGCTGTATCCTGGGGTGCAGTTTTTTAAGTTGTTTTGCGGTATATGTGTTTGCATGAGTATTGGATGAAGGGATTTTTGCATGAGTGTGTGCGCTGCTGTGGGTGTAATTTTTCATGTTGTTGTAGTAGTAGGTTTTAGGGGAGGCGACCGACTGCTGAGGTCATTTGCGCCATAGGGGATGGACAGGAAAGGATGAAGGGTGGAGAGGAACCCGGCGTCGGCATTAGCCTACTCTTTACGAAAGGCGCCAAGGGGTCAGCAGTTTAACGTCCCATCCGACGGACGGCGTACTCACTGAAAGTGCCCTCCACAAAGTACATCAAGTAGGGATCGAGATACCTCTGAAAAATATTCAACACCGCCGGGATTTAAACCCGCACCCTCTGGGTGGGAAGCCAGTACATTAGCCCCCACACCATCTCGATCCCCTCCACGTTGTTCTTTTGCGTGTATTATTGTTCCTTATTATGGTTGGTGACGTAAAACCCCCGCCAGACGCCCTGGCGGCGGCCTGCGGGGTATTACAGGTATGTAGATGTAGAAGAGAAAAAAAATATTCCTGCTCTGAAAGAAAATCTTCAAGCCAATTGATGGCGCCCTTGTTTACACTCGCGACATTTAATTTTTGAATGAGTTTACCCTGGGGAACCCAGTCAAATGCATCTTTAAAATCTAAGAAGATGGCATCCACTTGCCTACCTCTTTCTCCCGATTAAAGTAAGTCATGTGTAAATAATTCTAATTCGGTTTCGCAGGAGCGGGTTTTCCAGAATCCGTGTTGATGGTCGCTTAAAAAGTTAATATTGTCAAGGTGTCTCATTATTGAACTGACAATTATGTGCTTTAAGATTTTGCAACAGGTAGAAGTGAGAGATATAGGTCTGTAATTACTGGGGTCCTCCCTGTCACCACTTTTAAAAATAGGCGTTATGTGCTATGTTTTCCAAATCTTAGGTGCTTAGCACTCTGTGAGGGATTTGTTAAATGTAAATTCAAGGTACGGGGCAATGTTTGGAGCTAATTGTTTTATCACCCTAGCTGGTATATTTTCGGGACCCGGGGATTTGTTGGGTTTTATCTCATTAAGCAATTTTAGAATTCCTTGTTGGTCCACTGTTATATTTTCCATTGGTTGAGTGTGTATTGTTTCTTGGGGATATGCGGTGGCAACATCATTCGAGAAAACGCTTTGGAAGAATGAATTTAGGATGCTAGCTTTACCCTCACTGTCTGTATGAATTATATTGCTACAATCCCTTAAGCAAGCCACGGTTTGTTTACTCCCATTTACTTCCCTAACATATGACTAGAAAGCTTTGGGGTCAGTGTCCAAGTGCTCGCAAAGTACTTTGCGTTTAAATTTCAGTAAGGCGCTACGTAAATGTATTTTGATTTCAATTTTAGAGGATCTATGTATGTCCCATAATTGTTAATTCTGAGGGGATGATGTGTTCACGCCTGCCCTCTTTGCCCTAGAGTTATGTGGTTAAGTGTAAGAGCTATGTGTAGTTATGAGGTTAAGTTCTCTGAATACGATTCTGTTGGGAATGAATCAACGGGCTCCTCCTATCCTGCGGGCCATTTTATTTTCCCAGAATTGGACTCTCTTTATTGCAAAAGCCGGGGTTGTGGCCCATATCGGAGACGCGTATAGGATTTGGGGAAGCAGTATGGTGATGAGGATGTCTATTTTGTTGTTGAGGGAGGTTTTGGAGGTTTGAGTTAGGAGAGGCTGAAGAGCAAATGTGGTTGCTCGGATTTTAGAAATTTGTTGTTAATGTGAGGGGTGAAGATTAGTTTTGAGTCCAATATTACGCCTAAGAATGTGTGGGTGGCTTTCTGTGGTAGAATTTGCTGGTTTAGAGTCAGGTATGTTTTTGGAAATTGTGAGGGTTGTCGGGTAAAGCAGACTTAAATACATTTTGTGAGGTTGAGAGACAATCTCCACTCTGCGAGCCAGTCCTCAATTAGATCTAAGTGAGCTTGCAGGGCATCGTCAGTTTTGTAGGGCCAAGAGCTTTGAGCTGCAATGGCTGTGTCATCAGCGTAGAGAAAGAGATGGGTGAGAGGGTGGTTGGGGATACCGTCTATGTATATGATGAATAGTAGGGGGCTGAGGACGGCGCCTTGGGGAACTCCATTGTGTATAGGGTCGTAGTTAGATTGGTAGGTATTGTGCGAGATAGAGAAGGAGCGATTAGATAGGAAGGATTGGATTAGTTTGATGAGGTATAAAGGGATATTCTTACGGTTCAGCTTGGAGAGCAATCCATCATGCCAAACTTTATCGAAGGCCTGACTGATATCTCGTACAACTGCAGATGTAACAAGTTTTGCGTTTAACCCAGAGGTAATTAATTCTGTGAGTCTATTTATTTCATGAACTGTGGATGTTTTAGCGGTAAATCCGAATTGTTCGTCTCTATGGATGGAATGCGGGAGTAGTTTGAGTCGATCGAGGGTAATTATCTCCAAGAGCTTGCTGAGAGTACATGTAAGGGAGATGGGGAGGTAATTGCCGTCGGTGGCCGCATCGTTTTATTTGAGGTTTTCGTGGCAAACGGATGCCGCAGAGGTGTGGCGTCCTTGATCGACGGGGGTCAGCGCTGACGGAGGCAAGGCAGCGCCACGGCTGGCGCTGGTTCCCGAGTGCTGGTGACGTCGTCATTCCCACGCGTCGAGAAGACCCGGGAGGTGCCTGCCTCCGCGGCTGGGGGCGCAGAGGGGAGGGACTGGCTGGTTCGGGGTTAAAAGAAGCACGCGATTGGATTGGCGGGCAGGCAGCCTTTGCTTTTCGTTCGGCGCCGCGTTAGAGCACCCAGCGGGGCGAGGGGAAGTGCGCGCCGGGACTCGCGTGACTCTGGCCCCAATCACTTAGGCCGGCTTCCCCCACGCCGTCGTCGATCGGGGCCCTCGAAGTGCGCGTGCTGCGCTCTGCGAATCCCTTCCTCAAGTTGAACCCGCGGACTTCTCTCTCCGCATGGGAAGCCGGCATTTTTCCCTCGGGGTATATATCCGTATATAATTTAAATGAAAATATCGTTCTGAGGGGGTTGTATTGAATTTTATATTTCGCAAGGATACCGCTGAAAGTTGACTATAGTTCTCCTTGGCAGAGAGCATTAATAAGTTTTTATAGGCAGATACGCAAGTAAGTGAGTGCTTTGACTGGAATTGTCATTTTGGACCGTTTGCAGCCAATAGGACTCAATATTATACCCCTAGTAGTTAATGAGAAATCGGAAATATCCATTAAAATTTGTCACTGAGTTTCTCATATTACACAGTTATAAAGCGTTTAAATTTTCCTTAAAAAATATTTGTACTTTTGTGAAAAGCACGATTATGTTTGTTCTCAAAATGGCTTTGCGTCGGTTCTAAGTTTTTAATATTGTGAATGACCGGTCATAATGCCACGCGCGACTTACTGCTTTCAGTAAATGTTCTTCGTGAATGTATTAATTAAAAGGTCGTCGGAGGATATACGTCTCGAGGCCCCCATTCTATTTTAAATCAGCTTTAAATCCTGAGATTAATATTCGTCAAAAATGTTTTAAGCCATTTGTGTAAGCGTTCTATAGGATTAAGCTGGATGCAGCGGCTTCTATGGCTCGCTAATTAGCCTTACTAATGCTTAGCCTCGCTAATGTTCACTTAAGTTCTATGAACTTATTAAAAGACCAATGGAATATTATCTACCTTCTTAAAGGAGCAGCGAAATCAATTTCTGTGATTTAATTTCACAATAAATAATAGAAGTTAGAAATACTAGATCCTACATAGTTTAAGAGAGATTATTTAAACTAAACGCTCTGCATTGAATTAAGGCCGATTTAGTTTAAAGAAAGTTTTGCCGCTATGATTTTTGTCATTTATTTTTTGGGCAACCCTACGTGAGATAACCTCGCGATTTAGAAAATAATCTCTCTTCATTTATGCTATTTTAATTGGCTTTTCTCACGTTTGAGGTATGTTTTCGATTTCTAGGCTGGACATTGCTACATTTTGAATCTTCGTCGAGCAAAGCACCATGACACCCCAAACTACAGCATTGCGCTTCACAGTTCTTCATAATATCATAAGAACACAAGTGTGACAGGTCTCTTAGGGGAATTAGGCTGGGAACCACTTGAAGTGCGGAGAGAACAAGCGAGACCTAGACTTTTAGAAAGGCTCAGAACAAACGAGTTTAACTATGACACTGAAGGAATTAATTATAATGGCCCCACACTACTTAGGTAGATCAGACCACAAGGATAAACTAAGGGAGATAGATTCCAGGACAGATAGGTACAAATACTCATTCTTTCCCCGAACAATCAGGAACCATAATAGTAAGAAACCGAAGTCACTTTAGAAATATTAAAAACATTGAATTTACATTCATTACTAAAAAGAAAGAAAGACTCGTACTTTTCCACAGATTTTATTATACGGTACAACGCGTTTCAGCGACTTGCGGCATCACCACCGTACCTGATGCTGCCGCAAGTCGGTGAAACGCGTTGTGCCGTATAATAAAATCTGTGGAAAAGTACGAGTCTTTCTTTCTTTTTTAGTAATGGATATTAAATACTTCCACGAAGTGAAGCCTGAAACAATAGAATATATTGAATTTACAAGTCGGAGCAAAGTTAAACACTGCAGAGCTGTTAGGTATACTTTCAGGTGCATGTATATGTTAGTTGATAGTTTGAGTGTTTGTATGTGTGTGGGACGTAAGTGTTCTTGCATGAATGTATGCCATGTTTTTTTGGTGGATTTTTGAATTTGTGGTTCTAGCATGCGGTTTTTTTTCTTTTCTAAATTACAGGTGGTGTCCTAACACCCCCCGCCACATGCCCTTGCGGCGGCTTGCGGGTTATTAAGCAGATGTAGATATAGATGTACTCACCACCTCACTTCATTCTGACCACCCCGCCTCTCCTCCCCTCTCTTTGCCTGTCTATTGTTTCTCCTCGATCGTAGTTTCCAACTTTCCCCCGCCAATCAAAATGCTCTCCATCCTGCCTCCATTGGATTTCTCCACGAAATCACCTCCCTTCTCGTCTGCCATTCTTAGCATTTGTTCTTTTATTTTCCTTTCCGAATTTATCATCCTCTCTGCCACCACATTTGAAAACCCTTCCATCGACGCTTATCATCTTGTTTCAACGGCCATGTTTCCTCACCGTACACAGCCACGCTTCATAGCAGTATTTTTACGACCCGTTCCCTTGCATGAATTGGGAAGTCTCTTTAGCAGTGATGTTGAAAATGTATTTTAACCACCATCATACTAAAGTAGCAGCGATCATGTCAATAAAATTAGAGAGATCAAGTGTTGAATAGAAAGATTTAAGTTGTCATTTTCTCTGAACGATAATTGATTAGAATAACATTATTCGACCGCATTAGGGTCATATTCGGATCAAAATTAGTCTGGCGTGTATTCACCCTCTGCCGCACACCCTGGCGGTGGCTTGCAGGGTGCAAAAATGTATAAATATTTACAGCCTTACTCATTTGTCGTCAACATCCTCTTTCTTGTGATAGCATCTGTGTCCAACGCAATTCTTATTATTTTTCCTGCTATTTCGAACACTTGGTCCAAAACGCCTCCGAGAGACGTAAACTGCCTCAGCAGCTCTAGTCTTCTTTATTCCAACTTTTTCATTGAACTTACATTGATCCTCCGACCGTAACTTTCGTACTGACTTTTTAATGCCCTCGCCAATTTTTGTAATCCCTTTTACTTAATAAAGAAATAAATCTTGATCATCTGCTCTTCACTTTTTTTTTGGAATTTCCACCTACTTTCATTCCTATATCCAGTTGTCCCCATACCTCTTATACCATTTCCTCCGCACTTCGTTTGGAAAGTACGAGTGATAATGCTCACCCCTATCTCACTCCTGTGCCAAACCGCGCCTATCTTGATCTCCATCCACCATCCGAGCTTGGCCAGTCCGAAATATAGTATGTACGGGTGAGGGATAGTTCATCTCTAATCCTATCGTCTGTGGCAAATTCATCAATTCTAACCAATGTACTTAAATCAAACGCTCTTTCGTAGTCTACAAACCAAGTACTCGCATCCCAATCGCACTTAATGTTCTCTTCTATTAGTAGTCTTACTACTATTGCATCGTTTTAAGTATTTTGATGGCAAACTCCATAAGGTGTAGTAGTTTCAATTGCTCGGATGCCCCCTGTTATCCTAAGAACGTATTCTGGCAATGATGTATTGTAAAGATAAATGAGTTTGTATTCCGCACCAGCCCTTGCGCTTTATCACTGTATCTTTTCTAAACGATTCATTGAGGCGAATATGCATTTAGAATGTTTTCCGTATGGAATTTTGACGCTTATATAACTTTCCCCCGCTTTCCAGCCAGGCGGAAGGGATAAGGCTGGCGGAATAGAGGAGTGTTTCGCCTGGCAATCCTTCATTCCGCGTGGGAGAAACGACCCGTGAAAAGTGGAGAACGCCAATATAATATCCAAAACCACCTCAGTGTCTGCGCTATCCTACACTTCATTGGATCGTTCGGGATGAAAATGACCCCTCGACCACCTCGACGAAGATGGCCAGGGTTCCCAAGGCAAGGGGCAAAGTTCCCGTAAGAAAAATAATCTCGCGCGCCTCCATGCCAACGACTCGCCGACTCAGCCGCTCTTCGGATTGCTTGGTCTTTCGACTCGAGGCTTCGCAATCTAATGGCACCTCGCTCTCTTTAAATGCTATTTTTTCCGTTTCGAGTAAAGGAGAGGGATTGGTCGATTGTTCGGTACATTGGCAAAAGTGGCTGATTGGACTGATTTTCATCGAGAGGTGGGAAAATACAACATTTGCAGTGGTGGCACCATTTTGCTTGCAACAGGTCACAGGGACGAGAAATGGGGCGCGCCGTCCACGACACGGCGAGTGGGTCGCCCAACAATGCCGCCCGAGCAGCGACAGAGCGGCCGGGCGGGGGAGGGGGCGTGCTTCGGTTGGAGGGAGGTGGACTCCTCTGGCTGGAGGGGTCGAGTAGCGAGCGCACTTGCCCCTCGTCAAATTCTCCCCCCCCCTTCCCACCGGCGATTGAATGGGCGCTCAAGCCGTGGCCGCCGTCTCCTCTCGAGTGGGAGGGAGGGGCTGCTGTGGTGCAAGAGGAAATACAACTGAATCCTTGGATCTCTCGGTTTGACATCATAAATCCCTTGCGTTGCCCCGAACTGCCGACTCAGTGGGGAGCTTTTATTATTTCATCGATATCATGAGTGAAACCGCACGACTGCAAACTCAGCCGAGAATTCATTTTTCAATTCATCAGTGGCGGATGACTTAATTATTGAAGACCACCCCTTTGGAACGTTCGCGGGAATTTACTTAACCATTGCGTATTTCACACCGAGTACGAAAGACGATTTCCTTTCATATCTCCATGCGATGTGCTTTTAGTGAAACGTCTTCCTTAATTCAAATTCCATGAAATTTTCACGAGGGGTTTTCTCCCATTCCTCCAAGCATGGCCCCATTGATAGGTATAGTTTTCCGATACAAATCCATGCAGCCACTTATTTCTCCGATGAATGGCGTCCTCTTTTATCGTTTTTTTGTTTCAACCTTATCTTTCGCCTACTGGGCGTTGATAAATTTCAGTTTTTATGCCTAAAAATTTAATTTTTACTTCTGCAAGGTTTAGTACAAAATCCGAATTTCTCACTAGAAAATGTGGTATTAGATCAATATTACGATTTGTTAAATTAGTTAGTCAATGTCAAATGAAATCTGTTCTTTCGAGTAGCAATTTCATGAAGACAGGTAACTGAAAATACGTATTGTTATTCTTTTTGTAATTTCCAAAACTTCTACAAGTGATTAGCGGAGAGCCTGCAGCCTACTACTGCATGTTATAGCCACGAAATAAATAAATGATGTTATTTAATAATAATATACTCAGTTAGTATATAATATATTAACTATATTAACTTCTTGGACAGTTTTGTTTAACTTGTGTCAAATTTTCATTCATGTTATTTACCTGTTTGTTACATTTTAAATTTGAGATCCATTTTTACCGACTTCCAGTTTCATAATTCAATTAAATGTTCGTATGTACGTCTTTTTAGCCCTAATGAAAACACGTTTTCTGTCAAATCGGAAGTGACCTCTTCCTCTCCCCGGACTCCCATTCATCATGTTATAAGATAGCCCCACCGATCGGTGCATGTGGGATGGCCCATAAGGAGACGTAGGATAGACACTTGAAAGGTTTTAGCGTTGTCGTGAATAGGGATGCCAGAATGTTTCACGATGATTGAGGAAAGATCGAAAGCAGCAAGACTGAGGCAAAAGAGTAAAAAGGTTTTTTAAATATATTTAAAGGACACAACTTATTTCCAAAATGCACTGTTATGTGGTAAGAATATGTTTCTTCAGTACACCAAATATTTTTACGCACGCACATAAGAATTACTCCGAGGGCCTTTTCAGTCATTTACGTGACTCATCTTGCATAATTTCCTTAAAATAACTAAAGAATCTCTGAATTTAAGTATTCGCTATTGACTTAAACAGTACCTACTATTAAAAGCAATTTTTTAATAGCTACGAAGGTATAAACGTGTTGCCACTGATTGAATTATTTTATGCATCGTAGGCAATTTAAAATTAAATTCCCCTTCCGATTAGTCCGTCTGAATCCTTTCATGATTCATTGAAAGAACCTTTTAATTATGTCAAGGTGTGTGTAGTCGCAAGTATTTATAAGGCGAGCTGTTCAGGTGTCTCCGCGGCGACCCGTTTAGCTGTTAGTCCTACCAAGGGGCGCAGATATCAATCCATAGTTTCACCTCCATTCGACGATTGCCCCTGATAGATTTGAATCCCGCGTGTCGTCCGGGCAAGCCTTTGCCTTCGAGTCGTTTCCCCCCCACACACCGGTAACTCCGCGGATCCCCTTCAGCTACGCTTGCTCCACATTCCGATGGAAAAATGAAAATATGAGAAAATCGATATCCCACCCGCCCGCCAGCGATTTGGAAATCTGGCAGGGGGGCGGGGTCCCAACAAATGGGGCCCTTTGTGCCCTTAGCGCCGCCGGTCTCGGATCAAATCACAATCAGACGGAAGCGGAAGGCGCGAACGCCCGTCGCTCCTCCGTAAAAGTAATCGCTCTCGAAAGCGGTGCGAAGACGACCTCCTCCTCCACTTAAGTTCTCTTCGCGGAGGGAATAGGGAAGACATTATTTCCCTCGCGAAACCAGGAAATTTCACATCAGCGGGTTAATTGCTATGGGATTTGATTGGCGGAGGGGCATTGACGAAATCTCTGAATAATGAAGAGAAGAGTCGAATTGAGGTGTTCTTATACGAGTTCTGTCGACCTCACACCCGCCGGACATCCCCGAATTTAATCTTCAAGGATAATGATTCATTCCATCGATGCCGTGCGTGGAAAGAGAGAGTGTGTGGGGCCATTTACGCCTTTCTTTAAATAATGCTTCTAATTACTGTTCTAATAGCGGCGGATGATTTCTTAATGTAGCATTAATCAATATTCAATTGTTCCCGGCTCAGCTTTGTGGAAATTCATGCTAATAAAATGAATTCTTGTTCTTGTTCTCTAATTAAATGAATTCTTGAACTGTATTCTTCATTTTATTAGAATTAATCATTTTACAATCACATGTGTCCGGCAATGTTTCAATATCTCTCTCTCTCTGCCTGAAGGATTGTTCTTGCGCTGAATGCGCTCGGGATAAAAACGCACTTCTAATCGTAATGCAAGATACTGTTGGCAACCGAAAATTAGAACGTTAAGACCCGTGGCGAGTGTGGTACACCTGAGTGGATAATTGAGATGCAGGGAATAGAAAATAAGAAGCGGTAAAACATGCCGGAGCAGAATGGGTGCCATACAAGTATTTTCGCCAAGTTGGACATGGAAAATCACATGGATTGGTTAAGTGAGAAACGAGGAAAGAAGATGAGTCGAGCGCATGGAATACTAATGGAAAATTGGAGTACTAATGGAACCAGGCGTGCTGGGCACACCTCAATATACAATGAATTACTCAGGGACATAACAGAAGAAAGGAAGGATCTGCGAGAGGGGCAAACAATGAGGTTCATAAATAGATGTGGTAAAAATACTTCTCTTAAGCCGAGAAATATATTTAAATAAAAAATCAAGATATGCAGTCAACCAATAGTTATATGGAAAGGGCTTCTGTGTTTAATGCACTCTTATGGATAAAAATTATTATACTTTTGATTAAAAATAATGATAAATTATTGCATAATTATAGAAGAGTTGTTTATGCAGATATATGATAAAATATATCTTTCTCAGTGAAGCCCATTTGTGATAGTGAACGTATACATTGCTCATGCGCATTTCAGCTCCTTTGATGAATATTTGAAACGTGAGACTTGAGTGGCTAGTTTCGTGACTCGTCTGACGACCGTTTTAGCTATTCTTTTAATCGCGTGACAATTTCCCTACTATAATAGCATATTAATTTTCGAATAGCGAGTCTTTTCTCCAGATTTCCGCTACAGTGTTCAAAAAAAGATTCCTAGGGATTCTTGTAGTTCAATACAAGATTTGTATGTAATTTGGTTTTACTATCAAAAAATGGTGTACTCCTGTCATGTCACTATGTTCTACGTATGGTTCAGACAATTTTTGTAAGCAGACGGTGTATATAATTTAACATCTGTCGTCTTCATGTTCAAATATGGATTCGGTGTCCGAAATTATTTCGCCAGTCCCAGAACCCTTTACTTACACCTACTTAGAGTTCGTAGCTGTTCCACATAATTACTCTCTGTTCATTACAGTCTCTTTTTATCAGGTTTATTTGCCCCAGTAGTTAGCAAAAAGGGATCCGTAATAGGTAGGTTTCCTATGCAAGCCGTCAGATGCGCCCGTGAACGGAATGGTGTCTGCCCGCGTCTCTTGAAATGCGGTTTCGGTGCGAAACAAAGTGATGTCAGGCACATGACTACGAATAATAACGTATTAAAATGCAGGCTATGCTTGTGTGTGTGTGCTAGTGTGTTTGTGTGGGGGGATTGACACCTCCCCTCCCAAACAACCCCTCCGGTTGTTCACTCTGATAATTTAAGGCACTTCTTTACATGGAGTCAAGTTTTGCACGCATCTGACACTTCTTTGCCGAGGATAGAGTTATACATTCTCTATTTGTGACTTTAGAGATACAATAACGCAAGAAAGGAACAAGCCCAAATATATTGAAACGAAATGATAAAAATAAGTTGATTCCATTTTAAAGCTCTTTAAGGACATCTATTTTAATGGTTGTTAGCGAGGTTTGTTGATGAGCAATATATAGGGATATATTTGATCGAATTCCATCTCGCGCACCGCAATCAAATTTGGGCCTGAAAAACTCTCCAATGGAATGAAATTTTTATTAGTACTTGAAAGGTTTTATTAGTACTTGAAATTGTTGTGGTGGTTATTTTGCTAAGAGAAAAAAGACAGTTTTTTTCATTTTCGTGGGAACGTGATTACCCTACCTCTGGGTATCACGGTGGTATGTGATGTTGCAGCTTATGTGATGCCGTACCCTCCCTAAGGGTGGCCTCAAAAATAAAAATCAAACATAGTTACGGTGAATTCATTCGTGAAAAGCGGAAATTATATGGGAGTAACTCAGGTGTCGCATTTAATTTTATCTTGGGGTATGTCCCAATAGTAGATGTCTTCTAATAAATTGTAAGAGATTTTAGACACGATTCCTTGAGAGATGCGTGGATCCAGCTTCTAATTCCGTCATGGTTTTCTTTCAATAGCAAACATCCGATATTCAGCGATCGTTCTCTTCACATCTGTTTGGAGTGCTTGTCAGGGACTAGAACGTCGATAGGATTTGAAGAATAATATGCTGCGGCATACTGATCGTCGAAATGTTTCGCTCGTTGCAGTGGACCCTCGCATCGGAGTCAGCAGTGAACCCTGCCCCCCGAATCTTGAAATTCGGAACGCGGGTTCCGTAAAAGATATTCCATCGACGTAGATTCGATATCGGCGCTGGACGGAGTCTTATTACTAGACTTGGAAGTACTTCGGCCGTCACTCCTCTTCGGGAATCTTGTGTTCGGTGGACCAGTTTGCAGAGGAGTCTTCTTTCATTTCCTCTGCGCGGCGGGGCGTTTGGAGTGCGGGTGAGGGTACGAATGTGGTGGTCGGGGTGATTTGGGGAGAAGTCTCATGCAGGATGGCCCCCCCTACCCCCGCACGTAGGACCTTTCCGGCTCCCCCTCATTCGCCTTCGACGCCCAAGCTCACCCACTCCGTCCGACCCCTCTTCGGTTTGAGGATGGATGCTGGGGGCTGGCGCTGTCACTCTATTGAAATCCTCCGGCCCCTCCCCTGGGGCGGGGGAGACCTCTCACGAGTGCCTCCCTCATCCACCTTCTCTTCCACCCCCGGTTCCTTATTTCGTGGATCGCTGGACCTGGACGTCCGCCCGGGTCCGGTCGCATTTGGACCACCCCCATCACCCCTCACTCCAGGCCTCCCTCTTCCTAAGGTGTGGGTGGTCTTCCTCACCCTTCTCTTTCCACCAGGAATCCCATGCATCCGCCCGGCGGGAGGGAACGTCGCCGCACGCACTCCCCGTCTTCCGGGGAGTGCGTGCGGCGACGCGGGAGAGCTTTGCTCTTCCGGGAGCTCCGGTCTCTCCTTAATTCCTCCTCTGCCGATGGATGGGGAAATCAATCGCCTCTCGTCAGCCCAGTCCCGAGAACTCAGTATTGGCAACATGGATGAGATATTACTCCTCGGAATATTTCATTCGCACGATGCTCTGTTAATGCGACGCCAGAATAAAGATTAAATGATTTTCGATTTCTGAAAATTTATAATTATGTTTCAAATTTGTAAAATATTTTGTTAGTACATAAACCAATTTTTTATTAATTTTATCTCATTTGAATTGTCTCAGAATAAACGTATTAAAGGTTTCGTAATACTATACAGTTCCTCAGCAAGCATTCATGCTTTTCCGCCAGTTGTCTAGTTATATCAGCCCAGAATCAATTTAGTGAAATAATCAAAAATGGAAAGAATATCTCTAAATAGTTATTACTTGGTCGAAGAAAATGGCCAATTTATAAAACTATTAATTTTGATTCTGCTGATTTGAATGATTATAATAATTATAGTAGTCTTAAGTTATATGAAATTTTATTTTAGTTATTTGTTGCGTCACCTCACGAAGGCATAACCAAAGTACTCGTTATTACCAAAACTCGATCTTTCTGTTTCCTTTAAAGGAATGTAGACAGCAAATTTCTAAGTACCTCTTGGATGCAGGAAGTGCATTTAGTCCTCAGTCGCTCGGGATGGGAGCACTGTAAAGTCTGATAGCCGACGAGGAAATATTTGCATTTTTATTTGATCGGCGTATGCAAGTGGCCGCGCCTCCTCAACCTAACTCGTTTATCCTCGAGCGCATCATTTTCTCAGGAAGTTGGCAAGGAAATTTACAACAGCGAAAAGCATAATAATTTAATATTCATAGTTTCGGAAATGCTTGTGGAAAGGTGGGAAATTATCAACTGTTCACAAAATAGGGTTTTATAGCGTTAAATGCTAAATATAAATACTTATTTGGCGTAAAATTCTGTAATTTTTCCATCAATATTTAAATACAAAGGCTCATTGGACTCGATATTTCAATCAAATTCCAACTCCCCTGCGCGCTGATAACTCTTCATTCTCATAAAATTCCTTTTTCCTTGGCTCCTAAGATGTCTCTATAACCTCTCGGTATGATCCCAATTGTCATTTTATTCTTTGTGCACTGCTCTTGTGCTGACTTTTTCTCAGCCACAATCGCATTCTGCTGCTTGTTTCTTGATTCATCGGTCAGAGTTTTCCGCCGGCACCGTGCTCCGAAGAAACGTTTTCACCCCGGGTGTTCTCTCCCGTTGGTCCACGTCTAAAATGTACACACTAGTCTACTGGACCAGGATGCTTTCATGTTTTCATATCTTGCTCGTCATTATTTCTTCGCTGGATTAATTTGCCTTTTCTTTTTAAGGGCGTCATAAGTATCTTTAGCGATTCCGCTCTGCGCAGAGTTACTTTTTAAATTGAGTGCCATGATAATATTGAACGGAAGGTTTCTAGTATTTATTTGTCTGTGTAGAGCTCTACATTTTTTGGTTTTATCTTTTGCTTATAATGATTAGAAATACCATCTTAAAAATTATTGCACTGGTATTTCAACATTTATTGGGTTTTTTGCCGCATCTTGCATAGTTTGTGGTGGTGTGCAATGGAAGTTAATTATAAGTAAACGGAAGTAATAAATTCTGAAAAAGTATGAAGTTTAAGATAAGCATTGAGGTACGGGGACATATTCTAGAACACTCTCCTATTTAGAAATATTTATTTAGTGCTGAGCTAAAACTAAACACACTAAAAGAAATATTCCTCCTGCTAAATAAATTTTGCAAAGAGGTGAGGGTCGATGACAAGTACATTAATTTAAAATATAAAGAACTAGAGAACACTTTAATATAGAACCTGGTTTTGTATGGCTGGGAAACGTGGTCGTTGAGGCAAGAGGATATACGTAGATTGGACGATTTTGAATATTTGCATGCACTAAAAAAGAATTTGAGAGATGGAATGGACGGTAAAGAGGGCAAACTACGAAGTTCAAGGCGCGATAGGGGAAGAGAGATCATTAATGTGAGAAATTCGAAGAAGGCAGGACCGGTGGGTGCAGGGGATACTGAGAGGCGATGGGATGCCGGAGAATCCTAAAGAGGGCGCAACGGTTGGGAGAATGCTGGGTGGAGGAGGGAAGAGACTATTTTGGATGGATTTAGGCAGATAGGAAATATGGAAAGCTAAACAGTGAATTACGTCCACATGTAGTCTGGCGTTTAAGGATGTATACCATATTATTTAGGGCTTAGAATGACAGCGGTCTGCATAACCCGTCCGTAAAAAGCTGCTGTTTGATAATTCCCCAAAGTGAACGGTGATCAGGAGCACCATCATGTATTTTTGATTCTCTGATATACTTGCATTGTTGTATATAAAATCCAGCTGGTAACTTACTCATTACTTACCACCTCAACACCTAATAATTCTATTTATTTTCATGCTTTTTTCCGTGTAGATGCATGTGAAATAGTTTAGATAACAGAGTGCTTTATTTTCTTTTTGATTTATGAACAGGTGTATTTATTTTCCCTTCGTGTCCATTTAATCCACACGGCCACATGAAACTAGAGATGCTTTTCAATCCTTATAACTGGGTTTATTGGAAGTTTTTTCAATGATTAAAACTTTTTTTATCCTTGATATTTCCAGCATTTAAATTCACTGACATTATCGTAATGCCGTGACATTAGCTTGGTGATGCAATCCCTTTTTTTCCCAGTTTCCCTAAATTTACAATAGTAAGTCGACATTCGTGTTATTTCGAATTTGTTTGGTCAATTTCTGGTTTTGGGTGAATGTGGCGCCAGGTTTGAGCTTTGGAGCTCGCCATTACCTTTAATTGTCATTTAGGTCTGCATCATGATCATAAAATTCTTCTCCAAGTCAAACCGACAGTATTTATTTTTTTTTAAATATTTGATTATTTCAAAATATGGCTTTATATTTAATTCCTAGAGTCTTGATGATTTCTTTGTTGATATTTCCCTTCTCCAGTCTTTTTGATCCAGGTCCCTCATTAATCAATCCCATGAAATTCTCGATATGAACGAGGCCTGGGAACATACGTCCACCTCGGCATATTTGATGTGCATTCAATAATGAGAACTTGAAGAAAACGAGCGCTTATATTTTATTTTTAACTTACTTTGCTCTTTTCAATCAAACATTGAGGATTTAGCTCATGCCTGAGCTTGATATGACGTATAAATGGAAATTATTTTGCGAGAGCAGTTCAGTGTCCACTACACGAAGTGAAACCAATGCCCTTACTTTGACAATGGCCTATGGTGCCCGAGTCCATTAACCTCGGGAATTTTTCCCAGAACCAATGAGGGGAAGTTCCGAGCTCGCCTAATTTTTTCCCCACTGGGGAAATTCGTTAGCCATTGCTTACGCTTTGGTTCCCGCTTCAAGGGATCTCGCGTAGTCCCCGTGACCACCACCCCTCTTCTGCCGCCCGTCCTATCTTCACCGCGAAGGGAAACAATGGGGTTCCCTAAATCCTGCTTCCCGTGAATCGCGTCAGTGCAATCTGTATAAGGGGGGGCCCCTTGCGGTCGGCAGGGCCCATCGCTACCCTCGAGCAGGGCCCACGGTGGAGGCCTTTCTTTTCTTGCGTTTGTGTGCATTGCTCCCAAAAAATCTCATTACGTCGAAAGAAGCGCCGCCGCGCACTTAAGCCCTGTGTTCGTTCGTATGCCTGGAGCGCGGCGCTTCTGTGGAGTGGTCGGCCCCTCCGAATAACCCGCTTACCTGCGCCATCCCGCTGCAATCTCATTAACTCTCGGCGGGAGGAAGAGCACACACACACTTGCTCTCGGTGTGCTTTCGTGAGGGACCCATCTCCCGCTCGTCGATGACTTCGGGAGTCAATCTTGGGCCTTTGGGGCCCGCGTCCTTAATTGGAAGCCTGGCAGCTTGATTGCATGCGATCTCGTGGCCGCCCGCGTGTGTTGTGTTTCAGCGGGTCTAAGGGCAGAAGGCCTTTCCTCTCTCCCATCGATTAATCCAAATACCGTTTCAACACCCATCGATCGCTGGACTAATTCCAAAATTTTTACCCAAAATTCTGCCCACAATGCACCAGGGCTCAAATTTAGCAGGCGGTCGGTGGTCGTGTTTTTCCGGGACCACACGGGACAGAAAGTGTTTGTTTAAATGAAATTAACATTGTAGCTATAAATGAGAATATCAAATTTCCTTCCGCTATGATACCCTATAAATTATTGACTAAAATTCTATGCGGATGGTCCTTCACCATCGTTCTCCCACGATTTCATTTTGGTCATTCATAATCGCAACAAATGGTGTGTCCTCAAGAATATATCTAGCTCCGTGCAAATTCATATGATGTGACATTAAATTGGGAGTAACCTACGACAGATCGTATTGACTTCCGTTTAAAGGGCGGAAGGACAATGAAGTGTCTGAGGTGATATCTCTGGGCTGATTCACAATTGTTTAAAATCTCTTATAACTGCCGTTATTTCTATTCTCCTTTTAGATATTCATGATAGACTATGGAAAAATAAATAAACTCTCTACGACTACAGGTATTCGTTTAATCTTATTTCGCATATGAGCAGCAGCAGGACAGAAGACGAAGGAAAAGTTCCAAATTAGTTAGAATAGGAACCTGGAATGTTAGGGCAATGATGAGGAAAGAGAAATCGGTGAATGTCAGGCGAGAGATGGAAAGGGGAAATATAAATATTTTAGGTCTATGCCAGGTAAGATGGAAGGATAGCGGGGTTTACTAGAGTGATAATTATAGAATAATATACAGGGGCGGGGACGAAATAATTTCATTACTGGAATGGCAGCACGCGTACCCCTACCCTTCCTAAACCCAAGCTGGTTATCCCCAAGTACTCATCTGCCCTACTCTCTATCCTTTTGTTTATGATCCTTAGAACAACTGTAGCTGCCTGGGATATTAAACTCATTGTCCAGTACTCCTCCCATGATGTAGCCTCTACCTTTTTCGGGGTAGGAACTAAAATTGATCTCACATAGTCTTCCGGCCAGATTCCTCCCTCATAGATACTACGGATCAGCCCGTCTAGCCTCTTTCTTCCACATTTTCCTAAACATTTCAGTAGTTCCGCAGGAATGTTATCCACCCCCACGGCCTTATTTCGTTTCATCTTCCTTAATGCCCTCTCTATCTCATCCTCGATTATGCCTGGACCTAAGCTGTCTTCTCGTACGTGGTGTTACTTTTCTGTCTAACTTTGTTGGTCTAAACGTTTTACTATACAGTTCTTCTATGCATTCCTTCCATCTCTTTTGGAACCTTTCTGTGTCAACTATTATCTTACCCCCCATATTTTCTTTAAATTTTAGATTATATTTTCCTTTCTTCCTTCCCGATAAAGATTTAACTTTGCTCTACAGCGCACCAATTTCACCCTTCTTCTGCAAACTTTCCATATTTTAACACTGCGGTCTTCCACGATGCTTTTGGTTTATTTGTTGCCCGCATATATTTATTGTTTAACTCTTTGTACTTCATTTTACCGAACTCTATGTTTACATTCATCCATTTTCGCCGCTCATCCATCTTCGTAGTCATCTCATCGAGTGATCCATGGCTTCCTCGTCCTTTGAGCGTTAACGGTTCCAATTAAGTATTTTGTGACTTCGGTAACCCTTTCTTGATACTTTCCCATTTTTCTATGCTAGTAATTTGCCCTTTACCATCCTTCATGATTTCCTCTACCGCCTGTTTGTATTCCTTCCTTTTCAAGCCATTTAATTCTTCTACGAGGGTCATCCGGAAAGTAGTACCCGTTCGTGCCGCATGAAGTGCTGACGACGCGAGTAGCCGCTGGACGAGGTCAGATAGCTTCAGTGGCTTGTCTGCCTTCTCTGAGCCAAGTTGCGTGACGCTAGCATTGCCTGTGTTGTTTCTGTGATTGTTTACAATGTTTAAAAAAATTGAGAACGCCGCCAGTTGTGAAGTGAGGGCAGTGATTAAATTCCTCAATGCAAGAAACGTTCGCCCATGTGATATTCATCGCCAATTAAAGGAGGTGTATGGAGACAATGTAATGGACGAGTCGTCTGTTCGGCGGTGGTGTCGCAACTTCAACATGGGGAGGGGGAACACACGCGACGATGAGCGTTCGGGTAGACCGTCTGTCATTACAGACCAACTGGTGAGCTCAGTTGACGAATTCGTGAGGAACGATCGGCGCGTCACAATTGATGACATCTGTGAGCATTTTCCCAATGTTTCTCGAACAATTGTTCATGAAATTGTTAAACACCATCTGCATTATGCAAAAATTTGTGCAAGATGGGTCCCTCGCGTATCTCAATGAGCTGGCGGCGAAGGACTATGCAGCAGGAATACAGAAACTTGTCACACGTTATGACAAATGCCTTAATTTGCTTGGAGATTATGTTGAGAAGTAGTTTAAAGTATCCTCTTTCAAATAAAATTTTTTATGTTTGTTAATATTTACTTTTGTGTCTTTATTTCACGAACGGGTACTACTTTCCGGATGACCCTCGTACATTCCATTTTCTAACACACTGCCCCTGCCGTATCTTTTTGAAACGGACGCTACATTTTATAACAATTAAATTGTGTTCAGAGTCCGCATCCGCTCTTGGGAAACTATGCGAATTTATCACACTGTTCCTAAACCTGTGTCTAACCAGAATATAATTTAGCTGATACCTCTCTGAGTCACCTGGCATTTTCCATTTGCCTCTTTTGTGGTATCTTAATCAAGTGTTGGTGATGACTAACCCCTGTCTCCAACAGAACTCAATTATTTCTCCCTGCGGTCATTCCTCGTGCCTAAATCGTAGTCCCCGACCTTATCATCATCTCTTCCTTCGCCTACCGTTGCATTCCAATCCCCAATCATTATCCACTGTTTCCCTGCAGGAACACACGCGACTATGTCCTCTAACTGATCGTATATCCTACCGACCTCTTCTTCCTTATGGTTGCTCGGTGGCATGTAAACCTGAATAATAACTAAGTTTGTCGGTTCTGCTTTTATCTCAACTAGTAATATTCTATCTCAACTAGTAATATCTAGAATGTATGTATGTTGACTACGCTTCTTCCTACCTCGTTATTTAATGCTATGGCAACCCCTCGTTGGCTCCAATCATCACTCCAGTAATTCCCGTTATCCATCCATGTCCCCTCGCATAGACCTAAAATATCTATTTTCCCCTTTCCATCTCTCGCTTAACAATCTCCTATTTCCCTGTCCTCATCATTGTCCTAACATTCCACGTTCCTATTTTAACTAATTCGGTCTTCTTCTCTTGCGTCTTCCGTCCTGCTGCTGAAAGGAAATATTTTCCCTTTCAGCAGCTTTCCTCCCGGAGAGGGGAGAGTCCTTCCCCCACGGCCTTCTATCCACCCCCACCGCCATCGTGGCGTAAAAAATACAGGGGGAAGCGGAGGGGAGGTGACTGGTTGTCTCGGCCTCTCCATCGGCCGCGTTTGGAGTCTGAGAAGGGGAAGAAAACGGATTCCTGCTAAGTGCGAGGCGGCGGCGGTGGATGGGGATAACGTATGGGTGAGGCGAGGAGGTGAGAGTGGACAGCTCTTTCTTGGGCTATCTCTCTTCTTCGTCTTCACAATCTGATCATCGAGTTCCCCTCGGCCTGAAACTACATGTTGAACATTAATTACCCGCTGAGTTTTTTTATTACTGAAAATGGCGGAGAGCCACGTATTTTAGGTTAAAGTTAGTATGAATCGACTTAGTTTCCCTTAAAAAAATAGAATTGTTTACCCTTTAGTGAAATTCCGGATAAATGTTTTCTATTTATTTATGTTGATATATTTCCGACAATAAGGGAAGGGAAAGTGTTCTGCAGAATATCGACCCATTTTCACATAAATTCTAAGAGTTATAGTTTATCGCAATTGGTTCCACAACAATGCATCCTGAATAGATTATCTGGATGAGGGCAAAGGAGTGAGATAACAGAAAAGCCTTATCACTCTCTGTTATTTCATTATACAAGCATGTATTTTGAGAAATAAGAATGGTGACATATATTTCATAATTTGTTTATAATCCCATTCATTATATGTGTACTTCCACTTGGGTATATCGTCGTAAAACCGTAAAACATTTCTCACAAATAAATGTCTAGTCTTAAGAGTCAACATATAGTCACAATTCGTAACATATATTGGATTTAACTTAGTCCGCCAACATCACGTGTAAATAAATGTTCAAAGAGAGGATAATCTCCTTCGTTTTCTGAAAGGCCTTTCTCCTGTTGCATTTGATTGATGAAAATGTTTATATTAAATTTTCGATTAATTACCACGGTTAACGTGACTCGATTTTTTATTTACGTGACATTAGTGCAATTCATTTTCCGCGCTAAACTGCTCAAATGGAACGGCTTAAATGCGAGACCACCGATGCTACAAATGCATTTGTCTTTTTATTAGTGATAAATGAGTAATTACAGAGAGAAAAATATTATCCACAGTGGAAAGTTTTCTATTATAATGTTTCATTTGCATGGCCTCATGCTCAATTGAAATGCTCCAAAAACCTTCAAAATTGTCGTAGGAATATAGTTATAATTGCTGCTCTAAATACATTTTAATTTTTTACGCAGCAGAAAAGAAATAGTGGATAACGTCTGAAGAAAATAAAAGAGAGTCAATTCCGCTGCTCAAATTCAATGACACATCACAATAGCAGTGGAATTAATTAGAGTATAATGTGTAGACTCATTATCATTTGTTCTCGCAAGAAGTATTCGTCTCCATAAATTTATTTTAATGCAAAAATATTTCGTTTATGACATGCATGCATGAGGGTTATTTTTTTTAATTGGATCTATTTTGTCATAAAAATAAAATATTTGTGATAAAAGTTTTTGAAGGCTTGGCGCATACTTCACTTTTCTACGTTCACAATCGCCGTTTCCTTGTAAGAGCCAAGTACTGCTGCACCAGCACCACAATTAACCCTGGTTCGTCGCCTGGAAATTGAACCAGCTGACAAGGGCGGTCTTGTGTTTCCAGTGCCATCCGTCTTCAAACCGTTGTCCACCAAGACACAGTCCCAAGTGCAAGGAGACGAGGAGCCTTGTCGAAAGCGTTCCCAAATCCCTTCCTTATTCCTCTTGGCGGGGTTGATAAGCATTTTCGGTGTTCACCTACCACACAATTGGTGATATCTGAGATTTTTTAAATAAACGTGCGAATAGAGTGTATTCAACAAGAGGCTATTTATCAGCCTGAGGACTAATTGTCAATCGTCGGTTGGAACGCAGTTCTTGATCCACTTGTTGGACGCCGATTTCATCCATGTCTGGATGATGGGTCTGCCGCTCCGCTCGTCACCATTCGCATTTGTGCAGTCATTTTTCAAGTCTCGACACCATTAATCACAGTATCACTAAAATGATGCACGGGCTTACCTTGCATCAAATCTCAGGAATCCCTGATATTAAAAGTACAGGGAAACGCCAAAAACAGCTCATAGTCAAAGAACTACCTGCTGAATTTTATGATAGCTACAAGAAAGAGTAAGTCACAGCGACATTACGGCCAGAAAAAATGCTATAAAGCGGGAGTTTTAGGGCTGTAGAGTGGCCTAGGAATGATGGTAAACATAGAAGGCAACGTAGTTTTAAATTTTAAGTTACACTTGTATTATGCATAGTGCAATGATGTGAACTGTGATGGCAGGTTGCGGGTCGGCAGTGGTAGTAATGGGTAGAAGTGATTTTATCAAAAATACTTGGTACTGCTGATTTTAAGTCTTGGTTTTTTTTCTCCTAACATATCGGCGACTTCGTGATTGTTGAACCCAACGGCCCTTGACACATCTCGGAACTTTCAGGCGACAAAACCATGCGCCCATTATCAGAGCAGATAATGCTTGCACCAGAGGAGCTCTGCCCTCGCTTGTCATTGTGAGCTTCTAGGAAAGCCTGCTATTGTGAATGTCTTAGAGTGATATGCCAACCCGGATTTAAAAAAGTTTACAACGGGAATTATTTCTAGAGTTTCGAAACTTATGGAAAAAATAAAACAACCTATTTGTGCACTTACATACTACAATGCGGTTATAAGGAAGAAACTTGAAACTCGTTTTGCTGAGAGCAGAGAAACTGCCGTAATGAAGCCATTAACCGCAACGAAAACCATTAACCACAATGGAAACAAAGATTTTCTAATGTGTTAATATTTTAAGGCACTTGGGGGCTTACGAAAGTTATCCAATCTGGTTGGGTGAGTTCCAGTATTAGTCTCGGTACTTAAATGCGCCGGTGGAAACGAGACTCCCACTTTCCGAGGCTTCGAATTCTCAACAGCAGGGTAAGAATTAAGTCGCTCCTGCGTTTGCTTTATTTCCATTTTCTTCTCAACGAGGCCGCCGTGGTATATGTCCCTCGAATTAGCAAACCCTAGGAAATGATTTCACGACCTTTCCACCTTTATTTACTCTAACAATTTTACGTCCTCTTCCTTCAATTTTCTCCAGCCTATCCTGATCTTGATTTCTCCGTGGAACCACTTTGAGTAGCTTCAATCTCTTCCTATCCTCATGTGCTGTCCGGGAACGTTTTAAGCGGGCGTCTCTTTGCTTGCGAGTTACCGCAGTTAATTGTGAGTGGCTGTTTCCCCAAGCATAACGTTGCCTTTTTTGGTCGCATAGGACTTCTATATATAGACATGGAGAGGTGGGTGCGAGAGCCTGCATTTTGCAGGAGGAAGATTGATTGATTGGGAGAAGGTAGGTACAAGTAGGCTGATGGTGAAGCCACTACTTTGGTCCGGATAAGGGCGCAAGTGCCATCCTTTTTCGGAATCCTAAGTTACGCGGAGGCCCTATGCACACATTAATCACCACGCATTAACTATAAGTTGCAGTTAACTGGTTCAGCGACGCAAAACCTTCAGGTGCTTGGCCTTTCCTGATGATGTAACTTGCCACTCGAAGTTAGTTGCCTAGCTCTCTCCTGTGTCGCGATCATGACCACTGGATCCTTTCTCAGCGTTAACATTTTTTCTCAAACAAAAACTTGATTAAAATGATTTACCTATAGGTTCACTACGGCGTTGTCCGCATCGGCCGTCACACTACGCAACGAACGCATTTGCTTCGCGTGTTTTTTACTCGATGAATTCGTTTCTCCCCGGGCCTTTGACTCGGGGGAGAAGACAGGATGGAGACAAAAAGGGGAAACGGGGAGAGATAAGTGAGGTAAGAATAGAAAGGAGCACCCTTTAAGACTCCAGTCTCGCAGGCTCCTTCGGATATGCCCTTTTATTTTCCCGAGAAAGTGCACACGCATGGGTGGGTGCGGAGGAAGGAGTCGGGGGGAGGGCGGGAGGCACTCCAGGGTAAAAAGGGATAAAAAGCGGCGGGGAGGAGATGGAGTCTGAAGGGGGAAGGGCAACTGGGGCTGGCGGGGCCGAGAAGGAGTTAGAGAGAGAGACCCCGAAAGGGCAATTATGGAGCTTCTTTCCGAGCGGTTAACCCGCAAGTTACGGACCACAAGCCAAGGAAATTGAGTGTGCCGGAGGATTTCCATTTCCGAAGCCCTCTTTGCTTACATCTGCTTCCTCCCCGGAACAAACTCCCCCTCCCTCCTTATCGAGCGCCCTCCCTCCCTCTTTCTCCCACGACCACCCCTCCTCCCCATTCGCTCACAAGCGGCGGTTTCTGTGTGCGTGCGTCTGGGGGGAGGGGGGATTCCCGAAGGCGCCTGCCCCCGGGGGCGGGGCAGTAGGTGGGGGGGGGGGGATGCGGCGGGAGAGTGAAATGGCGCGAACTGCGAGGAATCAATCGCGAGGATTGCACGGGTGCGTGGGGCTCCCCAGCGCCACGAAACAAAAGAATCGCCCTTCCCTTCACGCGTCCCCGCCTCGCGTCGTAATCAACTCATCGAGAGCCTCTTCCATCTCCATCTCTCCTTTCTTAAAGTTTTAAATCCTTTCGGATTGGCATTCTCCCTCTTTCTTTCTCTCTCTCCGAGAGGAGAGGTGCTGCGGAGCGCTTTCCAATAAAGACTTCCACAACCGAGTCAACGGAGATGCGTGGCTCGCATGGTGCCAAGGCGGACCGACGCCGCAGCATTTTAATGGATTAGACACCCCGTTTTAGGTATTTAGGTATGTTGAATGCTTCCATTTCCTAATTTCTATGTGATTGGCATTTAACTGGGAACCACAGGATTAGGCCGTGCAATGGTCAATCTGACTTTTAATAATATTTTTAAATAAAATTTGGTACAAGTTACAGATTACGTGAATAGAAACTTTATTCCTCAATTTCAGGGAATCTTATTACGCAATTATTGGCGAATATAGTGTTTTCCAACTTCAATTACCTTTTTACTGCACCTGATTAGCCAATTTCTAAATGTCCTTAGGGATCTTCATTAGTTTCCATCAAATAAATAATTGAACACATTTTTCCCTCGTTCATATATTCATCAATCCGACGACAGACGCCGTGGAAGATACGAAATTGAAAGATCACCTTACCTTTTTAGGGCTTAATCAGGAAAAAGAATTATTGCCGTAAATTTAAATGTATATATTTCTCTTTGTCAATAGTTTAACGCCAGTGCAGAGGTAAACTACTATCCAAATCATTTAAAATGTTCTTAGTAAAATTTGTTGTCTCAGGCGTAACTTTGTGGAATTTGCATAACATATTGAAATGTGATGAAATAATTGACTTTGTAATTCCACACACTTTATTTTAAAATTAAATGTGCCTTTTACAGTGGTTCATGCCTTAAGAACCTGATCTCTCACACTAAAGACAAAGTCCCCAAAAACGAGAGGAGTGGAGTGTATGAGTTAAAGTGCTCAGATTGTAGCACAAAGTATATTGGGCAAACAGGACGGAAATTTAAAGAAAGGATTAAAGAACACCAAACATGTGTAAAAAATAAGAACATAATATCCCTCTTTGCAAAGCACCTCATCGAAAGTGACCACAAAAGTGACTTTGTGACAAAAATCATTCATTTTGAAGAAAAAGGTCAAAGGCTCGATGCTTTGGAGAAGTTAGAAATTTTGAAATGTGTCCGTTGGAAAGATGATCTTGCCAACGAAATTTTGTATCCCTCCCACTCCCCACTCCTAGACCTACCACTCTTCTAAATCAAAAATGTAATTCTCTTTTCATCCCAGCTACATTGTAACCTTTTGACCCCTCCAACCTCCCTCTCTGACCAACCCCCCCTCCTATGATCAGAAGGTATACTGTATAGCCAGCGTGCTTCTATGAGGGCCACCTGATGATGACGTTCAACGTCGAAACCTGGGTCATGTCTTCTAAATAAAGTGTGTGGAATTACAAAGTCAATTATTTCATTACATTTCAATAAAATGTTCTTAGTTTGTTCTTCCCCATATGATTCCTTATGGAGCAGAGTTGCGGCGGATCGTAATGCGCAATGAAAAATAGAAGAAAAATAGGCAAAGATAGTTGAACTCAGTACCAACCATTGCACTGGGGATATGTCAAACTGTACTTAAATATTTAGTTGACCGAATCTGAGCTCAAAAAGTACGTCCTCGGGCAAACGGAGGAGAAAAATATGCCTAATTTGAGTAAATGGTCCGTCATTGCAGCGTACTCAGAAAGGTCTTTAAAGTTACGGGGTTCGACAATCTGGAAGCATTTATACTTGGGATTTGGCCGGGCTTATGTAAAAATGGCTTGAGAAAAATTCAATGTCCATACAATGGCCACAATTATTCATTATTCTCTGCAAAACTTGCCTTATATCCATCTAAAGTTCTTTTTGTGAATAATAGTTACTTGTCAATTTTGGTGCTTGACCCAAATTCATAAAATGAATAATGTGGCATACTATTTTCGAGTATCCTATGTTCTCCATGGCATTATGTCTTCGAAATGTATTATTTAATGTCTAGGTTTGCGGTTATTCTAATATGGTTTAAAAGGTTCTGACCAATTTAAAGCTAAAGAAATCAAAAGTTATTATTTTTCTTGTAGTGTGTGGAATTAAAATTGTTATACTAGTTATTTTCTTGGCAACTGCCATCAATTTCCATTCCGGGCAAGAGCAGAGAGCATCGTTTCCATTCTCTCAAGCGTAGTGAATGCCTGCACTGAATTCAAAAGGTTGAGGCCCTCAACGACGAGGAAAGCATTATGGAACTAGGCTTCACCACGATCTCAAGATAAAAATTACTTGCTAGTAGCAGTAGCTTGCTGGTCTCATTAAATGTATACACTTCTGCTGCCATTGTGCCCTCGGTATCATGGCAACTGATTGCTATCAGCGATTTTATTTCGAGGATCGCGACGATGTAAATCTCTGCAATGTTCTTTGCCGAGGACTCATTCCCGAAGTGATAATGCACGTTTTCCGTGCACGCACCAGTTATCTGCAGCTTAAGCTAATGCCTTGTATTCATTTGGTTTGTAATATAATTTAGTATCATCTCTGTGGTAATATGAAGTGTAAAAGCAGTAAATCTAATGCGTGACTACAGCACTAATGCATTATGTACACTATTAAGCTGTGATCACCTTTCTGAAGAGTGAGATTTCCACGACGTCTGTGATGAAGCCTTCTGATCAACTTGTTAGAATTAAAGAAGGCATACTCCCAAATGCTTATCTCTCCTCTCGACGGCTAGTGAAGGGGACTCGTGCTTACCGAATTAGAACGAAAGCAAAGGGCTCTATTTCACTCTAGAATTATATTACAAAAAGTCCCGTATTATACTCCAATATTCGTTTTTCTTTATTAACCTTAGAAGGTTAATCGCAAAATAATTTAAATAGCGGTATGAGAATTACTTATGGATTTTTGTATGCAAAAGAGATCATGATGATATCTGTTTAGCACAACATGGGCCACTGGAAAGGTATAATGCAACCAAATCGAGCCTTTTAAACCTTTCGCTTATTACCTTGCGAGCCACGGTGAACTCAATTCCATAACAAAATGACTTTGATTTAGAATAAGCAAAAGATTGAACTTTTCCGATAAAATCTTAGAACCCCTTGCCATTTAAACATCGTTAGCTCGGAGGATTGGGTCAACCGCGGTCGTAGGCTCTCCTTGGAAACGAACAAAGCCCCATGGGTGTGACTCGGACCGCCGCAACCACGGGGGCGTCCACGGGGATGGCACGGGAAACGCCACCCCCTCTCCTCTTTCACCCCAACTCAATCCCGGGGCAACGAAACCACTTGCCCCTCCCTCTCATCCCAACCTCCCAAGCGAAGTCACCACGAAACCGGATCCTTCCCCCTTCCATCTCGCAACTTTTCAAATTCTTCCTCCGTTCCATTCTCAACCCACGCATCGTCGCTACTCCTTTAGTAATCCCGCATTCCTCCCCCCTGCACCAGCCGCCTAGCTCCCTCGCCCCGACTCATTCTCCCCTCTGGCCCCATCCATTCCCCGCTTCGCCTCCCCACCCCATCCGATTCCTTCCTCATTTTCGAGGCATGCCATTCGTCCGACGAAGGGATTCGCTCCCGCCAGCCCATTCTCTATCCTTTCCGGATCGCTTCCTTTCCCGTCTGTCCTTCCTAGGTGTCCGTTCCCGACACGTGAGCCGGACCCAATTTTAATCACGATAAATCCTCAGAGGAAGAGGACGTTTGACGATGGGGCGCCACCCTCGATAGCAACTTCGTCTCCCTTCTAATGGATTCATCCCTTAAATCTCGACCCTCCCCACACTTATTCCCTCTCTCCTCCCAAATGACTGTCTCCTTCTCATCTTTGGTGTGTGTGTGTGTGATCCTGATGCGTGATTTTCTGCGGGCGGGCTCTCGACTCAACGTTCGTCAAGTTATTCCCCTCGCATTGGTCATACCAGTTTAAGTTGTATCGAAACAATAACAGGTTTTATTTGTATAGTATAGTTATATTTTGACAAATTGTGTTAAGCGGAATGTTGCCATATTTTTCGCTTTGAGAAATATTCTTCGATGAGAAGCTGGCATTCCAAATGAATGCTGGCATTGCCTTCGTTAATGTGATTTATGATGCAAGATTCACTACTATGTCGTGTAATAATCTGCGTGTAAAATCTTAAATAGGCTGGAAATACCTGGAATCGGTAGATTACATACTAGAGTCGGAAATATGATAGAGAGGCGAATGAGTCAAAGCAATATTCCCCTTCCTGGTGTGTACGATTATATTTGCACATTTATTTATTGTTTTTCATGTACAAAGGTGGATTCCCTCTCTCCATTAAAGAGCCGTGAATCTTTAATGTCTTTGTAATTGAAACAGAATAAAAATCTTTAAAAGGTTGATTAAAGCATAATATTTGCATGAAATTTCCAAGACCAACATGCCCTAACATACTTTGGGATTGACGAATTAGCACTTTATTTCGATATATTTCATTATCAGGCTACTTTGAAGCTAATGGTATTTCATTAAACCTATTCATACCTATTTAGGCAACTTTTTGTTATCATTGAATTATAATTCTTGAATTATCATTAAAGAGAAGTGAATTAATCATTTCTATAGGGTAATTTATCTGAAAAAGTAATTGAAATAAATCTGTACCCAGCCTAACTAATCAACTTAGGTATGGCAGTCTTCTGCATGTGCCGCCAGTCAATATTTGTTGCTTGAAACCATAAAGTAACCATGACTTCACATTTGCCATGGAAATTTTAATTTGCCATGGAAACTTGCGCTCATCTTATTCATGGTTAAAACTCGATAGACACGAATGGCGTTTTTCCACTTCCCCATTGTTACTACCCGCTCCTCCGTTCTCAACGTTCACCGCCGCGACCACCCTCTCCGCCCCCCGCCCCACCATCTCCTGTAGTCGCCGACTCCCCTTCGAACATTCCATTTGGCCCTCGATCACCCCATCCTCCCTCCGGGCACCTCACAGACCATCGAGGGAAAGGGGGCCGCCGGGGACGTTATATGAGCCTAAAGCGAAACTGCTCGGATGTTTAGTCGTCGCTGACCGCCCCTTGCGTGGACGCTCACCAATGCGATCACCAGCGGTGCACACCACTGGCGGTGGTCGTCGGCTTGCCTCAACGGCAGATATCGACGCAGCTTCGGCCAGCCCCATCGGCTCCGCTATCTGTCCTCCTGACCGATGGGATATCGAAGGGAGGACGTTTCCTGACTGCGTCGTCAGGGAGCAGCTCGGCCGCATCTCGTCCCGGGAAACCGTCACCATGGAGGAGAAAGACCACAATTCGGCCGACTTCGGGGCGAATGGGACAATGTGTGCGCGTATCCATCTTGGAGGAGGATCGGGCATGGGAAGACGAACGGACAGCTAGCGAACGCGTGTTCAACTTTAAAATAATGGAGTACTCCAGAAGGGCATGAACTTAATTACATCAGTGCCGGCAATTTTGAAATTGTTGACTTGTGTGAGATAACTTCTCAGCATTTTTAATTTGAACAACTCTATTCAATGTTCCTTAAAAAAATTATAGCTGCAAATCGGAAATTTTTAAATCCTATTTTATTCTAAAAAACTTTTACGGTAGGGAAAGGTATTCTTTTAAGTGTATCCTTTACAGGTGTTACCCACCAATTTTGAAAATTTCGGAGTAGAGTCTTAATATTCCAATTACATTAGGGGTTTTCATTAACTTATTTCATTTATATAATATTTTGCTGTGATTTCAAATCATGGGAAATGTTTTCCATTTATTTCGCGATAAGATGTATTTCAGGCCCATTTGCATTCACACACGCATGCATGCCACATTCACATTTCCGGTAGTTCAAAATTTCCGAACTTCGGTTTACCGACAGTATGTCGCTTACTGGATAGCAGTCGTATGCCTTTAGTTCGAAGAACATTGGCTTCTTTCAAACCTTTCAAAGTTTTACTTTCTGTTTGGTGGCGGAGAACACTCCACAATTTTGACTTAACTTTTATCTGTGATATTTATTTCCAAAACAATGATCAGTCTTCGATCTACTCTCTGCTTGGATACAAAGTGCCAAAGTGGATCGGTTCCTGTACTCTTCCAGGTTTCCGAGTCTTTGTAACAAGGTGCGTTTTTGACGTTTTGAAACAAAGCTTTGCGTCAATTAACTGCTTCTGAATTCTCACATCGACCGACTTGAATTGATAGCGCTACCATAGTAAGATACCGAGGTCTAGAATCTAAAAAAATCTAAATCGCAGACGTACAAGACTTTGAATCACGAAATATCGAGTGCCATTATTCCGCGGTGAAGAAGCAGGATAACAGGCGTGTGCATTACGTTACCTCCGAGCTCTCCACTCGCACAATATCTTTGGATATATCATCATAAACGGCTTCCTTTTTCTGCTCTTTAAGTCCCAGAGATTGTAGTGAACACCCTCAGATTTTCTGAGTATTGATTCTTCCATACTTATAGGCGAAAGCATATTTCGGATTCCTTTTATTTTAAAGCGTATCAATGCATCAGTGGCGGCAGGCCATGCCGAAGTTTGTTTTCTCGCGTGGAAATCAGTGCCATGGTCAGCAGTCAATGCAGGGGACGGTGCTCTTTCTCCCGAGGGGCCCCAAATGCTCCGCGCTTTCGTCGAGGGTTTCCTGGCGGACAGTTGACGCATGGGTGAAAGTCGGCCGATCAGTAAAATAAAAAAGCAACTCAGCCTTTTCCAGCGGAAATTTTAGCTTTAAACTTGCACTTTATAGCATAAGTTTCTTCATTGCATTACGCCGACTTCGCATTTTTGTTCAGTGAGATCAAGCGTGGATCGATCGATGTTAAGGTTAAATTTGTTTTTCGTAATTAATGACGGCAGGCTTTCCCCAAGAAAACCTCAGCTTTTTTTCCAGGGTACCAATACAATTGATCTCCTTAGATGTAGGATACTTAAGCTCTACTGCGTCGTTAAATATCAAATTAAAGGAAAACTTCTATAGCCGCAATAAAACTTATTACGGCTATAAGAGTTTTCCTTTGATTTTATAAGTCTCCCCTGTTAAACCAGATTTCTTTTTACTAATACTTATCACAGAAAAAATATTTATATTTTTACTGTATGTAGTTCTAAACATACGTACATGGGCTTAGATTCTAAAAGCGGAAGAGTTGGAATTGAAACCAGAACAGAAGAACAGTGAGAATTGAAAAAAAATATTGATCTCATTACGGCGTGTATGGTGGTATTTTAAGAATTCTTTGTCCTTATTAATAATAAAAGCACTTTTCTTTTTCCAATGATTAATATTTATTGAATCACTGTTTTAATTGTAAAACCTATTCACTTCTCATAGATTTGCATTGAATGTATTCCTTGATCGATTATCAGCTTCTCACTTGAAATAATATATTTCCGGTGCTTTGACTACGTAATTCAAACAGGCATTAATTTATTCCTGCACATTTTTTCCTACATGAAACTTAGCGAAGATACGTTTGTCCTCCAATCCTTATTAAATCAATTTTTTTTCAAACTCTTACATTTCCCTCACATAGTTCATAAATTTAAATAGTTTTAATGAGAGATCTCTCGGAAATGACGTCGAAGAATGCTCCTATTTTTTCCACCTATTATCTTTTATCATTAAATGACTAAACCTGCGCCGACCACGAACTAAAAATTAAAGTCAGTAAAACAGAACCGGCCGAAACCACGAATCATTTCCATCATTATCATCATCATGAAGCCAACATTTTGATTTTTTAAATTCAGCTCCCGAATCATCCCTCCCCGGATGCAGCACTTGGCGGCGCCCACCCCGTGTGCCCACTCAATTCCAAAACCTACCTCTCTACCCTTGCTACGCATCTACCCGCTCCGCATGCATGCATGCACATATGTACCCATCGATTCCTTCGCGACATTCCCTTCCCCCCCCTCCAGACATCAGTTGCAGACTCACTCCCCGGAACGCCGAATGCTTCCCCCCCCCCCCCCACCCACATGGTCGCAACGGCATACTCTCTGCCTGACGGCGGCCGGGGCAAATTAATGGCTCTTTCATTAACCCCGCATCCCGCGCCTGACCGATTCCTGGCCAACCGCTCTCCTCCCCGCCCCCACCGCTCCGCCGATGGTGGGTGGCGTCGCCCCGGGGGGCCGTCCGGAGGGTGGGGAGCGCCAGGCGAGCTTCCTCTCCCGTTCCTTTCCGCGGGCCGGGCCTCCGACACCCCCTCCGACGCGAATCTCCAAGGGCCCCGTGTTTCAGACGCGCAGAAAGAAAATCCCCCCGTGCACTCCAGCGATCGGGATGTTTTCCCGAAAGTTATAATGAAAATGTTCAGCAATAGGGAGTGGAGGTGATGTTATTCATTTTATTTTTTTAATCCGACGGGGCTGATGCCTGCCGGAGTGAGCGCCAGGTGGTAATTGAGTCCAAAACAATAATTGGTGATCGAAAAGCCTTTCCTATCTTTCTTTATTTTATTCTCCCGTTTTATTATTCTCGGTCTGCCGATTAATCATATTGGATGTTGTATAAAGCACATCATTTTAGCACGGTATTCTCCATCTTTTAGTAAATTCTAACTTGTGACCATATCTAAAGGGGTTATTTCCCGTGATAACACTTATCGTCAATTACGCTGGTAAAATAGAGTATTATATGCGTGGCATGAATTTGTAATAAGAAATTGTTTTCATTCGCAAGCGTGTTGCTCCATTTTATTTTGTAGTTTTTATATTATGTAGATCACATATCATTCGCAAATAATTTGCTCGTGCGAGTACTTTGACTGATGGATTCATATTGAGAAAATTCAGTGATGTAGCATTTGGTCGAGGTTCAGGCAGAATCTGTGCGAGTCACGATGTCTTTTGGAACCCATTGATAATTCTAACGCTTTCCATCGCGAGGAAAGTGTCAAGAATTATTGATGATTAGAAATAAATCACAAGTTTCAAACGTGGATTAAAACATTTTTAAAGGAATTCCGGTGATGTATCCTTAATTAATTTTGGTGTAAGTTTTGAATTCTTGGAGGTCATCGGTTAGAATATATAGAAATGATATAAAGGCGTTTCATGGCGTTAAGTTAATGGCTTTGCATCAATTGAATATTTTCCAGGGAAAGTTTCCATTAATTTTCAATGAATTCCAAATATTATGAGATAAATCGTTTTCGCTTTATCTTAGCTTAAATCAAAACTATTGCCATAAACTACCACCACATAGCCGAGATGGTATGTTAGGTGGTATGCATATCATTCAAGGTGAAATCAAATTGATAATCATGTGGAAACGGTGGTTGAATGGAGGATTGTCGGCGCCGTATTGATGTATAAGCATATCACCCCTTATTTCAAAACTCTCCGAGTCCTTATTTCCAAACAAAAACGGCAAATTTCATTTGGAAAGGCATTGAAGTTTCTCCGTCCCCACTGCAAATTACCTGATGGCATGGCTTTCTGGGCCTGTTGGTCGGCGATCGCTTTCGCCTTGCCCATCTAGCGTCACTGAGACTTCGAAAGAAGGCTCCCGTCGATCAGTGATTGGCCGATCGTTGTCAACGCCCGGGGAGGGATAGTTTTATTTGGCCGATGCGAGATCTCCGGCCGTTTTACCAATGCGTCGCGGTCGGGGCCCAGAAGTGCCCTTGGAAGTTGCCGTCGATACATTTCCCCAGGGCGACATTGGGCAGGGTCGAGAGCGGGTTAACAGCGCCGGGGCTGATCGGGGGATTGACGGGGACGTGTGTGGCCCACGGCTGCGAAGAGCGGCTCTTTTAAACAAGCTCATTTCCTCGTGGTTTGCTTTCTGAGGCGGAGAGTAAGTTAAATGCCCTTTTTATGTCATATGTCATTATCAGTACTACATATACAACATGTGCTTGGTTTCGGCGTGCTTCTTGCGTATTTAGCGGCATTCACAAGCAACTCTTTGAAAAAGTCGTCGTGATTACTCGTTAAAATTGTAATTTTCCAATAAAAAAGCAGAATTTTTTACGACCGTAAATGGCAGGTTGGCACTCAATGACACCTTCAAGATAATATGACCAGAGCAGTGTTGATATGAATATTTGTTAATTCTAATAACTCAACCGATTAAGTAAGATCTGATTTCATGGCTGTTTTATTTGTATTATTGTAGTTACTACTTTTGGTAATTTTTCCAGGAAGAAGAGTTACTTTCATAACAGAAAGTTAAATATATTGTAAGAGAGCAAACACAACTGTCTCTATTCCAACCCAAATTCAGATAACTCTTATAAACCTCTTCATTGCGTGCTTCGTCCATCTGTGACGAAAGCACGCAATGAAGAGGTTTATAAGAGTTATCTGAATTTGGGTTGGAATAGAGACAGTTGTGTTTGCTCTCTTACAATATATTTAACTTTCTGTTGAGAAGTATTTAAAAATCGAAAAAAGCGTAAATCTTATTCATATTGTTGAGTATCAAACGAAATTCCCAGAAATCAGATTTCCTTGGGAAAGCGCGGCCAACATTATCAGTTTTTTCATCTTCTTTCACATCATCACGTTTCTTAGATGTCGAATTGGTGGATTTTCGGAAACCAGTCACAGTGAAAAGAGACCATTTGGTGGAGCTCGAGAAAAAAGGGGATATTATTTGCCCTTACGGGTACTTTTCCAAAACAAGTGACTTTTACCAACCATCAATTAAAATCATAGCTCTTTTTCACCTAAAAGTATACCAAAATAAAAGTTTATTGACCTTTCAACTAGTTGAGGATTACCTGTAATCCATTAAATGAAAAATTAGAAAAATTGAGTTTTAACTCTTAAATAATAACTTTTTTACTAAACTTCTGATCAATCAATGCATAAAGGTAGGTAGGCAGCATCACAGTTAAGCATAGTTTAATTAAGCAGAATTTAAAACAGTCTTCCATCCTGTAAACTGTTTCCTTTGGATTATTATCTTCTTTAGATCTCGATGTCAAATTGTAAGAAATTATCTTCTTCTGTGTACCGGGTTTATAACAATCACTCTATTACAATTACTAGGTAAACTTCCATTTATGATGAGCATTTATGTTTTCAATGAGCATAGACTGAATTCTACCATTACATTTCAATCCTCAACTAACAGAATAAAGCATGCCATCATACATTACGGTAAAACTATCTTCAATTCCGCAAATTTTCATGTGTCTTCATTCTCCTGTCACAGTTTTCAACACCCCTTCGTCAATATAAGTGCTCTGCATTTTCTGCCTCCTTTGGATCAACCCCAACAATCGTCTCCTCTCCCCAACATGTCTAGCACTGCCTCGTTTCTCTTCCTTTCTGTATATTTCACCTTTCCCGTCCTTCTCCACGCCAAAATGCCAAAATGAGCGCCTTTCATCTGAATTTAAGGACAATATTTTCATAACAAAATGATATAATTTTTAATTCGACTTAATGAAACCATTTAGCTTGCGCGGTAATCGTACGTGGGGAATGTAGAGGGTCTTTCAGCCGTCTTTTCGCATTATTTATTAAAGCCTCGGTTGGTCTAAACCAACAGCGTGCCGTGGGATCGCAACAGTTTCCAATCTGGCGTCACGAGTGAACCCGAGTGACTTGAGAGGTTTTCTCGGCGTGGTTGTAATTTGACGCGCGGAGTGTTAACCCATTTAAAAGCTCCTGGCCGCTCCCCCGCGGCGCGGTCAATCTCCCTCTCCGTGCGTGTTTTGTCCGAGTGACGTTCGATTCGGAGTGGGCGGACGAGAAGCGTGTTGGTTCCGAGGGCCCGGGGAGGAGGAGGAGACACTCGTCCCCGCAATCCGTCCCCCTGATGAACTTTCGCTCGGGAATGGGGAGGTCGCGGCCAAGTCGCTGGCGGTCACTCGTGCCAATACGCTTCCCTTCCACCCCCTCTCTCCCCCAATCTATCGGGTGGGTGCCTGTTGAAGGGAGAGGGAGGATGGGGCGTCGGGGTGATTACACGCTCCACAGCTGCTCATCGACTCCAGCATCCATGCACGTCTATGCCATGCCATGCGCGTTGCAGTCCGGTTGGGACAGAACCACTTCTTAAAATCCAGTATAAAGCCATGCGTCTGAAATAGCGATAGCTGTTTCAAATTGAATTTTTAGATCGCAAGCGTTGACGTATTTAAATTTATTTTATGTTCATAACGATTTGCACGGGTTTGGATTAGAATGGAGAAGGTGAAATGGACCGAAAGGAAAACAAAAGAGGAAGTACTTGGTATTGCGGACGAAGAGAGGGGTTGGTCGGGAGAAATCCTAAGGAGGCAGGAAAAATAAATGACGGGCGTATTGATCGGCATTGGGATGAATGTAAGACAAAATGGGAAAGGGCAGGAATAGGACAGGGATGCTGGACGGGATGAAGGGAGGAAGGAGGTACAAGGGAAGAAAAAGGACTTCATGCACAGTAGGTTGCTGAATTGTGTTTTGTTTGGAATCACAAAATTTTTATTTGGTGGTTGGGCCGATTCAAAACCTGCCTCAATCGGCAGATTATTTAATTAAAAAATAGTAATATCTACACCTGCCCTCACGGAAGAGTTCTTTTAGATTTGCAGTTGTTGCTTCTCCCTCTTTTGCATTTCTACCACATCTCCTCCCCCTCTCCGACGCCTCCCCGCGGCCACGGCTGGCGACTCCACGCCAACGAAAGCGCCGAAACGGATGTCGAGAGGCCCGCGGTGTATTCCCCCGCTTCGGCATTTGTGTTCAGAAAAGCGCCACATAGCACAGAGCTCGAAGACCAGAATGAGGCAAATCGATGCGTTTGATCTGATTAGCCCGCCCCTCATTACCTAACGCAGGTTTATTCATGGCCACACGTGCGCAAATGCTTATTTTATCAGCGTTTATACTAATCTAAGCCTGCGCTATTATCTGAAATCCGCTGCGTGGGCGTGCGGAACGAGCGGAATAACACGATGCGTTATTCCGGAATCGCCGACGAACATTTCAACCAACATCCCCCGCCACAAGCCCTTGCGGCGGCTTGCGGGGTGTTATGCGGATGTAGGGAATAAGAACTGGGAGAGCTCATTGGAGTATTGAGCCGAAGGCTCTCGGGAAAGTTTTCATTATGTTTGGAGGGAAAAGGAAGTTACTCAGGGAAACGAATAGAAAATAGAGAAATTGGAAGAAAGGAATATTGAGATGTGGTGAGGGTAATCAAATGGAACCAACACCTTTTTTCGCCTCTGTTATCATGGAACAGTTCCACCACATCACACTTAAATGTCTAGTTATTACATGCGGAGAGGTTCTCTGAACGTCATGAACGCGAGTATAACGTCCGTAAAATTAAAGAAGGAAGTCATTTTGGGCAAAAAAAGTCCACTTGATACGAGGAGCATACATGACAACTGCTGGAGACTGTCCAAAACCAAACTTTAGTTAGATGGTCTCTGATGATAAAAGAATGATCATCCGTTCAAAATGCAGTTATTTCAACAGTTTTAGCAATCTGACGTTAGATTCGGTTGCGATCGGGAAATGCAAAAGGAGGGAAATAGTATAATTTTCCTGTGCCGCATACGTTCGCTCATACTCAGTTGGGAGGTGGTGTTGGGGCCAAAAGCGACCTGCGAATAACCTGCGAATCAATAAATTCGCAGGTTATTCTCATCTTGCTTTTCACATTATTACCTTTATTATAGGCTTATTGTTCACATGAGTGATATAGTTTCCCACCTTTACTATCCAGATCAAAATAAATTACCAGCAATAAATAACCATACAACAAAGTGTATTTAACAGTTATCTAACTTTAGTTTAGAGCAACACATGTAGCGTTAGAGACAACCAAAATGATATCTTCTAGCTGCATTCATCAAATATCCTCTCCATCAAAGAAATAAAGGATTTGGTAAATACAAGTTCTTCATAAAATAAGCTATATTAGGATAAAGTAACTGAACTTACCTGTGGTGAATAACATATCCTCGTAAGTGAAGCAACCTACGTTTAGTGCAGGGTGAGTCATAATAGCCCCCCTTGTTTTACAAAATCAATTAATATTATTTATTATTATTTGGTAATCTACCGGTAAAGGTAGGTTTTTTTGAATGGGCAAACTTACTAATTCAACAATTTGTGACATTCAGCAAAACACAACATCCCCCTCTACATAAGGTCCCTCTACAGCTCTGAATACTTTCTTCCTCCCTTCATCCCGTCCAACATCCCTATCCTGTTCCTTCCCTTTCCTCGTTTGCCCAACATTCTCCCCTCAATTACAGTCTTCAACATACCGCTGCCGGTCAATACCCCCTTAAGGCACTTTTCTTGCCTCCATAGGATTGCTCCCAACACACCCCTCTCTTCGCCCACCATACCAAGTACTTCCTCGTTTGTTTTCTTCTCTGTCCATTTCACCTTCTCCATTCTTCTCCACAACCACATTTCAAAAGCCTCCAGTCTACGTCTATCCTCCTGCTTCAATGACCACGTTTCCGCGCCACACATAGCTACGCTCCATATCAAAGTTTTGACGAGTCTTTTCTGAACATCCTTACTCAACGTCCCTGTCATCAACTCCCTCGTCCTTGTGAAAGCCTCTTTGCCTAGCGCAATTCTTCTCCTTACGTTCCTACTACTTTGACCGTGTTGGTCCAAAACACTACCGAAATACGTAAACTGTTCTACCCGCTCTAGTTTTCGCCCTCCTATTCTAATGTTAAGCTTAGCCTTTTTTTTCTAGAAAATTGCATAACCTTTGTTTTATTAATATTGATTTTCATGCCGTACCTGTCGCACTGAATTTCCAATTCACTAAGCAATGCCTACAGCCCCTTGGCTGACTGACAAACTAAAGCTTGGTTATCAGCAAACATAACTGATTTTACGAATTCCCCCCCCCCACTTTCATTCCTACCTCCAGTTATTCCCATGCCTCTTTGATCATTTCCTCTGCATACAGGTTGAACAGCAACGGTGATAATGGGCAACCCTGCCTTACACCTCTTCCTAACACTACCCAAACGGACTCCCCGTTCCCCACTCGCACCTGAGCAGTCTGAGACATGTATAGGTTGCGGATTAGCCTCCTTTCCCCCAATCTATTCCTATTTTCTGCAATATACTCATTAGTTTTTCCCATTTCACTCTATCAAACGCTTTTTCGAAATCTACGAAAGAGGCAAATACCTCCTGGTTGTGTTCTATATTCCTCTCTATTAATAATCTCATTACTGCAATGTCATCACGCGCACTTCTCCCCTTCGTTACCTCAAACTGATCATTCCCTAAGTAATCATTTGCCCTACTCTCTATCCTTTTGTTTATGATCCTAAAAACAACTTCACCTGCGTGGGATATCAAACTTATTGTCCTGTAGTGCTCACATGATGTAGCCTTTACCTTTTTCGGAAAAGGAACTAAAACTGATCTCACAAAGTCTTCCGGCCAGATTTCTTCGTCATACATACTACAAATCAGCCCGTATAGCCTCTTCCTCCCACATTTTCCTAAGCATTTTCAAAGTTCCGCGGGAATGTTATGCACCCCCACGGCCTTATGTAGTTCCGTCTCCCTTTCTATCTCATTGTCTAGTATGCCTGGACCTATGCTATCTTCCTCTACGCCATGTTCCTTTTCTATGTCTAACTTTTTTGGTCTAAGCTCTTTACTATACAGTCCTTCTATATATTCCTTCCATCTCTCTTGGATCTTTCCTGTGTCAACTATTACCTTACCTGCCTTATCTCTAGCTGCTATCGTTGATCTCCCTCTCATACTTCCCGATCAAGATTTTACTTAGCTGTACAACGCACCAATTTCTCCCTTCCTCTGCAGACTTCCCATATCCTCGCACTGCGTCTTCCACCATGCTTCTTTTGCTTTATTTGTTGCCCGCCTCAATTTATTGTTTAAATCTTTGTGCTTCATTTTGCCTAATTCTGTATTCATATTCTTCCATTTTCGCCGCTCATCCATCTTTGTAATCATCTCATCCGTTATCCATGGTTTCCTAGTTTTTTTAGCGTTTACGGTTCCAATAGTGTCTTTTGCGGCTTTAGACAAACCTTCTTGAAACTTTTCCATTTTTCTTCGATACTATTTAGCTCTTTAGCATCCTCCATGATTTCCTCTGCAGCCTGTTTGTACTCCTTTCTTTTCAAACCAGTTAATGCTTCTACATTCCATTTTCTAACTCGCCGCCCCTGCCATATATTTTTGAAACGGACGCTACATTTCATAACAATTAATTTGTGGTTAGAGTCCGGATCCGCTCCCTGGAAGCTGTGCGAATTTATCACACTGTTCTTAAACCTGTGTCTAACCAAAATATAATCCAGCTGATACCTTGCTGAGTCATCTGGCATTTTCCATGAGTACCTGCGTCTTTTGTGGTGTCTAAACCAAGTGTTGGTGATGTCTAGCCCCCGTCTTCCGCAGAACTCAACTGCCTTCTCTCCGCGGTAATTCCTCGTGCCTAAGCCGTAGTCCCCGACCTCGTTACCATCTATTCCTTCCTCTACCGTCGAATTCCAATCCCCCATCACTATCAAATGTTTCTCTGCAGGAACACACGCGATTATGTCCTCTAACTGATGGTATATCCTATCGACCTCTTCTTACTTATGGTTGCTCGGTGGCATGTACACCTGAATAATAACCAAGTTCGTCGGTTCTGCTTTTATCTTTACTAGTAGTATTCTATCCGTTACCTGTGTTATGTTGACTACGCTTCTTCCTACCTCTTCATTTAATACTATGGCAACCCCTTGTGTTTACTCGTCCCCGCCGCTGTATATTATTCTATGCTTATTACTTCAGTATTCCCCGCTATCTTTCCATCTTACCTCGCATTGACCTAAAATATCTATATTTCCCCTTTCCATCTCTCGCTTAACATTCTCCAATTTCCCTGTCCTCATCATTGTCCTAACATTCCACGTTCCTATTCTAACTAATTTGGAACTTTTCCTTTGTCTTTTGTCATGCTGCTTCTAGTTTTCCCTTGCAAGGGTTTCGTGGGATGACGACCGCGGAAGCCCTTCCTCCCCCGCTGCCGGGCACCTAACCTGGCCGATTGGGCCGAGCCCTGTAGTTGCCAGGACTCCAAATCACTGTATAGTCCATCATGTTAATCTTGGGAATGATAATTGAGGTGGTTTCCCGTTGCCTTCCTCAATGGTGTTTGTAACGTGACACCATCACTTACTGGCCGCCCCTCTGGGGTCAGACGCCATTGCAGCCGCCTCACTTAGGAACAGACGCTGCGTGGACTACCTATCGTCTGGCTCCTAACCTTCGACATGGGTTCCCCTACCAGGAGCAATTATTATTACTCTTGCCAGCACAGCTCTAGGGGTCATCGGAACGCACAAGCCCTTCCACCACGTCAAGGTTGTAGTCCGGGGAGGGTTAGTCGTAATAAAAATTAAAATAAACGTTAGACTTTTTATGGCCATAGGTTGCCTTTCGCTAGTGCCCCCACCTCTGGGCAATCCCTGTCTTTATCTCCATGGCCATTTCTTAATGAACGAACTGGTTTTCTGAGCCTCTGACTGTTTGTCACGACAATAGTATTCCTCTCTCGCATTTGCGTTACGCCAAGGGTTTCGCTTACCTGAGCGCGAAGCAGCACCCATCTTAGGCGCTGGTGGCCGTAAGGCGATTCGATTGCAGGCTAGGGATGAAAATCCAAGGCCAGCCTTAATCAATTTCAAAATCATTTGGATATTTCACACGACTCTTCCTACTTGGGCATTCCACTTTACTGTGACTTATTTTTGAAACGCGACCATGATATTACGGAAAGGGGATTACTGTGTCACATAAGTGGCCCGAGGAATGTAAATATTCCTTAATTTAAGCAAAAATAATTTCCTAATAAGTTCGCGAAGTAATTTCCTTAATTTATGGGCATTATTTTGAGAGGTGTTTCCAAAATAGCATAGATATCTTAAATTAGACTCGAAAGATTGAATCCCTTTTCACTGGAATTTATAAAAAATGTAGCCGACTTATGAAAATGCTTCTTTCTTACGGGTGGGGGAGACAGTCGACGATGTGATTGCGATTTGATCTCTGGGAGAAAAAACAATGCACGCTTCGAAGGATCGCTTAAAAACTCCTTGTTTGCATATCTTATGAATTCTTTTCTCACGTTATTAAGTTTTTCGTCTCTAATGTATCTTGGTGATAATTGTCGAATGACTTGGCCACCCGAACCCCTTGGCGCACCCCTCCGGCGAGGCAATCCCCACCGCCCGCCCCCTTCCCCTCGCCTGTTCCCGAGCAACCCCCCTCCCTCCCTCCCCCCCATTCGCCCCTCGGTGATCCTCCCTCGTACCAACCCCGCCCCTCCGCATAGCTGCCAAGTGCAGCGACGCCTGTGCACTCACGTTGGAATCCGCAGTTCGCTTGCAATTTTTCAATGGGAGGAAAAAAAGCGAAAATCCACTCTCGAGGTACACGGAAGGGAAATAGGAGAAATGGGATTGGAGCGCGCGGCCACGTGGCGTGTCTCGCACGCGTCCTTCGCCCGCCGTGTTCATCTCTCTCTCTTTTGACTCGTCCCCGGCTGTGGGGAAAAGTAAATATGTGGCCAGCTGCTGTTGTCTCGTTAACTTTTAAACTTTGCATCCAGCACTCGGCGGAGACGGTGCGAGAGGGCTCCGTCCTTCCCGCGTTGAGGGCTGTCGAATCCAATTAAGTCGCTCTCATCGACGAGTCCGTCCGTGACCCCTGTCTCTTCAGCCGGGGGAAGAGAGGGGGGGCGATCCGTGGTGAGTGCGGGAAGGGGTCAGCGACGGCATTCCAGTGGCTGAAAGACTCCGGCTCGGGGGATGCGGAGTCATGAACGAAATCCTGGTGAAACGCAGGGGAAGCAGCACTGCGCCGGTGGCCTGTGCTTTTTCACTACTCTTTACACAAATCTTTCTTTCATTGGGATTGGAGAAGAGGGAGGTCGTAACGGGAAGTTACCCAGAGTGTATTTATTTTGCAGGGCTCATCCACCGCTTCATTTATGCGCCAGCATCCCGTCGCGATGGCGAGCGATGAACGAGAAAGCTGGCCGTGGCGTGCGGAAATGCGTATACCATTGCGCTTCAACGCGGGCATATTCCGGATACCCTATTGCTCCATACTTCGTCAATCCAGGCGCACTTCTGGAAAATAAATAATGCCTTTAGTCGATGAGTCAATATAATTAATGATCGATGAAATTCATGTTTGTTCCTTTCTAATTTATTGGCAAGATTTCGCTTGGCAGGGATTATTCAGTTGATCATTACCTAATCTTGCTCCAAAAGGAAATTTCAAAATGTCGCCTGTAATATTGCTATCAAAATGACACCGTAGCGTAAAATTTGTGAAATACTCAGTGCATTATTTCCTTCTTTACCATTTCGGAAATTTTTTGTGTTTATATTCTGATTGTGCATGTATTTTTATTTTGCTGCAATTAATACTATTGCCACCACCACATTTTAATTTTAACAGTTTTATTAATTTACTCGTGACATTTTTAATGAATTTTTTTCATATTAGGTTGAGAAATAAGTACTGATACTCTCTTTTTCTTTTAGGATTGAAACAGTAACAATGCGAGTCGGGGTTCTTTACAAGGCGATGCTCAGTTTTGATCTGACGATGTCTATCGACTCAATTCCATTGAGAAGTTTGTAGGATTCTCGTATTTTATTATTTTTATTTATAAAAGTCTTACTTGCCCAAATAAATCTATCTATATTCTATTCGACGGATAAATGCTTGAATGGAAGATATATTCTCTAATTTAATATTTTTGTGCCTTTAACTAAAATCAGGTAAATGGTTCTATAGATTGTAAAAAGTTCTGAATGCTGAAAACGTTTTGATGGAATACTTCTTTCCCTCGTACCAGCTGTGGGACGATTGGATATTTTTGTGCAAAACCAAGCACATTTTGAAATCTTAATATTTACCTATAGAAGTAGCATATTTTCACAATAATCCCTTTTAAACAACTTACACAAAACTATAACTTTAACATGACTAGCTACTAAAAAGTAATATTTTTATGAGAAGATTTATGAAATTTGTTACATGACTTAAAGCTAGAACCACGAACAAGAAACTCATCTTAAGGTATTCCTCACAAATGAAAGTTCAATTCTTAAAGATGCCTACTTGGCTTAAGAAGCAATGACTTTTGTCTTCTAAAAGCGCATCGTGCGTTCAAATGGCCTTTCATGGCATTCTCCATTTCGAGGGACTCCTAGGAGAGGCGAGGAGACGTAAGCGTATCTCTGTTAAGGTTAAGACATCGTGAGTGTGCCATTTGTTCCAGCAGCAGAAACCGTAATTTCCGCCCTTTTCAGAAGTGTCATTTGTTAACCATGATGAAAGCTAACGGTGGAGCGTAATAAAGCATTGATAACACTTGAATGAGTTTAGAAGCGGATAAAATTGGTAATGGAGGATTTTTAGTTCGCCAAAATGAAAACCCAAAGCAGAGCTTCCCTTATGGAATTATGTGGCAAAGATAGGGTTCAGAAGCGGTAAGGAGATTATGATGATAAAATGGCAGACACAGTGTCATACATTGTTGGTGAACTCCGATACTTCAAAGGGCTTTCAACAGTGTGATCGCTGGAGTTGGTACGGTCACGCCAAAAATGTAAATCCTAATGAAGTAGTTCCATGTAGTGCTTTAAGTAGATCATCGTGTTACGAAGAAATAGTCGAAATCATCTCCAGTGCGTAGGTCGGGTTTCTCTTAGCATAAACTGATGCGATTACATCCCGAATCGAATTTTCCTGCGGTGCTGAAATTTGATATTTCTGTTTCCTGTGGCAGTGTTTCTCTTCTCTGTGAATGCTCAAGCCTCTCTCCTCGCATGTGTGTGGTACTGCAAATTAAATCGAGTACAATTCTAGAAAGTGTCAGTGGTTACTTTCTATTCTCATACCATTAAGGTGTTAAAACTATTACCAGCTCTCTGATTTCAGCCAAAAAACAAAATAAATTCACATACAAAGACACACTTTGAAGTATGGAACATAACTTCTTTCCTTTATTAAACTGAGGAGCCTTAACTTGAATAATTCTTCATATTTTTGTCATAATGTTGCCTTTTTATTCATAAGATTACTTCTATCAAAAAGGTTTCCCTACATCACTGGTGATTTACATTCCAATAAGTAACGTTCGAGAGCATGAAAATTAGGGTTTTTGATTCTGTTTACTAATCATTCATTGAGATTCAGGTTCCTGAAGCCCTTGTAATTCGAAAGGTGGAGGAATTGACCGGTAATGCAACGTGCTTTCTCCGTGGAGGGAGATCCAGGGTTCAGAGGTCAGTCCGGACGCCAAGAAACAGGCTTTCCCCTCCTGCCCCCGAAGGTACCCGCCCCACCACTCCCGCTCATCCATTCGAGGGCTGTATTTACACGTCTCCTCGGCGGTTTGTGGTTCCAACACCCGCGTACTTTCCCGCTGCTGAAGCTGACGTATCGAAAAATAGAAATCATTTCTATTTGGTCCAAACAAGGAAAGTGATTTTGCAGGAGGTTTGGGGTGGGGGCGAAAAGCACCTTTTTTATCAAAGTTTCAAAGCAAAGGAAGGCACGCACGCGCATGGGTACGCCCGCCGAAGGGTCCTTTTGAAGCGAGGAAATCATCGGTGGTGTTCTGTGGTGCCTGGGCAGTTGTTAACTTGCTTTTAGTTAGTGCAGAGAAAGCAGCGAAATGAGAAGCGAAAGCGAAGTGTCTCAAGCTCCATTGTGTACCCAAGCGATGAGCTTAAATTTTGCCATTTTTTATGCAGGCCGAAACCATTTCCCTCATAGGCTTAAAACACCCGCCCTCTCGTTCCTCGAAATTGAAGTGTGTAATGCTTTTCCATACCGCATTGGAGTGCGAACTTGTTTCGTCCGGTTTATATAATTATCTCTTTGAAATATTCTTTTATCTATTGTTAAGATGACAATAATTTGAATAAAGTTTAGTGAGGTTGCCCGAGAACATTTCTATCTACTAGACTAAGTCAAATTTTTGACTCAGTTTCGATCAATTATTCCCATTGGACATCGTTGGGATTGATTAACACGATGCCATCAATTTAGTTTTATTCTTTTAAAGATGCATTTTTATTGCAAGACTTCCCTAGGACGTTGAATAATGCCATGAGATTAATATTCTGCAGTCGTGAGCCTTTGAAGCTGCGCAAATAATTCGTCAAGCACTCAGTTGTAACGGTGGAGTGAAGAGAAGTTTCCTCTCTATCGTTGTAACGGCTGAAATAACGACCGCGGCACACCAATGTGGACAATATCGCACATCAGTGATTTCAACTTGTATTAATTTTGTTCGTTTATGCAAATCAGATTTGAAAGCATTCCGCAGCCCCTGAAGGAATCAGCAAACATATGCAAAGTTAAATTCTGTGAGCCAATTCTCCTTCTAATTGCCCGAGCATCTTCTGAAAAAGAATGCCAACGATTGCGCATTTCAATGCCATTGAAATAATCATTGAATGACCATTATGAAATCACGAAGGGAGTAATCGACATTCAAGTAAACTATTTGCGATTTGTTTACAGATTTTAATGTTCTATTTTTAAGGGAAATGGCATTTGAATTTAACGGAAGTATATATTGCCATTAACAATAGCTTTGTATTAATAAAAAAATAAATGAACTATGCATGGAATGCTTTATTTTTTTCGAAATATTTAAAAGGAAAGTATAATCTTCGAAACACAGTGAAATTGTAGTTGTATAAGAAAAATTAAACATTCACAATGTAAAATGCTTCTGGACTATTCCCTTGGTTCTGAAGGCCGATTAGCTATGCCCCATTTGGTAATTAAGGCCGTTAGGATTCTTGTTGTATTTCAATTTCTGTATCATTTAAAATTCAGCATTCTGCATAGACTTCACCCTATCAGTTTCTTCTCCCGTGCAAGGGAGGGGCGAGGTAGGGCAAAGGAGACTCGAAGAGGGCCGAGGAGAGGGAAGCAGCGATCAAAGAGGAGGAGGGACGCCAAATCAAGCGATCGAGTTTGCGAGCCTTCAAATAAACAATGAGATATCCATCGCGCGCATTGGGGGCAAGAGGGGGGGCAACCACCGGAACGGTAGGGGAGTATAAGCACCCCCTGATTCGACCCACCCCGCAAGCCGTGATATAATTTCTTCTCCTCCCGCCCTTCTCTGCTCACCCCTGCCGTTCCTTTCATTGGTTTCGACGAGGTGACGGGCGACGGGGGATATTCTTCCCTCCACCCCACTCCTCATTCTGCCCTATCTCCGCCCCCTCCCCCGGACACCTAATGAATGTTTCTGACGCACCAAAACTAATCGCAGACAATTCCAACGTAAGCAGGGTGCGGTGTCGGGGGCGGGTCACACATTTTCTTGCCGGATCCAAGTCTCACCCTCCAATTGGATTCTTTCTCATTCCGTGCACTAAAAAGACAAGTTCTTCCTTATGAGAGGATGGAATGATTTAGTTTGTCGATCAGTGCCATTCAATTCCAGTTGAAATCTCGTTAATAACGAGATCGTGCAGCAAGCATGGAGCAGTCATCAATTTGTTTTTGCCTTTCGTAGTTCTGAAGATAGTTATTTTTTAATTATTGCGAATCTATTATTCCGAGTTATATTTACCTTATAGCATGATACAATCTTCTGAGAAGCCAGACAAGTGTAAAACAATCTTTACTTAAGCCATTAAGTTAGTGAAAGTATGTTTTAATGGTATCAAGTGCCATAGAGTGCGTATTAGTATCGTTTTCATCGAATAGAACGACGTAGAGCGTTGATCGCCAGCTGATTTCTTCTAACAGGCAGCATTTTTTTCTAAGAATTCTTGTATTTTTTGTTGAATCAAATCGGAATTTAGTAACTGATGAAGATAATTAAAAGTCAAGAGATAGAGAAAAAAATAGTTTTCAATCACGCGAATAGTGGCTGAAATGATTTTTACATATTTCTTATGAGAATACAGATTAATTCTGACTATTAAATTGCATTACCACCAAAATAAACAAAAAGTAAAGTGATTGCTCTGAATGTAGAGAAAATTAGATTCCATACACATTGATATATCAATAACTAGATTTCAGTTATATTTTAAACTAGATATTCCTGTGAAATGGTGCCAGTCGGAATTTCTCCAACTGTGTCTGAAGGCAACATCCGCTTTATCTCTCTTCTCACAAAGATTGCTCAAAATCATAGCGGAGGTAGTCAAATTGAACAAATTTAATTCGTAGCCTGATAAAGTAGGGATATCAGTGAAACTTCCTCATCAATGAGAAATCGGCGTTGGAGTAGAAAATTTTTCCTATTAATATTGTCTCCTTATCCTGCTTAACTACGATAACTAGTAGTTTTTTTACTCATATATAAACCCCAATCATAAGTTAAAAAAAGACTTTTAGTTTTTAAGTTTATTTTCATCTTTTAGCATCCTCGTGATGCAGTTGGTCATCCTGTTTTGTTCATTGAAAGTAGAAAGATTTTTTCAATTCATCAACGCAGGTGAATGTTAATGTCATTAGTTAAAATATTTTGGACGAAAATGGTCAGAGCTGATGACCAAGCTCTAATTTGTGAGTCAGCCAAGGGCTAATCCGCAAACTCTACATGTCTCAGATTGCTTAGTTGCGAGTGGGGAACAGACAGTTATGGAGACGTGAAGGCGGGGTTGCCCATTACCACCGGTGCTCTTCAACGCATATGTGGAGGAAATTATTAAAGAGGCATGGTAAGACCTGGAGGTAGGAATAAAAGTCGGAGGTGAATTCGTAAAATCAGTTAGGTTTGCTGATGACCAAGTTCTAATTTGTCAGTCAGCCAATGCAATGCTGAGTAAATTGGAAATTCAGTGCGATAGATATGGGATGAGAATCAATATTATTAAACAAAGGTTACCTTAATTGAATAAAAACTCCTGAAGGTTACAGGTAAAGGCTACCTGAAAGAAAAAGGCTAAGTTAAACATTAAAATAGGAGGGCAAAAACTAGGGCGTATTGATCGGCAGTGGGATGTTGAAGACTATAATAGAGGGGAGAATGATAACGGCAGGCAAGGAAAGGGCAGTAATACAATGGGAATGTTCGACGGAATGAAAGGAGGAAGGAAGTACACATAGATGAAGAGGGACTTGTTGTATCATAGAGTGGGTTGCTGGATTGTGTTTTGTTAGTAGTCACAAAATATTTATTGAAATTAAATTTAAAATACTTCGCCTTTCCACATAAAACACTTTTATTACGACCTAGGTTTCGTTATGGTATAACATCATCAGGTTCTGATGATGATATTACCTGTATACCATAACGTGACCGATATGACCTGATGATGTTATACCATAACGAAACCTAGGTCGTAATAAAAGTGTTTCATGTGGAAAGGCGAAGTATTTTAAATTTAATTTCAATATGAAGAATTTCCACCAAGTGACGCCAGAAACTGTTTCATTTACAAAATATTTATTTTGTAGTTGTGTCCGTCCAAAACCTACCTTGACCGGTAGATTATTTAATATAAATTCTGAAATGAACTGTCTCTTTAAAAGTTATTCAGTGAATAACCCAGTGCAATAATTAACTGAATAATACAAATTATTAATTTCAGTTTAGATGCATTATACTTTCCTGCTTCTTAATTCTCTCCTTTTTTAAAAATATTTGTATGATATGTTATTAATATGTTCCCAGCTTGGAAGCCTGCAATTTTCATAGAGAATAAATATTCCCTTGAATGATTGAGAGCATCTAAAATTGTGGCCCTGTCCGCTAAGGTCATTGTTTTGGAAAACAATGACTGATTCGTAAAGAATGATCTGGTACTTTCCCGGCGAATAATCTTGGAAAACAATGATTGATTCGCTGCGCGAGGATTCATTCTTAAGACTCATCTTTTTTGAGATTCTCCGATATCTATTTATTATAGTTTCATTATTGTAATGCTTTCGTCATTTGGACTTTGCGCCATATTGCTGCTAGAGAGATAGCAAATACAGGTGCATTATGGGAATAGGTGTCGTGTAGCGCCTGGGACGTGAAGTCCGATGGCAAACCAATAGTGGTTTATTGGGATTTCGGTGGTAATTGAAATGACATCAGAAAGTTGTTCTCCTGCTCCAAAATTCTTGATAAAAATTCCCTTGAAACGGGATTTTCACTAAGAATTGAGCTGAAAAGTAAACAATAACTAAGAAATGTAATGATTTTGAACGTTTATGGAAACTATCAGATGTAGACCAAATGTATAGTATAATACATCAGCTTAAAAATAATGAGCGTATTTTTATTAAAGCCCGTCAGTCAATGATAATCCCAAATAAGACATTATTTGATTTATAACGACTTCGAATAACATGGTTTTTGCTCGTTTGTGCTCTTATTCCATCCTTACCTTTCGATGCAATGAGCCGCCCTTAAATGGCTGTCACGTTGACCTAAAACTTGGCCTTGGAAATAACAAGGCTTAGTTAGATTACCCGCGATGGGCATCATGCTGAATCGGTTTCTACGAAGTTTCGCCAAAATCTCTTGATATTCCTGGAATTGATCATTCGATGGGATTTGATACGATTGGTGGCTTAGCCAGGTGAGACCACTAAATATGTCTCAAACTGTTTCTGACAGAATTATCATTGTCTTTTTTCGTCACGGACGTACTTGTGACTTTACAGCATCGAAGAAGGAATTTGACTTGAGAATTAGTAGTAGTAGTTTTAAGGGGAGGCGACCGACAGCTAAGGTCATTTGCGCCATAGGGGATGGACAGGAAAGGATGAAGGGTGGAGAGAAACCCGGCGTCGGCATTAGCCTGCTCTTTACGAAAGGCGCCAAAGGGTCCGCAGTTTAACGTCCCATCCGACGGACGGCGTACTCACTCAAAGTGCCCTCCACAAAGCACCTCAAGTAGGGATCGAGATACCTCTGAAAATATTCAACACCGCCGGGATTTGAACCCGCGCCCTCAGGGCGGGAAGCCAGTACGTTAGCCCCCGCACCATCTCGATCCCCCCTTGAGAATTATTGTACATTATTATTGTTATTATATAAATCTCGTTGCAGTTAGGAAATTTTCATGGTGGCAACGGTCAAGTCTGGTCAACGGTCACTCTCACAATGCACATACATTCGCGTACACACACAAGAAGAACAGACGTAGACAAAATACTCTAATCTACTTACAATGACACTTTTAAGATTACCAACCGCACCTTTACCGTCACACATGAGCTAGGTTCACACCATGCCTACAACGCTCGGTCCTTCGCCGCCCTCCGTCAAAAGTCACGCACTCTTCGATATCCTTTACCGTTCAAAATTACGGACCGTTAACACATTCACTTTTGCAATGCACTTTCTCATGCCGTGCACATCACTTACAAACAATATTTAAATAATTACAATAGTGTAATAATCACTGATCAATGAAGTTTATCACCTAGTGGCTCCTTTACACTTATACTTAAAACTCCTAAAATTGGATGGAAAGGGCTCAAACAAATCTCCAGGCAGCTTGTTTTAATCAACAAGAGTTCCGTTTAAAAAAGAGTATTTTTTCTTATTTGTTTTTTGCGTTCTTATTTTTATTTTGAAACTGTAGTCGTTTTTTCCCTATAAGTTTGGTTTTTCTATCTCTTTCGATATATCTTCCCACGCTTCGTCATTGTTAACGACTCTATGCATCGCGCCTAACCTACTCCTTTTTCTCCTTTTTTTCAAAGCTTCCCATTTCAGTACATCCAGCATTTCCCAGACATTATCTGTCCTTTTGTACCTTCCGAGTACATATCTTGCTGCCTTTCTTTGAACTATATCTATCTTTTTAATATGTCCCACCTCATATGGATCCCATACTGTGGAGGAGTATCCTAGGATAGGGAAAACCAGTACCTTATAAACTTTTTCTTTTGTGGCAACGCTACTTCCTGTTAAATTTCTCATTACCCAAAGAAGTACTTAAAATGCCTTCCGTGTCACATTATCTACTTGGACTCCTCATCCAAGATCCCTAGTTAAGTAAATGCCTAAATATTTGTATTGACTGGTACACGGGATTATTTCGCCGAAGAGGGTGTAAATATCCTTTTGTGTATTATTTTTGTCGTAAAATGTATATGCTTACCCTTGCTAACATTAATACTCATATAATAGTTTGAAACCCAGTAACCAAGGCAATCCCTGTCATTTTGTAGTATTATATCTGGGTGTCTTAGGAGCAACAAAGAGCAATGAAGCGTGAACATCTGAACTATATTTCTAATAAGGGGAATTATCATTGGTCCTGGTTATCAATTTAATTGGTAACTGCAGAGGAGTTGTCTCACAGAGGAGAGCGGACGGATTTCCCTTATAATAAAGCCCGCTGACGACAAGTCAATATTCTTCCAGTACGACTCATCAAAGGAAAATAACCGGAGACTTAAATACCGTTGAATCAAGCCAGCTTACTATAGGAACTTTTGATAGCGTTCGTGGAAAAGACACGGTAATCCTTAGATTCTGTCTATTGCTGCTTAAATTGATTTCTACTGCTATAAACAACAAATAGGTAAAATTTCGAAGTGTTGAACTTCTTAAGGATTCATAGGTACTAGTATTTGCTTTTTCTGAATCAAAATTCCGAGATTTTTGCACTGGATGCAATATTCTGGTGCATTAATTTGTATAACATCGTTTATAACGCTCATATGTACCATAGTATCATCAAGGCACTTGAGTCATCTTGAATAAGTTTGATTTATAATTAAAATTCAATGAATTCACGAACTAATAGGAGAAATGAATTGTTTTATATTCTTTTCACAAAACAGGAAGATATTAACTGATAAATCAATTCATGATGGCAAAAAATATTCTTATAATGCCTTAATATTTATTAATCCCAACAATATTGCCGAAGAAACATTTGAGTTTTACTGGATCCAATTTTATAACCATGACTATTAATGCCGTCTACCAGTTTCAATTCTTAAACTGAGACTTTATTTTACCTGGCCCATAATTCTAGTGGACCATTGCGGACGCCTCGCTTGAGAGTGAGTGAATTACTCAGCGGTCGAAGAATCGGGCCTTCGAGTAGCTAGACTCGAGGCGTGGCCATAACTCACGACCAAAGAATTAAAGGAATATAGAATAGTTGAAGTTCCACCGGGTGTCAAGAGTGAGAAAATCCAATAAGATCGTAATATTTACCAAGTAATTATCTTAAACTTTCACTTCCTTGATTATCTGATGATTAAACTGATTTGAAAATTCTTTAACGATGGTATTGCTTGTGAATTACCATCGATTAATTCTGATGCAGTATTTTATTTTGCAATAGCTTTTCGTGTAATGAAAACCATTCATTTATCATTTATTGTACGACCTTCCTTAAAATATAAAAATGGTTTTGTAACAAAAGTATTTCCATAACCACCCATACAGTTACTGTGACACAGTTACAGTGGTAAAGAGGCCTTCCTCGTTCTCAGCTGATCTCAATAATCAGATTTCTATCGGTTTTCTGCAAATATAAATTGTCCTCTATCTAAAAAATACTTGGAATTTGGGAATTCCAAAGGAATGTAGTGTATGTAAATGTTTATTAATTCCTCATAACCATTAAAAGACGCAGTATAATACTGAAGGTATAGGATTGTTTCAGTCGATGCAAATGAATATCCATACTTTTTAATTGATAAGTTGTTGGAAATGTGATGAATTTCTTTGGCATCATTTGGCATTATATTGTAGAATAAAATAGTACAACGACGTCTGAAATTTTGTTTTCTTCTTTATAATACCAGGAAAGAGACAATTTGTATTATTTAAGTGATTTTTCATTTGCATCCATTCCTTTAGGTGACAGAATCTGCTATTTTAAACTAAAGGATTTAAATAATGGCGTTTTTGGTTTCTAAAGAAACTCAGGAGTTTCTAGTTTCAGTTGTCACGGACTCAGTTTCACATGGCGCCGTCCCTGTTGCTTCCTTGATTCCTGCAAACGTAGAAATCTTCGCCGTCCTAGCACGTTACGCCTTGTTTGCTTTTCCACTGGAAAAGGTAATCTTGGGACAAATATGGCGAAATGGTCCCGACCGGAATAATCAGCAAAGCGTTTTGGTGCTATGGAAATTAGAGCTTTAACGCAACGACAATTGTTGTTTCTAAAAAAAAGACTCCCTTCATGGGGGCTAAGAGGGTTAAGGGATTAGTATCCTGGAACCTTAAGCTCATGCACCCAGTCCCACGGCACCCAGCACCATCTACCATCTTCTCCTTCCGTTTCCCATCCCCCAGTGAATCCTTGTTTCACTCCCGCCCACATCAGCCGCCTCGCGGCCAATATTCCCCTCACCCCCTCCGCTCCAGTCCTCCCCTCCCTCCTCTTCAAGAGCCTTGATAGATCCTCAACCTTATGATTGGCTGATCGCTTCGGGCCCGAATTCCTCCTCCTTCCCCCGACTCCCATTGCGTCTCACTCTCGTGCCCACCCCCTCCCCTTCCTTGTCCCCACCCCGCTCCTCCTCGAGTTATCCCTTCTCATCTCTCCAGCCTTGCCCCCCCTCTTGCCTTGCCGTGGAAGATGAGATTATGTGCTCCCGAGGAGTGGCGCGTGAGGCAAAGGAGGGGAGGCTAGGAACACTAACGCACCCCCCTCCCCCGCCCCGCTCCCCCCATCCTCCCGCCCCACCCAATCTTCCTTTTCCCGACTCCTTGTTTTCCTCGAGTGGCTGGGTCCTTCGAGTTTCCGAGAGGGCGGCATTCCTCGCTTTCTCTCCACCCCCCTCTTTCCCTTGCCGCTCCCTTCCTCCCCCCCTCCTCCGCTGCTCTCCTTTCCCGGCTCCCCCGTCTGCCCCACCGCTTTCATCCCCCGCAACCTTTGCATAAATGCGTTTAACGGTTCCGACATCCGCGGTTTCCCAATTCGCGTGTCTGCCAGGCGGTATGATAATTTTCTGGCGAGTGAGGGAAATAAATACAAGGCTTGAAATTCGGATTCTGATGCATGAATTTATTTGTCTGAATTGAATGACGAGGAATATTTGGCATTTATCTCAATTAATTCGTGGTGAAATTACGTTCTTGATTGTTTTATTTGATATTTTTTAACGGATTACTCCATCTTATATTTAAATATGCTGGGCACTTCAATTATGTTTAACAATGGATATCCAGTCGTGCGTTAATATACGCTCAGAGTATTTATAAGGGCGATGTTTATCTTCAACATTGGACCGTGGTAGATGAATTTATGAACTTAACATTATTTTAAGTAAAGTATATAACCAATTATTGTATCAGTAACTATTTCTGTCGATATAATTTAAATCAAGATTCTATAAAATATCATTAAGGTAAAAAATTCATATGTTAACTACATATTTTGGAAATACAATCTTCCTTTAAATCATTAAAGTTACTTGAAAATGGGTATTTTTTCCCAATTGTTTACAGTTTTTTATGGTCTAACGTAAAGAAGTTGACAAACATGCATGCATAGGCAAAATTATTTCGAAGACGAACGAAGAGTGGTCGCTGGAACTACTCAGAGGCAACGGAGCGTTGAAGGCTTTAATAAATGTGAGAATGCTGGGGAAGGGATGAAATTTTTCGGTGTTTTGAACGGCATAGAGGGATCAAAGCGTGATTGTGGTGCTGGAAAAAGAATGAAATGTTTTATAGGGTTCATCGTGTATGGTACGACCTTAGAAGAACCTTAGAAGTTGGTCGAATGAATAACACAAAGTGGTTAGACCAAAAAACTATCATGATCTGTGGGCGATTTGTAATGATGGTAATGATATGAGTAGGACTGGTCACCTTCGCACGGTTGCATTGAACCTCACTTTTCGGTTTGATGACTTTTTTTTCAAGCGAGGTTATCGTTATCGCCAAGGTGTCGCCTTCGTGGAATGTTGCAATATCTCAGTTCGCAAACTCGCTGCGAATCGTTTCTCAGAACACGGAGATCGTTACATCCCAAGACCGTCTCTTCTCATTCGCTTGCAATTCGCTCCTCTGAATGCCTGGCGAAGGGAAGGTGAAGGGATGGGGGGCTTATTCGTTCGAAGCAGCCCGCCTGCGTGCGCGCGCGGCCCACGACAATGGTCGACGACAATGGATGAATGTCTTTAGCGGCTCTCCCCCTCCTTCCTCGCTCCTCCCCCCTCGTTCCCCTTTGTGTGCTCCCCGCATTCCTCGCCCGAGACAAGTTCTCTCCTTTGGACGGCGCGAAGGGAGGAGTGGGGGGACCCGCACAGAGAAACACTTACAAAAGTCCCCCCCCTCTAGGGGGCGGATCCTCCCAGAAGACATGCAGACCGACACACAAAGGGAAGTCAGTCGGCGGCACGTAGCCATCCATTTGTGCCGGGCCGGAGGGAAGAGTCGCCCCCTCCTGAAGTTCGCACTTGCCCGGGCCGACCACCCCACCTTCGATACTGATCCCTAACGCGTACCGGAGAGAATGGAGAACCAGGGGGGTGGGCAAGGAGAAAGAAAGGAATTGGAAAGCCAAAAAAGAAATATCGTCGTGGGGCTTGGCTTTCAATATTTTATTTCATGGTTTTAACATCTTACGTATCCCGTCAACTATTATTTATTCGGTCATTTGAGCCCACGCCTCTCTCTCTCTCTTTGGTATCATTCATAAGCAGATTCGAGGTTTTGTTGTCAGACTGCTGCCCAGTGCTTACTCGTCAATATTAAAACTTTACGTACATCACACCGAATATCCTAATCCAGGTTACTCTGGACCGCTCCGGGCTTGGAAGGAGCGGCCTATCGATCGAGATATCAGCCATTGTTTCTATTATTTCGTTTCGATTGATCCAAAGAGCATCGCAAATTGCTTATTTGATTTTGTTTATGCTTCGATTATTATATAAATCCATAAAAAATATGATATTTTATTTAATCCTAGATATTTAAGTTACCAATTCTATCACTGTGGAACTCGTTAAATTTTATGTGACCTAAAATCAAAAAATATATTTTTAAAATATTAGAATCCACTATATTATTACTATTATAAGGTAATCTACCGGTTAAGAAAGATCTTTCGATGGACACAGCTACTAAATAAATATTATGTGACTCCTAACAAAACAAAAAATCCAGCATCCTACCCTAAATCAGGTCCCTCTTCATCTCTGAGGACCTTCCTCCCTTCATCCCGTCCAACATTGCTATCCTGTTCCTTCCCTTTGCTCGTTTGCCTAACATTATCCCTTCATTCACAGTTTTCAACATCCCAATGCCGGTCAATACACCCTTCATCCACTTTTCCTGCCTCCATAGGATTTCTCCCAACAAACCCCTCTCTTCGCCCACCATACCAAGACCTTCCTCATTTGTTTTCTTCTCTGTCCATTTCACCTTCTCCATTCTTCTCCAGACCCACATTTCAAAAGCCTCCAGTCTACGTCTATCCTCCTGCTTCAATGACCACGTTTCCGCGCCGCACATAGCTACGCTCCATATCAAAGTTTTGACGAGTCTTTTCTGAACATCCTTACTCAACGTCCCTGTCATCAACTCCCTCCTCCTTGTGAAAGCCTCTTTGCCTAGCGCAATTCTTCTCCTTACGTCCCTACTACTTTGACTGTGTAGTTCCAAAACGTACACTGTTCTACCTGCTCCAGTTTTTGGCCTCCTATTTTAATATTTAGCTTAGCCTTTTTCTTTATAGAAATTTGCATAACCTTTGTTTTCTTAATATTGATTTTCATCCCATACCTGTCGCACTGAATTTCCAATTCCCTCAGCAATGCCTGCAACCCCTTGGCTGACTGAGAAAATTAAGCTTGGTCATCAGCAAACCTAACTGATTTTACGAATTCCCCGCCCACTTTCATTCCTACCTCGAGTTCTTCCCATGCCTCTTAGATCATTTCCTCTTCATACATTTTGAACAGCAACGGTGATAATGGGCAACCCTGCCTTACACCTCTTCATAACACTGCCCAACCGGACTCCCCGTTCCCCACCCGCGCCTGTGCAGTCTGACACATATACAGGTTGCGGATTAGCCTCCTTTCCCTCCAATGTATTCCTCTTTTCTGCAATATACTCATTAGTTCTCCCAATTCACTCTATCATTCGCTTTTTTGAAATCTACAAAACGGGTAAATATCTTCCGATTGTATTCTATATTCCCTTTCGATTAGTTATCTCTTTACTGCAATGGCATCACGCGTACCTCTCCCCTTCCTAAACCCAAACTGATCATCCCCTGAGTAATCATTTCCCACACTCTTTATCCTTTTTTTTATGATCCTTTGAAAAACTTTAGCTGCGTGGGATATCAAACTTATTGTCCTGTTGTCCTCACATGATGTAGCCTTTACCTTTTTCGGAGTAGGAAATAAAACTGATCTCACAAAGTCTTCCGGCCAGATTCCTTCCTTATAAATACTACGAACGAGCCCAAATAGCCTCTTTCCCCCACATTTTCCTAAACATTTCAATAGTGTTGCGGGACTGTTATCACCCTATTATGTAGGAATATATTTACATCCTTCCATTTTCTCCGCTCATCCAACTTTGTAATCATCTCATCCGTGATCAATGATGGTTTCCTAGTTATTTTCGCATTAACGGTTCCAATATATTTTGTGGCTTTCGATTACCCTTTCTTGATACTTTCCCATTTTTCTTCCCAGCGGGAACACCCGCGATTATGTCCTGTAACTGATCGTATATCCTATCGACCTCTTCTTCCTTATAGTTGCTCGGTGGCATGTACACCTGAATATAACCAAGTTCGTCGGTTCTTCTTTTATCTCTACTAGTAGTATTCTATCCGTTACTTGTTCTATGTTGAATACACTTCTTCCTGCCTCTTCATTTAATACTATGGCAACCCCTCGTTGGCTCTCGTCCCCGCCGCTGTATATTATTCTATAATTATCACTCCAGTAATCCCCGCTATCTTTCCATCTCACCTCGCATAGACCTAAAATATCTATATTTCCCCTTTCCATCTCTCGCTTAACATTCTCTAATATCCCTGTCCTCATCATTTTCCTAACATTCCACGTTCCTATTCTAACTAATTTGGTCTTCTTCTCCTGCGCCTTCTGTCCTGCTGCTGCTAGTATTCCCTGTCAAGGGTTTCGCGGGGTGAAGACCGCAGAAGCCTTGCCTCCCCCGCTGCCGGCCACGACACACGGCCGATCGGGCCGAGCCCCGTAGTTATCAAGACTCTAAATCTCTGTATTCTCCATCATTTAAATCTTGGGAATGATAATTAAGGTGGTTTCTCGATGCCTTCCGCAATAGTGTTTTTAACGTGACATCATGACTTACTGGCCGCCCCACTGGGGTCAGACGCCATTGCAGCCGCCTCCTTGAGGAACTAACGCTGCGTGAACTACCTTTCGTGCTATGAGTTGAGTTCTATACTTTCCTGGTATATGTTGTCTATGTCCATTTATAAGGGACTCAATTGGAGATTTCAAAAAATTTGGGAATGGGAAACTGACTTGGTTTACAGGGCTACTTGATTTCTCATTTACTGTCGCGTGAAAAAGGAGGTCCATATCTTTCGGTTTATGTCATCCACTTCCATGTTTCTATAATTTTGCTCTTTAGGACAATATATTGCAATTTATTGAAGTGATGAAGTGAACGATTATCCAAATGTTTGAATTAAAGCCGCGCTCACTTTTGATCCTTAGTTATGTCTCAATTATCAACCCATTTCATGAAGAATTGTGGCCACTGCTATTGTCATATCATGCTTGATTTTAGGAATTATTTCTAGCTTATGGTGTATAATTTAAGTGGAATTGTGGAATGAAATTATTTGCTGTTTTTCCTCTGAATCTTACATATTTTACGTTTGCGCTAAATGGTTTTTTAAGATTAGTACGAATGGCAGAGCTCAGGTTTTTACTGAATTATGTACTTCCAGTCCAGTCGTGTATCTCCAGTCTCAGTGCTATTTCATGAAAAAAATTCTTCCAAGATCATTTTTACTTCAGTAAAGCAAAGCAATATTTTTTTTATCATTGGTAAACAGTTTCCATTCTTCACATCTTAACATAATTACATAGACTACCAACAAAAATACACATTAACTCTGTAGCTAGGTGGTTACTCTGTATAGCGTGTGTGTCAATTTCAATGAGATACTTGAGGCAATTAACAAGTGCAGGCACTTCATGTTATACCGTGCCTCTCTTTCAGATGAATTTGCACGTGTGTCAGTAATGGTTGTAGCGCTACTTATTTGCTCAGAGCAAAAGCTATGTCAATTAAGAAACTTTAACCAGAGAACGTTTACAGCACTATTTTATTTTAAATATTTTATGATTAGGTGTCCGTAGCGTCCTATCCGCAGTACTTTACTGTTTCATTAGGTCACGAACCGGACCCGAGGAACTACATCGAAATATTCTGACTCATTTGGGTGGCAGATACTCCGAGGTCGTAATCGAGTGTGAATTCGTTTCGAAGTGGGTATGATGCATTTCCCAAATTGTGGACTCCTACACAGGTCAACACCTGGATTAACTGTCGCTTAAATTTCGTAACAGATCAGCAAGGACTGCACATTTCTCATGTGGCTTTTGCAAGAATATTCCTTGCATCAGGAAATACACTTATGTGGATGAATTCCAGTATGCATTCATGTCTATGTGAAATGCCAGTGCGCCCTGCTGGGCACTTCTGATAATAACTGCCTCCACGCTACAATCTTTACTAATTTGATTTCACGTATAGCCCTAAGGGGGCAGCAAGAGTTTGCCCCTACTCTTTGTTGCTTTCGCGCGATTCAACGACGAGAAACGGCCCCCTTTATCCACTGGGCGGCCACCCACGCTGCCTAGCTGAACATGCCGGTTGTCCACGCCACGATCGGAGCGTCACTTTCGCCCTTCCAACTTCAGCATTCCTCCGCGGAATATCCCATCCCTCTGAACGGCCACCCGTGGGGCCTTGGGGATGATGAGAGGCGCCATTACATAACCACACGAGAAAAAAACACGCCACCACTCGACCATCGGTCCAAACTCCCGTTTCGTTGATTGCATCAAATATTCACGTGTTTGGGATTCCCTGCCCATTTAATCAAAGCCGGTGCATATGGTTTATATAATGTATCTCTATATGTATTTCTTCATACTTTCCGTCTATGAATTATTTAATTGCTTGTTGAAAACGTACTAGATGCGCATGCGCCAGTGAGTGGACGTTGATTTTTGCATTTGACGCGTCGTAAATGGTTGCCAAAGCCACGCACAGCTGTACCACGATTTGAATATTTTCAGCGGCGAATATGGCTTTTAATTAAAGTGAATGTTGTTTTGATAATGCAATCGACCCTCGCGGGGAATAGACCCACAGGGACATCGAAGGAATAGTGGAATTACGAACAATGCAAAACCAATATTGCAAGAGAGACTGGGGGATATACGGTTCGCGGAATGTGCAGATAAATAAATGCGAGTAAATTTAAAGCAATTTCTTTGATTCGGACGCTTGAGCGTAAAAGTGAAATTTATTTTGATTCGATTTCCTTGGTTACCTATCATGGTGAATGAATGGCGTGGCAGTACTTGAGTCGACCAACGACACAGTACTCCGAATGCTAGGCCTGAGGTGTTTGGCACGGGGTGATGTCTCGTATTCTCCGCTGGTGGATTTAAGTCAGGAAGTCGTAAGAATATAAATTCTTTTGGATTCTCTAGTGTTTATTTTGTTCTTTTAAAGTCATGATATTTTCTTGGGAAAATTGAGTTTTTTTTAATCTTTTCAGCATTGGATTTTACCATCGTTTCATAAATTGTCGACAGTGCTCGGAGCTGAACCGAATGCCTCCATTTGATAAGTCAAATCCCAAGTGTGATTGCGTTGCTTCAAATGTTATCTGTCATATTTTATTCCTGAGTCCCAAGGAAGTTCCTTTAACTCCCAAAGAGGCCGCGATTTCCCAGTGTCTGTGTGAAGCTGCTTTATGCCTTTCATAGTATTTGCTAGTTTTCCATCGGCTCTTCAACATGGGGTTTTCTTCTTAATTGATATCTAACGAGATCCTAATATCTAAATATTTAGACTTCGTTCACAAGGAAAAAATATTATTTAAAAAAATTATTTTCTTGCAATGTTCTTTCATCACCTTAGTACTTTCGACGGATTTTCTCCATGTTTACTCCCTCACTATATAATATGAGAACATATATGTCTGTTGCTGGAAAACCAAAGATGGCTGGAAAATGGGTGAAATTTTGAGAGGTAATTAAATGGTGAAGGCTCTAAATTACGAATAGTAGCTTGGGTAAGCGAGGTGGCGGCAAGAGGACGCAAAGAATTTTGGAACACTTGAATGGATACAGACAGTAGATGGAGTGATATGCAAAAAGGGCTATTTTGTTAAATGCAAGACGCTATGTTTTCGTTGCAGTTTTAGGCGGAGTTTAGACGAGCCTAGTTCCCTGGAGATGGCAACATTGAGGAAAAGGTTTTCTGAGTCCATTATTAACCTACCTCGGACCGGTTTCCGATAAAAATGAGCTCTTTTATCTCTCTTCATAACTGGCCTTTCATGTTCAGTTTTTTTGGCTTCTAAACGAGCTTCTTCAGGTAAAGAGATACGGGATTCCGCCGAAGGCTCACCTGAATTCCACAAAAAGACCTGTCTTGCCTTGTTATTGCCTTGTTTTTTCGGTTCTATTGCAAATTGCCGTCACCCATGGCGCTGCAGTAGAACCGCTATTCCGGAGATATCCCCACCACAACTGTGATGTAACGAGCCGCGATTATGTGAGATTGGAATGTGACCTCCGAATGTTTTTGTTTCCCTCAGATTTCTGAATTCTGTTTGCTTTATCTCATCATCTATTTCTCAAACACTTACAAAAACTCTGTACGCACAATGCAGTCAAAACACCTATTTTGTGGACGTGCTGTAATTATACGACACTCTAATGGCCGCTTGCATGGGCTGTTGTCATAAATAATTGATAAAGTTGCGAATTCCATCTCGCCTTTGTTGAAGGAACTTACCTCTTTCGATTAAGATGGAAGTGAGCCATCTTTCCCCTCGCATACTAATTTTAAGTCCCACTGTGGTCACTCTTGTCCCTTCCGTCTGCTTCAAATAGAGTTTGGCCAAAGAAGCTATATTTTTGCGTCGCCCTTACGTTCAAGTATCGTTTGAAGCCATCTCTCCCATTGAGCAGCTATCAATTCACAATGAACGTGGTATTTATACTTTGGTCGTCAACGTGTCCGAATTGCGAGGAATTTCATTCACGATACATTTTAGAGGAAGAAATTGTTATCAAAAGAAGAGCATCTTTAGACATTCTAATGGCCTCTTGATTAGTGTATTGGCGCGTCATTAGTGTATTATCGAGGAATTAATAATTCATTAATATATCGCAATGAAATTATTAATTAAAACTCATCATTTACTCTTAATTTTATAACGAACTGAAAATTCACTTTTTAGGTAGAATTAAATTATTATGTGCATTATTGCATGTCTATTTCAATTGGAATATAACCCAGATATAAAAACAGCCCTAAACGTCCAAAATGATAGTATGATTGAAGAAACAGTCAAACAACCTTGCTCTTTAAAATATTGAGTTTATCGGACATTGAAAGCACGAAGAAAAAATGTCACTTTTTGAATTATGATATTAAAACAACATTATGTTTAATCCTGGCCCCGTCGTTATAACGCGAGTTACATTGATCGTTGAGAGAGCAAGAAGAAAGTATGGAAAAATGGCTGCCATCAAGACCGATGTAAAGGAATCCGTTTTCTATTGCCATTTCCATCCATGATGAAGGAAGGGCACAGAAAAAATCCCGTACGAGAAGTAGAATTAATCAAAAATATGATATGATACAATGCTTAAATAATCTGTGACCAATGTCTGTTGACCTAATGCCTGCAGCCGTCACCCGACCTCCTGGTCTCGTTCACAGCAGAGTATAGATGAAAAAATTAGTGTAAAGACGCTACTCTTGGCCTCAGGATAAAAAATACCTCATACGAAAGATATTTTAAAAGTACCCAATCCAATAGAAAAATTGAATCTCAAATAGCGAAGGAGAGTTGAGGAAAAGAGGAGGAAAAGTAAAATATTACTCAAAGCAATAAAGTAAATAAGGATCTCCAGGACCACAAGAGGCTGGGCGAGGGTGGTCATGAACTCACGCTGACATTAAATTTTCACGAGAATTGCGACTAACAAAAACGTTTTCAAAGTTTTCTTGCAGCAAAACTAGACAGTGGATTTCGCGAATGGTTGCATAATCGTGAATTTTATTGAAGCACAATCGCACAATCTATTTTTCCACGATTGAGTCATTATGAAGGTGTGCCGTAATCGAGTACTTCATAATAAGACTCCTTCAGCATTTGACTATGCATAATCACTGGTAGAGAATATAGAAGATACGCCCTTTATTTCTCCCAATTAATCCCAAAATTCAATGTTTGCTCAGAATCACTCGTTTTGGTTGACTTTCATCTTAGAGGCGATTGCCAACAGCGTCTAGAACCGCGTTAACGGGGAATCGTATTTTCCGTCGCCGCGATCACCGCATGGTCAGTTTTCGCGAGCATCCTTACGTGTTCCGCAGCATTTGGGGAGTCTGTGGGGTGTCGGTGGTTGAGGTGAAGGCCTTAGGGGAGGGACGAACCGTCCGATCGATTCATTCACCCGACATTATCGAGTGCTAGCAGGGCCGGCAAGGGGCGGTAGGGTCAGTTGGTGGCAGAACATCGGGGGTCGTCATCCCGTCGCCTCTTTGAATATTCATATTCGCTTCGCATTCAATGCTTGCTCGGCGCGCATCGGATAGGCGGAGCGTACTCGAGTTGATGTTCGCTACGAAATAAGCGGGTCGAAAGGGCGGACTGGGAAGCTCGATGGAAGGAGGGGGCCCGTAGAATTCTCCCAGTGCAAAATGAAAAGAACATTGTAGCAAACTCTCTCGCATTCCGACAATAATCGCAGAATAGTCCCGAATTCTGCATGAAGGCCTCTCTTCCTCACAGCGATGCAATTTCGCCTTATGGGGCTGCATATTTGGCCGTAACTTAAGCCTTACTTTTTATAGACCCCGACAATGTGGAATTTTTAAAAGGTGAAATAGTTGTTAAACCCTTAGGTAGTGCGAAATTACATTTAAATTAAACCGAAAACGATGATCTTGTAAATCTAAGAGAAATGAATTCATAGGAGTTAAGTGCTTAATTGAGTGCTATTATTCAAGTGCGTCATTTACAGTGTGATTATGATGTCACATATTTATAATTAACGCCTAAAACAGTCTCCCTTTTTACAAACATATATTAAAGTTAATGATCCTTTCTTAAAATAATTTGACAGGGCAATGCATATTGTCATTATTTCGATTGGCTGCTGATTGTGACTAATAATTTCAGAATTACACTGCACGTACACTTGTTTTGCCCGTGGTTTCATCTGAGTCACTGAGTATGCTATTGTTTGAACCACATTGAATTTTAAAGTGCGCAAAGCTGCTTGCGAATCCAGATTTGTTTGAAACCAAATATAACATTTGCGAACTGGATGCTGGATTCCTGAAATTTAGATGATGGGAAATAATAGTAAGCATTGGATTTTGAGTGACGATTTTTCATTTAATGAGATAACCAGGAGTACTTGTAAGAAAATCCTGCATATGAACTCATGCCTCGTGGAATAAATTTTATTGCCTTCGGTTACCACAGATCCTATCCAACCTCTTAAACTTGCGTTTTCATACTCATTTGCAGAGGCTAAATCACCTCCAGGTGCAGTCATAGATTTTGTGACGGTAACCCCGAAGACTGCTTGCCAGGAGGGATTCGTTTCGAAGACTTGAGGCATGGTCTGGGGGATCGTCAATAGGTCTATGCGAGTAAATACCACGGCTAATTTTCATATAAATATTTCATTCTACCTGTATTCTTACCTTAGAGCACTTCAATTGATTATTTATCCTCTGGGTGAAGTCATTATTTCAATATTAAACATATCAAAAAAATTTTAACAATTAAGTTTGGAACAGATAGATTTAAGATGCCATTTGGTCCACGAGCGATAAGGGATCAGAATAGCATTTTCCGTCCGAGGCAGGGTCATATTCGGGCCAAAATTAGTCTGGTGAGTGTTCACCCCCTGCCAAGAACCCTAGTGGTGGCTTGCATGGTGCTAAAATATCAAATACAAAAATTATTGTACCTAATATTTAATCAAATTTTCGTGGTTGTTCGTAAATATTCAAAATGTAGCTTTATTCGTAATATTACACAGTTAAATCAACTACATATATGATTAGACTTTGGGGTTCCTTCTCATGTCCTTTGTTCATTATAGATTACAACCAAGTGTCAGACCGATATAAAATAGAATAACAGAATAAAAATTAAATCATGATTATAAACTAAGATTTAAGTCCAGGGGTTCTAGAAAATGTGTCCAAAGATATTCATGGAGATGATCTTCTCTAGAACTTCGGAGTACGATATATTGTCTGAAAACTAGCAATGACAGGTAGACTTACTCTTCTCTAGTTTCGTTTTAGCCAATTTCCGGGTGTCTGTTTTACATATAGTGAATTATTCATGATGTTATCTACATATTTCAACATTTCATTTTTTACTTGAATCAATCAGTTTAAAAAACAAGGTGAATGAAACAATGATAACAAAAATGACGATGAAGCGAATTAAAGCGTGTTTTTTCATATACACTCAGGGCTAGGAAATGCCTAGTTACACCAATCGACGTGTGATCCCTCGTGTGCACAAAAAACTCTTAATGCAGAGTATCCTCCAAAGATGCATTAATATATGCCCTATTCCGCTCAGTTTCTAGATCCCACCTCTTTTTTTATACCAAGGCGCCAATCGATAGGGTCGAAGAAGAATATTCTCGGTCCCCCGTGTCCCAGTTCTCCGTGAAACCAAGTCTGTGTGAACCTCAAAATTCGGTAAACAAAGCCGTCTTACTGCTTAAAGTAGATATTATGAAAACCGAAACAAATGTGTGGTGAATGTATATTCCTGTTCAAAAATTGGGAGGAGTCATGCATATGGTGCATGCATCATGGTGCATGAAAAATCCATTTAATGGACTTATACGGTTTATGACTTGTTGCAGGGCCAATAGTTTATAGCTAAGAATATGAGAGAGAGAGAGAATAATAAGTTATAAGAATCCATTAGCGTTAATAGCCCTATAGGTCGTGGTTGATAAGTGTTGCAGAAATGTTCAATCCTCTTCCGGACTCCATAAATGTACTCATAAATTATCGCTTGTGATGATTGGTGTGGGGCTAGCTAGTTATGAGTGCTCTAACTACATATGTAATATGACAATTACGCGAAATCGAGATTTTATGAAGAGTCATGGCGAGGCAGGCAACATAATTTCTTTTTTCGTTTTTGCGGGCTGTCAACCGCGTTAAATCGAACGAGTCTTTTTCAGCCTTGATCTTCGCTCAGTGCTCCTTTATTCTTTCAGTCTATCCTGCCATCTTTCCATCATGACACAGACTGCGTAGAATATGACGAAGTTCTAACTTGGATTGTTGAAAAATACTCCGCTTTTTATAATAAATATTATTTCCTTAAATGTTTTTTATGATGAAGTGAGGTAATTTAAACGCAGAGGGTTAAGTTAAACTGAATATTTTCTTCAGCGACCGCCTGAACCTGAACGGTAATGGCGTGAATATGCTGATCGCATGATATGCTTTTGCTTCCCATGTGAACTGTGCATGCCGAGTTGAGGACAAATGATGAGCGTGCGGCGCGCTTAACTTGTAAGAGTTGCCGTCGATAGTTCAAGAAGGTTCGCGCTCGATAATTAGTTTCATGAGTAAAAAGCTCATTTATTAACATATTACATATTAATTTATACGTCTCCATTTAATTCATTGTTATCTTTCGCTAAAATATCTGCAGTGTCTCGGGGATCGTGTATTCGATTTTTACTTTGCCAAGTCGAGGTGAAAACGTTTTTTCTCGGAAATAAAATGTCTTTCTAATTATTGCAAGAGGACAAGTAAAAATATTACAAGAAAAAATGTCAAGTAGAACGGCGATACAACAATATTGTGGTTTAAAAAGTCTTTGAAACTTAAAACATATCATCTGAATTTAGTCTAACTTTGATTATTTTGGAAAAAATTGCTCTGAACCCTCTTTTCGTGGAGTTCACCATGAGAATATTAGCAAATGTTGTATCAAATGAATAGGTTAACTTCAATATAACAAAGCACTGGATGTGTACAGATGTACACCATGCACGCGTTTGGTGAATGCGCTACGTAATGATATGTATTTCTCTGGGATAATATTTTGAACTACGAAGAGCTACAAAAACCTTCTATACCCATTGCAAAAATTAAATATATTACATTTTATCATAATGGAAATAGTTCGCCATTTTTTTAATTATTTGGATCCTTAAGCCATGTTCATGTATTCAATGGCCAAACCTCATGTTATATCTGTAATATATTATGGAATATATAAGTATTTCTATGCTGGATGGATAAATAATAAATATATAGACTTTCAAAAAATATGACCAGAGGAAATGTTTATTGATAATACAGTGTATTTATAATACGAGCATTGAAAGCAAGATTGAAGCATACATGGGCAATGCATAAGAGGATATTAGTTGCGAAAAGTCAAAATATATTACTAGCTAATTCACTGGTTGATCAGATGCTCCGTATTTGCGTATACCAAACGATCGTGATGTATCATCTAAAATTCATAGCTTGCATGACTCTAGTGAATATGCTTTCGAATGGTGAGAAAACGGAAAAATGTTCACATTTAATGGTTATTGTTTGGATCAGAAGAATCATGTCTTCCAGGTTCTTTATATCGGAACTGAAACGCAGAAACTAATGGTCTCATAGAATCAATGTATCATCGTATTCAGATGATCAATTAATGGATATGTTCAATCTGTGTTAAGGTGCGAATTTGAAGATTCCAATTACCAATTCATTTGATGGTAAAAACCAGAGAAATCCTTAGATTATCGAAGATAGTGCTTTTAGATCTCTTGGATTGACCTAGAAAACACCTGAAATTCATTTACCAAATGAATTAAACTGTCACAACCATAGGTTACTCATCAAAACCTGATTAACGTGAAGTTTGATGCCACAGGTATTTATTATTGTTGGTATTCAGATGGCTATTATTAATACTTTTCGTATGCTTTATTACGTAGTTTGGAATAATGGCCTCCCATGTGATTCTTCTTCGTGAAACTTTATTTTTTTCATGCCCACAAAGTAACATTTGATTACCTCGAAAACAACTTATTTTAATACCGAATGATTTCCTCCTAAACTGGGTTGAATTGTCAGCACCCAGCCCAGTCTCCAGGGGAACCTTGCAGTGGAAATCTGCTGGGAGAGAGTGGATAAGCATGCCCTTAAAAATATTTAAACCTTACCTTAAATAATCACCACACATTTATACCCGACAGCTGAGCCCGACCAGGGATATAATGCATAGCGTATTAAAACCAGGAGCACAGTGGAAGGAGTTTTAGGTTATGGAAATAGATATTTTGATTGCACTGGTCATGCGACCTTATATTCGAAAAATATTGTTTTTATTGTTGCTAGAGTAATGGTGGATAACAAGTAGAAAATTGAGGAAGAAAATTTGACGTGTGGAAGCAGCATTTAGGAAAAATAATATAGATGCACTTTGAAACGCATTGAGGAATTCATTATATCCGGTTAAATAGACATAGTCATCATATTTCGAAACTATTTCTGGTAAATCTTTTCAAAATCAAAACTAATTTTTTACGTTGTATGCGTGCATGTATTTTTAAAATATAGACAGTCTATGTATTTGTTTGGCTTAAAAGTATTATTATCAAAGTAAAGCTTCAGTCCTTTCCCCAAGGATCGAAGTGCATATAGTACATTTGAATATTCTAGCTAAAATATTCTTGTTGAAAACAAAATATTTAAATTATATTGGAACACCAAAATTAACCTAAACTCAGTCTGTATTGATTGAGATTTTTTGTAATCAAGGAATACAATATGTTTATGTCTTCCCACTTAAAATCGTTAACTTTTACTACCTCCCAATTAATGCCCTCCCGTGGCCCCTGGTAGGGTCACCCATGCCAGATCGGTCGAAGGTTAGAATTCAGATGGAAAGTAGTCCACGCAGCTTCTGTTCCTCAGTGAGACGCCTGCATTGGCGTCTCACTGAAGAACAGAGGGGTGGCCCCAGTGGGGTAACCCCAATGGGGTGGCCAGTAAGTAAAGGTGACACGTTGTAATTACTATTATTTATATAGCCTTAGTCCAAAAACAACACTTTTTGGCCTTTAAATTAGACTCTTCACAGTGATACCAATGGACACGATTAAGAACACCTAAGCCCTTGGTGGAGAAAAAACCACCCAGGCGGGAATCAAACCCGCGACCCTTGGATTGGCAGATGAAGACGTTACCCAGCTGCCACCGGGGCCAGCAGAGAAAGGCAATGGGAAACCACCTCAATTATTATTCCAAAAACCGTTTACATATCTCGGAAGTGTTTTGGACCAATATGGTCAAAGTAGTATGGGCGTAAGGAGAAGAATTGCGCTTGGCAAAGAGGCTCTCGCAAGGAGGAGGGAGTTGATGACAGGGACGTTAAGTAAGGAAATTAAAAAAAGACTCATTAAAACTTTGATATGGAGTGTACGGCGCGGAAACGTGGTCATTGAAGCAGGAGGATAGACGTAGATTGGAGGCTTTTGAAATGTGGGTGTGGAGAAGAATGGAGAAGGTGAAATGAACAGAGAGAAAAACAAATGAGGAAGTACTTGGTATGGTGGGCGAGGACAGGGGTTTGTTGGGAGATATCCTAAGGAGGCAGGAAAAGTGGATGAAGGGGATATTGACCGGCAGTGGGATGCTGAAGACTGTAATATAGGGGAGAATGTTGGGCAAAATAGGAAAGGGCAGGAATAGGATTGGGATGTTTGACTGGATGAAGGGAGGAAGAAAGTACTTTTCGATGAAGAAGGACTGTTTGTAGAGTAGGTTGCTGGATTGTGTTTTCTTAGAAGTCACAAAATATTTAATTTGCAGTTGTCCATCCAAAACCTACATTAACCGGTAGATTACTATATTGTAATGGGTGATCATGTATAGAAACTCTTTTAGATATATATTATTAGTTTGCAGAGGTGATTGAAAAATTTCTTTGACCTGATATTAATTTCCAATGTTTTGTTTGCGTCGTGCACTTGGTTAAAATATACACCTATGCGCATGAATATATATCATGTACAAATTTTTCAACGCATGAATAATTCATTTCATTGGCTATTTTTGATATCTTTTTTTTATTCTATGTGATGTTGACGAATGAATTGGGACAGCATGTGTTACAATCACTGACGACCAATAGTGACAAACTTGGGTTGTAATGTAAATTCTTGTTAACATTCAATCTCTGCTTTTAGTACATTAATTTGCCTGGGAAACTTCACGATCCGCTCTCTCTCTCTCACGTTGGCGTTCCTTCTGTCAAATGTTAAACCTCATTTCATGAAGGCACCGTACACGCACTGCGCACCCGCCCAATTAAACTGAAAGATGGTTTTCAAAATTCAGCCACAGGAACTACTGTGCACCATTGCTTTTTTCAGCAGGCATCGTAATTGACGTGGGTTTTCCGCAGTAAATACGCACGCGATGTGGACCTTCAGTGTTGTCAATCTTCCTAGAGAGCGTGGAACAGGAAGCCAAGTATTTTCTAAACGCCTTTCGCCCAATTCATGTGAAACATGTCAATTTAATGCTTGAACACAATTTACTTCAAGGAGCATACACTTTTCTATTAACTTCAGCCATTCATCCATGATAATTATCGTAGGTAATGGAAGGCGTAATAGCATCCCACTCTGCTGCAACCAATGCTCAGGCGATCTCTCCAGATGGCCGGGACAGGCTCCGCGGGGAGGTGGGGGTCACTTGACTTGGCAATGGCCGCCCACTTTAATGCTTGGCGGGTAACTGATCCGAATTTTGTCCAGGGCGCTTTGATCGCACTGCGGCCGGTGTCTGGCGTTAATTGGGCTCGGAGGGTGGAGTGGAGGGGAGGGAACGTCCGCAAAGTGTGTGTGTGTGTGCATGGTGAAGGCAGCCGTGACTAATTCGCTTCTCTCTCTCTCTCTTTTCCCTCCCGCTCGTCCCTCGCCTCCGGCGTCATCCACAGCGGGCCCGACCATAGAAGTGCAGGCGGTCACCAAGGGAACGGCCATCCTGCCCTGCGACATTGTGCCGCCCATCGCCAACGACAGCGCTATCCTCGTCATCTGGTACAAGAACGACATGACAGCCATCTACAGGTAAGCCCGCTCCCAATTTAAGTGCGCTGTACTTAAGGGGAGATATCCATCCCGGGCCCTCATCCTCCTCCCCTCTGCGCTGTCCCTACGCCCGAATTGAGCGGGTCGTCCGAGGGCCTCTCCCAGCTTCTCCTGTGAAGAGATTTCATATTTTCTCCAATTCATTGGGAGTTTCAACGAAAATGGGAACTCATGCGCAATACTTTATTAATTGTTACCACTTCAATTTATAAATGAATTGCTATTGTTAACTGTAAGTTATTGTGATTTATTTCTTCTGAGTGTCTTTCTTCGATTGTTTTTTCTGATTTTTTTTAAAAATATCGGATTATTGTTTTCAGACTACTCGAAGTTAAAAATATGCAATTAAGCATTACTCCTTCAAAACGTGAGCATGTATTAGGTGAATACATTGCTTCACGAGGCTATTTTGCGATATTAAGCTTGGGCCTTTCTTTTACATTAATTAAGCAAAATGCTTAGGAAAAAAGAGCCTCTCATTTTATTTGCCAATAGTAATCCGTGTTAAGTTCCGTTTTTTAGTAGACTTTATTTCACTTCGTTTAGATTAATGTAAGTTTACAAATTCAGTTAAAATATTGGAATTTTAATGGTATTAAGATAAAAATTCCGGAGTAAAAGAGTTAAAATAGTTCCTAATATATTCTCGCCGACCAAATATTGGTTCATCCCCACAAATCCATCCAAAAATATTTACACCGCGCTCTGTGGGCGTGGCGTAAATATTTTTAACCTAAAAAATAAGCCTAGAGAGCCTAGTTGTCCTGCATCGGAGGCTTTGAATCACTTTTTTCAGGGAACGCCATTCATCCAAATCATTTATTCCACAGAAGGATTAAAAGGCTACTAAAATTATATCTTTGTTTTTAAATATTTAGACTTTATTTGTCTATATGCTTTTTGTTCCTTATTGTTTACGATTTTACTCTTAAATCGTCCAGGAAAGATTAATTTCGTTTCATAAGAAAGGCAATTGGCTGCTATTAATCACTGTATAGATTATCGCTTCACTAAGGATTCAGAGTTATAAATCAGAATATTAAAATGGTTGACAAACTTTTGCTTTCTTATAGTACATCACCATATGATGTCAAGAAGCTGAGATATAGTGAATGCTTCAGTATATGGGATCATAATTGAATGTTTTGATTAATATGATTGATCGTTTTCTCAAGTAATTTCATATTAACCATGAGAAACAAAAGGCAATGTAATGAAGCGTATGTTTATAAAGGGGACTCTGTTCCGAATTGCGATTAGGAGGGAGGCGGGGGAATTAAACCGGTTGAGGATGAATTAATTCTGATTTTAACTTTTCCTTCGCCGGTATGAAAACCCTTGCAAGCCTTAGTAAGTGGTGACCGAAACCATAGATACCATTTTGGCTAAAAACTCTCAATCGCCGAACAGTTGATTGCATGTTTTGGGGGCGCTAACAAATATCATTCTTGAGTGGAATTCCTGGATTCGGCCAAACGGCTCACATTCATGGAGCGTGGATGGGGGAGTGGCTTTAATGTGTTTATAAAGAACGCTATCTCGTTATTTAAATATTTTATACTTTAATAACCGCTTGTATTAATCATAACATGCAATAATACTTGAAAAGTTCTTTCACATTTAATACGTTTTCCTTAATTAAAGATCCAAAATAAGTCGACTGACATTATATGTGCAGGGTGCGCCAACATAGCTTCCTTTTTTCAAACGCAAAACGCTTTCAAAAAAGAAAGTTACGATACCGCGCCTTGAACAAAATAATTTGTAATAGTTGCTGAAAACTCGCGTCATTTTAGCTGTTGTGAAACATATTTTTCGAGGCTAACGAAGGAATTTGTTGAATATGAGTGGGGTATATTTAAGGAATGTGCGCATTTAATGCTTTGGTGCGGATTCTTCAGTGCCTATCTTACCGAAAATATTTGCCAATATTCATTAAACTTGTGTAAAGGGTCGATAATTATTTTTGACTTTAAGAAAGGAGGAAACAATGTCACCTAACAGGCAGATTTAAAACGTTGTGTCGTTGTGATATGTGCAACTGAACTTTCAATTGCATACAGATGGGAAGGAAATAAAGTGAATTTCCATCGCTGAGATTCCCATCTCTCTCCTGGGGAAGGAGGCCTTTCGATGCGACTCATGCGCTTGTACGAAGTGCTCTATGCTTTTGACTCCTGGCACTTTTTTCTTAAGAATCAGCGTTGCTATTTTGGGGTATTTTGATGACTTCTTTCCATGAATCAACATGGGCAACTTCTAGTCATCATTTTATTGTATCTAATATCATCGATATAATGAGATGGGTGATATTGTCCATATAGACGTAATCGATATGATGATACGAACTTTATGGTATTGGTTGTGGCGGACTTTTTAAGTTATAACCCTCTCCTTGCTTGGGATTGTGTGTGGAGAGTACCTTAGAGAAATATCTTATGTAAGTAAGCCTTCCGTCGGATGGGACGCTGAATTTGCGGAACCCTTGGCCCCTTTCGTTAAGAACATGCCGGCGCCGGGTTTCGTCCCACCCATACTTCTTTTCTCTTCCACCAATCCCCAAAAAAGTTACTTCTAATTACTTGCAATGTCACCCGTAACAAGTAATTGTTTTCATATATCATTGAAATGACTGCTTCATTTCTAGGATGAATTTACATAATGGTGTGTAAATTTAATTATATTTAAGGGTGTCATTATAGTTTGGAAAAATTTACATGGATAAATACTTAGACTCAATACACTGAGATGTATTAAAATATAAAGAATTTACAAATTGAGAAAGCCTACGGCGAGGGTCCCTGCTACAAAATGTAATGCCGTAACTTAAAATCCATGACATTGACGCGATTGCAAGAGTAGTTCCCAGGAACGTTTTCGCGTGTGATAATTCCAAATGAGTAGTTTGAGCGAATGGGTTTGAAAGAAATAGTAATTGCACCATGCATTCCAAACAACAGTAATGAAAGGCCGCTTCTATTCCATTTTAAATTAACGACATAATGTTTCATGTACACAATAATTATAGATGACTAAATCAGCGGTAAATAAAGAATTTTGTATTGAATGGACTTGGGATCCTTCAGCCTTAAAGTACGCAGTTATGAAGATTTATGCTAAAACTTAATGGGCACTCTTTGTTAATAATTTTTCTGAGTTTTATACTTAAAGCGCATAAGGAAGTTATAATTTAGTCTTATATTCATCGTTTCAAAGTTAGCGGTAATAATAATGTGTTTCTGTTTTTAAAAATGGCTGATTACTCTATGAGAACTGCAATGAGGACATTCAACGAATTTTGGGTTATCATTTTCTATTTCATAATAATTATTCGAGGAAATTATTTGATTCGCATTGAAGAATCAGTTGTTATGGAGAGCCTTAAAAGTTAATAATTATTTGGTTTACTTGAAAGTAATCGCTGCGAGATGAGAATATGTTGTTTGGTGAAAATGGAACGGAAGAAAGTTCAAAAACCGAGAGTGGAACGAAGTCGACGCCTAACTACAACATACCTCGAATGTATTCGTCACTGAGGAAATTATTGACTTCACTTTACGAAGATTATATCATTTTGGTTGTGTAGAAAACGGTTGCAACAATTTTGATATTTCATCCAAATTTTCATGCTCGAAACGAAATCAAGAGTGACTAATTAAAACATTTAATAGGCCTAGTTGTAATTCTACATCGCACTTACGAAAGATACCTTATTTTTCAGAATTATAAACACGTACCTTGAAAGCGGAGCTAACTCATTCATTCCTAAAAATGGTGTGGCTAAGGCAGAAATCCTTAATAACTTAGGCACATACCAACGTAGTGACCTGCAGAAAGCCCGCATATGTATATTTTAAAGTATATTCTTCCTTATTGAGCAATATAAATAAATTTTTCGTATTGGACCGAATCGCTTAGAGATGCGACAGAGAGCTGTGTCAGAGAAGTATGAGTTTACCCATTTAGAAGACACAACCTTACATATACGAGTATTAAATACTTTCTCTGATAATCGGCAAAGGGTCTTGAGTTACATTCAGAGATTGCAATAAAAACTAGAAGTTTGTATTTAACGCCAGTTGTATTAATTCGTATCCTAATGAATGTATAGCATGGTAACAAAAGGAAGATAGGTGTATATCGCGCAAAAATGGGTAAATCTACCAGTTACACAATTCTGACGTTCACTCAGGAACTCTAAGATAAGATGGTTCATTTGCCTCCAAGTATTCCTATTGGGCAAACGTAATTCGTTCGGCAGGCGGCACCCTCGGGAAAGTAGTCGCTGACGCAAATGAGTGTATCCAAGAGTCGTCCCAAGGAATTGAAATTTGCATGATAGCGTGGAGGAGAATTTGATTCCGTTGAGAATGCATCAGCATTAATTTCATGCCACTTCGCATCCGGATAATTATTCCATGGAGTCTACTGGAATTCCAGGCGTACCTTTCCGATAAACCAAGTGTTAAATTCAGTTTTCCAAATCATTGGGAGTAGTAGCTATTATTTCTGTGACTATCTCATTGTGATGAGTCCAAAACCTAGCTTCTATTGATATACAGGTAACGAATGAATTACATTATCTTCGAGTATTTTTTTCTTTTGTCTGGTAAGATTTTTATTTAAATTTATGAGGAGATAATGTTGCATTCAAACGCCATCACCTGCCATTATAAAGGTTAGTATTTAATTATTGACACAATTTACCAATTCAGTCCTATACATTCCTTGTTTATTTATGCATTTTTCTCATGTCCAAAGTAGCATGAAAGTGCCCTAGTAGTTTTAGCCTTAGGATAAATAGTTTAAGGAAGAATCGCACCATAAGTTGAAGTGTTAAATTTTCCGGGTTCGATACCGTTTAAGAAAGCTTTCGGAGATTGAGGAAGGAAGCCGATGGGTTACAATAACCGACGTGAATATGACCCGATGTTGGACCTAGAGGAGGGTACGCTTTGCCTATAAAATCAACCATCTAATTGTAGACTACGAAAATTATGTAATATGAAAAAATTAATTTTGATAAGAAATAGTGTGGTCATAGATGCATGGAGACACTGAAACTATGCGCCTGTAGCTAAATCAGTATTTAGAAACATGTTTTATGTTGCAAACTGATGGATAAACGTACTATCTTTTAATGAATTAACAATGATAATGTAACAACATGTAAAGGAAAAATGTGCTTTTCAAGGAACATAGGCAGCTGTTACGTGGGATTGTGTGAAGCATATTAGAGTAGAATGATACGGTTCTAAACCTGCAAACTTAATGATTTTACGAGCATTCAGATAGTAATTAAATTATTACAACAATCAGCACATCAATAACATACAGAATATTCAGTCTGGGTTGATTTATGCTGCATTGGATATATCCGTTTAAGAACCTTAATTTTGGAGTCGGATTTGGAGACCGATTTCACGTCATTAATTCATGATTATAAAAATGTGGCGCATTATTAAGATGAATGGCAGTTACATAGTATGTTTGTGTGGATTTTTTGTGTTCAACCATTCGTACGTTTGGCCGAGAACGTGAGTTTTTATTAGAGAAGGACGAGTACCTACATCTTTCAACCAGTCTCTTTGACACTTATTTTTGATCAAGAGGGCATATAAATTTTCTTATTCTTCAAAAGTGTTCAGTGATGAAGTAATTACAGCTACGGTCTATAAAGGGGAGAGTGACCCTGCCTGGTTCATTGCAGCTCAAATAAAGGGAGTTTTTCGGACAACGTAGTAAGATGAGGGGAAATTTATTCGCTCAAATGTTGGCTCATGGTGAGGCCTCGAGGACAATTGAGAAAGGAAGGATAATCATAATTCGAAGGACTTTAAAAATATAGGACTTGAAGATACTAATTTGGAAATAAGAATCATCTAATTGACAGCAATTAAATAATGTCAAAAATAAAATGTGTCCTCTTAGTGAGGGCGTTTGAAATATTTTTCGTGTTATAATATAAATATTAAATTCCTTCAATAAGATCTAATAGTTATGAAAGAAGTTTCTCACTTATTCTCAATCGTTGGCAGGTCAAATGTTTTTCATTTGTGAATCCCTTCCACTGTTGAGTTCAAAAGAATATAAATTTAATTACTGGCTTACTTTCTCATTACGGTCAAATATGAACAAATGTGTGTTGCCGTAACTATTTGGTAACCTTATGAGTAAATATTCTACATTTTTTGATAATTTCCCCGAGAGGCAAATTTAAATCGAATAAGGGGAATAAACAGTTGGGGAACAAACCCACACTAAAATTGTTAATTATAAAAATGCTTTATTCTAGTGAAATATTTATAAAGACATTTGAAACAATTTTATTATCTTTTGCGAATCGTGGAATGAAAATGTACCATGATCCCGACGATTGCTGAATATTTTTCATTTTCTTTACTCGTCCTGAGTTAAAATAGCCATGCTGTTGCTCATGATTTTTACGTTTTAGAGGAAATTTGTACCATGAGTAAAATTTAGCTATTCAATATTTTAAGAAAATATTGAACATTTTAATTTTTCAAACCTATCTTCGATAAAAATATAATTTCAAATTGGTAATTTTGATAACATATTTGTCAACTGATTTACATCGATTATTCGTTATACCAATGCTTTCCTTTCCCCTGTTTATTCTTTATTTTGATTTCCGGAAACCATTGTGAGGGTCTTTTAATTCGCTTTCCTTGGGGGAACGTAAGAAATTAGAATATTTCACAAATGAATAACAAAAGTAGCACCCATGTTTGAATTACGATATATGAGGGTATAAAATATTCTTGTTTCAATTTATAGAATTAATCTCCTTGGCCATCGTTCCCCTTCCAGCGGCTGCTTCCTGCCTTCTAAATGTTGATGCCGCTATTATTTTGTTTCGTGAGCTGAATGAGACGGTGCCTGCCTTTGATGAGGGGACCCGAAATGATGCATGGCGGTCAGGCGCCCGGGAGATAGAATGATAGAATATTATTCCCCCGGCGCTCCTCTTAAGTCATCCGTTAAAAACATATTACGACCACCGAACCTTGCAGGTAATTACAATCGCCGCTCTAATGAAAGACGCCCCCCGCACCATTTTAATCTTTCCCCGGGATTTCCTCTCTCGAAGGCCGGGCCAAACTATTATCCTCTCTCTCTGCCTCAAGGAAATTGATGGCAGTGGCCCCAAAAATCCCCGCTGCTACCTCCCTCCCCCACCATTTTACCCGTAAAGCCCACCCCTTTCCATAGCCCTCCCCCCTTCCCCCCCCAATCCAATTCAACCAATATACCTCTCGCGTAATCCCTTCTAATTCAGCTTTCGACCGCTCCATCCCGGGTGGCGCCCCGCTCGCGCCTTTTTATTCATCCGACTTTCAACGAAACTTCCTCCCGTGCCCCCCTCCCAACCCCCCTTCCCTCCCCCCTCCCTCCCCTTTCAACATCAGCCCCTCCGCCACCCTAGGGCGTAATTCCTCACCTCGACCCCTTTTCTTCTCCCACACCCCCCCCCCCCCCCCGGCACCCTGCCTACCGATTTTATTCCAGCAGCTCTCCTTAATCACTCAATCATGCACCTTTCGCAAACTCAACTTGCTAAATCCCTCCCTCTTCCTCTCTTTCCTTGTCTTCTTTTTCTCCCACCCCCTCGCCTCTCCCCCGCCCCTCCTGTCTTTTCCAGGAGATTGGAAATTGGGTTTTTTTAAGGCGGCAGACTCTCTCTCTCTCTCCTTCACCCCCACCGTGGTATCCCGGCGGGCCATATGGCTCGGGCGTGCCAAGGGCTCCGCGGGCGTGACACAACGGGCGGAGGTGGCCGGTTGGCGACGGAGGGTTTAAGGTCGGTGAAGCTCGGCCCAACCTCTCGAGGACCGAATACCCGCGTACGCGTATATTTCTAGAGCCAAATATTGAACCAGGAAACGCAAATCTTTTGCCGGATGATGGAGGGATTAAATGAAGGCAAGTGAAGAAATGAAGTTCTGGGGTGTCGTGAAGACCCGATAGAAATAACTCCCGTTTGATGTCTGAGAAGTCATCTGTTTCATCGAACCCTGGATGAAGAACTATTTTCTCGAGCCATATTCTACGGGCTCTTGCGTATCTCGTTGCCTGAAATACGATTAAATTGTGGTAATAAATTATTTTATTAACTTTAAAGAAAATTGCCCTTGTCTATATTTTTGAAAGAAAAAGAATAGTTCTCCTGCGAAAGGAGTAGCAATAAATAAGAGAGACTTGGTCAGGGTAGTGTAGAATTGGCTTTAAGGTAGCGATGCCTTTGACTTGTATGTTCAAATGTGGCAAATAGTACTTGTGTGTTTTAATTTCCGTCGTTGAACGGAATAGAATAGACTTATGTCTACAAGCTGCAATTTGTCGAGGAGCCATTTCTTAAATAATAAATAGGTTTTGTTGACGGATACACGCTCTCATAACACCATTTTTTATTCGTTCATTATTCCTTCAATTCGGAATTCAATGCCACATCCGATTCCTCGCCACTTTCGCGCTGACATCTTTTCCTTCTCTCGTACATTTTAATTTTCTTTGCGTACTTTCCTTGATCTTCCTCGTGAGACCTTCCCTTCTAATTTCTCATCTTTTGACTAATCCATCGCCTCTCACGGAAGTGTTCCTCCAAATGCTTCTCTTTTCCGTATAATTGTACTCTTTGACCTCTCCTCTTCCTCTCTTTCCTTTTCTACCTTCTTCCTCTTCTCCATTTCGTCTCCTCCTCTCATCTCACTTATCCGTCTCGAGTCTCCTTTCATTTCTTCCCGTTGATCTATGTCTAGCATCAAGACACCTCAAGGAAAGTTGTATTTTCAGATGCCTTTCCATTCTTGCAATTTAAGTTCTCACGTCGGACTCCTTTCCGGAGAAAAAGGAAAAGGAAATCTCTTCCTAATTGGATTTTTCCATCGCCTCCAGGTATGTCATGTGCGGAACTATCGAGTGCTCATGAGTGGTTTATGCTTCCCAGAGTTATCTTGAGATTTGGATGTCAGCACCATCTTCCGCGATGGAGAGGCCTGCAAGGAAGAGATGAAGGCTGAGTAGATGGAACAGGCAACCAAACAAATAAGTGATTGAACCGAGGGCGGATCCCAGGGGAGATCCTTTTAAATAAGGTGAACCTAAGCAGACTCCCATTCTGGCGTGATATCTCTTCGGAGGAGTAGAGCGAGACGCGAAGGGAAAAGTAAATTGAAGCAAATAAATTGAACAGGATGCAAGAGCAAATTATTATTCAGTGATGGAATAAGTCATTGTAACGAGATCGCTTTGATATTGCAAAAATATGGGGTGAGAAAACACAAGCTAGAGAAAGACTGTTGTGTCACGGGGCGAGATTAATGGATTTTTTAGTGGCTCGCGCAAAAATGTCGTGTTTAGAAAGGTTAATCTATATTATTTAATTAATGAAACTTTTAAAATTCATTTGTAATTTTAAGCATTCAGATGATTTAGCCGGAAAGCACAATATTTTTGAGGTTTTCCAACCTTTTTTACAAATTTATAGTAAAAGTGTTTTATCTATTGCATTGTGTCCCGATAATTTTAAATCTTTCACATAATATTTAGCTTAACATGTATCTTTAAGTGGTGAAATAAAAATGTAAATTGAATATTTGGTCATTTATAAATGCATAATTACTATCAGCGAAGAGTGAGAGAGACAGGGGCTAAAAGCAAGTCGGATCAGGCCCAATTATTCTTGGGTCGATAGCAATGGCAGTCTTAAGCAAGAATAAACGTATTGCACACATCCTCCCAGTATCTTTTCTGAGTAATTCTCAGTTAACACCCAATCATTAGTCATATTTTAAAATGGATGAATTTGAGTTCAATTTTTAGGTAGTATGTCATCTATTCAGTCAGTATCGTCCTTTTATATTTGCGTTTTTTTGCGTTCAACCCGATTTTTTACAGTTTTTAACAGATTTTCATAGCAAGGATAAAACGAAGAGAATAATCGCTTCACTTATATCTGCCCGTCTCCTTCTCATGACGGCAATTGCCGTCGGGTCTATTTTGGATGTACCATTCTTTCTCCTGCTATTCAATTCAAAGATTTTTAATGCCCTGCCAAGTTGAGTGCTAAAATTCAGACGAATGTACCTCAATATTCCGAGGTGAGGTCGAAGAGAAATGGACCCCAGTGCCGTTCATGAAGCCGAGATGCCTGCTATGGGGCCCACCCTCCGACCGAATGCCATGCCAACACAATGTTCTCATAACCCCCATCATCTCTCACGAAATATCCAGCTCTGTTCTTTTTTAAATTAATTTTCCGTGGTAACAACTTAAATAAACTCTCACTTTATTGCCGTTGAAATTTTCTTTCTCGTTTATTCTCACATTTTCCGTTTCCTCACCCTTGCTCAAATTAGCTTCCTTAGCTGAAGAAATTCACCCTCGCAAACGGGTTATCATGTTCTCACCAAGAAGCGTCATTTGCTTCAAGTTAAGATGGAGGAAGAACTGCGTAATAAGGCTTAGGATAAGACTTTATTTGCAAATCCTCAGGAATATTACTTTGTGCTCCGAGAAAATATACGCGCAAATTAAGTCCCTGGCGCCATACTTAACTGGAATTGCACGATTCAACCAACAAGCGTGGGGCGTGTATTTCAAGGTGGATGGGGGAAGGAAGGAGTAGAGAAGGAGTATGAATATTTTTGTTGACTTTGTCAAACCTCTTTGGGTTAGAAATATCTGTCGATTTAGACGTTAAAGAAATGTTTGGCGCTTGCAGGGCGAACTTCAGTGTCTCACCGCGGTAGAATTTTTCTGCGAGGAGAGTGTTATTTCCGCCAATGTTTCGCCCATCCCCCCGACACTCCCCTTTCGTATTTAAGACACGGTCCCGCATTAAAACAGCTGATTCTATCCCAGTTCCTCTCACCGTCGCCTCGCCCGACGAGGTTTATCACGCCCTCTCCTCTCTTCCCTTTATAATTTCAATCCCGACCGACCCACCCATCCCTTTCTCTCTCCCCTTCCTTCTCCCGCGCCCTTCATCAACGCCCTTAGCCTCCTTTTTCATTCTCCTCTTCCCACTCACCCCAACTCCCCTCGAAGCCTATAGTCCCTCGCTCATTTACATAGCCCTTATTATTGTCACCAAAAGCTACCGTGGAAAGAGACCCAATTCCCCTAATCTCCGCCACGGGGGGCGGCCCCAAAGAGAGAAACACGTGAGAGGCGCGGTGAAAGCCTCTTCATTCCCCGCAGAAAGGGAATCCCCCCTCCCCCTGCCTCCCCCCCTCCGCCCCTCATCCCCTTTCACAAGGACACGCCCCTTCTCTCTCCGTCTCAAGGCTCCCTCTCCCGTCGATGACCTCGAATGTGCGGCGGTGCACCTCCCGCTCATGCCGGCTCTCCACTCAATATATTTAGTCGGTGTGCAGCCAACGAATTAACTTCTTTATTTAGGCCTTCTCTGATAGGACTTGTACTATATCCTTCTTCATTTCTTCGCAAGTCTCAATCTCGCCCCAGTAAAAGTCGATAGATAAATTAATAAAATGAATAATTTGCCACTTTCTATTCCTGATTACCTCCAGGCTGTTCAAAAAGCCTTTTCTCTCCCTCAATCAAACCCAATTACCCAACATTCTCCAATCTATAACAGCCACCAGCATCCCACTAACTTTCATTTCCATGTTCGCCCACTTTCTCTGCATTTTACGGACATCCCTCGATTGCTTCCTCCTGTCGCCCGCCTTATTTCAAACCACAGCGTTTGCCTTCCTCTCCATCCAACTCATTTAATCCATTCACACACGTCTTAAAAGCCTCCAATCCTCGCTCATCTTATTTCCTCAAGGACCATGTCCCATTCTTATTAAGAGCTTTACTTTGTTTAAGTCTTTTCAAATATTTTCTTCCTATATCTACTTAGAACAGCCGTCATGAGGTTTCCTCTTCTTGCAAAAGCATCTACTTCCAGCGCCATTCTTCCTCTAATATCTCCATTAATATGCCTATTTCATATAAAATACTGCATGACGAAATGACTGCTCCATCTGCCTTAGTTTATTCCTTCCTTCTTTAGCTTAATTTTTTTGTCTGAGTACATCAGTTTTCTTGTGATTAACTCTCGTTGTTCCAGCGAAGCACTAAAATATTAATTACAATCCCTTGGCTGTCTGACTTGCTATTGTTTGTTCATATGCAAACGAAACTGACTCATCTTGCTGTCCACTTTTATTCAAAGCTGCTCATAGCATTTCCTTGGCATATTTGTTTTAAGGCGCGGTTGATGACGGGAAACTCACTCCCCTGCTATTTACTGCCCATCGAGATTCTCCCCCTGCTGATCGGGACGGTGTGATTCATGCTAGTGTTTCGAATTGATCGCATTCCAATTCATGCATTCATTCCACTCTACAATTTTCCACTCTACAGTTTTTACAAAAGTTACTCACCCTGTATAGTCTAGCGCCCTCTCAAATCAAAGAAGTCGCCAAGGCACCGTCGGTACCATTGTTGGTCTTTAAAACTAATGAAATCATTACTGCAATGGCATCACGAGTTTCCGTCGGCTTTCTGAAATATTGTCACCGATGTAATTTTACGTAATATTTTGTGATCATCTATTGATGATTCTTAAAAATACCTCAGCTGAATTTTAAATTAAAGTTATCGTCTTTTAGTTCCCATATACCTCGTACATCTGCTCTTTACGTTTCAAATAACATTTTTCAAAAGAAATTTTCTGTCCAAATTCTTTATACAAAAATACGGCGCATAAGTTCAGAAAATCCCTTTCGTCTTTCCCTAATCTCTTGAGTAATCGCGGGATATTATATACTCTAACTGCTTTTTTTAATTCAATACCTTCAGTACTTTATCCATCTATTTAGCATTCCTCGACCCAAGATTTTCTCGTTTACAAATGTTACCTTTCTGGCAATGAACTAGCCTGCTTTACCCAAAACTCTTCTACGAATTCCTTCCGACGTTTCTTAATCTATTCTGACTCCAATTATAACTTCTCTGTCTCTTACCGTATGGCAGGCATATTTTTCCTCACTCTATCATGACAAATGTCTTATAATTTTATATAGCCTACATTTCCTTTCGTCTCAAATTTCTCCATACCCTTACACTGATCCTTTAACCGCTTTTCCTAAGGCCTATTTGTTTCTCTCCCAAGCTTATTGTTTAGCTATCGGCAAATTAATCTCCTTTCTTCTGCTTTCTTCTTTCATCAATCGTCTTAAACATCTTTCGACGCAGCACTTTTTATTTCTCTTATTCGGTAGCTCTGCCATTCCTGCCACTTTCTTTGCCACTCTTCTATCACGTTTTTGATCTCCGCCCGACTTCTTCCATTCGCTTTCATTTATCCTCTTTTAGATATTGTTTTGGTACGGCTATCTATTCTATCCCGTTAAACCTTCCGTTTTTCCCAGAATTTTCCAATTGTACTCACGTCTGTGTTGATGTTTAACACAGGTTTTTTTTACGCTTAAAACAGGTTTTCAAACCCCTTTACCTGGGGCACCTGACTTGTTTCTGTGCAACTCTTTATAAATCCTAAACCGCACTCTCTCCCTACTGATATCACTGCGTTCTCCAATCCCCCTGTTAGCATCACGCCTCTTCTTTCTTTTATGTTTCCAATCAGATCTTCGTACTGGTCGTTCAAACTACTCTTCCCGCCGGTGACTACTCGACGTCGAGAGACAACGGGTGTGCCGGTGAGGATCGGGTGTGCTGGGGATGACGTCAGGAGACGTCGAATAGTCACCCGCACACCCGATTGTTTTGGTCATTTTTTGCTGCTACTTATAGCATTAATTCCATCACTCCCCTGCTCTCTATCCACTACCCTTCTCTCTTATTTCCCATTTGGTAGCACGGCCGCTTCCCGTTTACTATCCTCCCACCCCGAACTATAATATACCATGGACCAATCCTTACCGTTGCGCTTCTCTTTTGGGTCTTTTATTACTCCACCATAAGTCCGCTCTGCAAGGATTTGCTGTGATGAATACCTCGGAGACTACCTCCCACGCTGTCGGGCATGACTTACGATCCATTGAGTCCGGACCTACCTCATGAGTCCTATGGACATGGTATTGATAATTGATGTGGTTTACGGTTGGCTTTCTCAAAGTTGTTTTCAACGTGACATCTTCACAGGTGGCTGAGTCACTGGCGTCAGACGCGTTCACTGAGGGACTGATACTCGCGGTTCCGCGGTGTGGATGGCTCTATGGCTCTATGGCTCTATGGCTCTAGGGGTCAACGGAACTCCGAAGCCCTTGCATCCAATCCGTGCCCAAAAGGGCGTAAAATGCCATTTCTACTAATAAATAACTACATGTCAAATTGTCTGTAAGCCTATGAGTTTGCTGAGTGAAATTTTAGAATATATCCAAAACATTCTTTTAAATATTTTAGAAGCAAATTATTTAACCGACTGTGATTCTGGTCTTGGGTGATACTATTGAAACTAATGACAAAAAAGTGAAAGTGTTCAGAGGGCATAATACTAAATATGGCATATCCGTTGAATGACGAAACTCACACTTCCTCCCTTTCTCATCTGAATTTTTGAATGAGTTTCCCATCTGTGGAGACGTATGAATCGAGTCGGCTAACCTGTGATTCTCCGTGGGTGAAAAGCTGAAATCGTTCGTATTGGCCAAGCTTGTCCAATTCATTTGAGGGCACTTGTTACCTTTGAGGAACAGTCATGCTACAAATATCTTTGCTCGCATGAAATATAATTGACTAAGGGAATCTTGATTCTATGACTGCCCTCATCCCGATGAATAAATTGGCCCAATCAGCCAAAAAAGCCCTCTCAGCGACTCATTTCAGCCACTAGACTGTTAAAATATTTCTATCAAAACATGAGGAAATTCCAAAAAAAGATTAATGTTCAGCAGTTTAAATAGCATCTAAAAAGTAATTGAAGCTCATTATTTTGACCTCCATACATTCTTATAAACCGACAGATTCCATGTCCAAGATTATCTCTCATGTAAATTTTGGGAAAAAAACAATGCCACACATTACAAACAGTTTTATATTTTAGCATCTAGGATAGCTTTCCGCTAGTTTTCATATGCGAATGATGCTTCATTTTGAAAGTGTCTGCTTGAGTTTTTGCTGATGAACATGTTATTTCCTTCAGCAGTTTAACAGCGGGGTCTCCATTGCACGAGGAATCGATGTGTGTGTTGGACCACGCAATATGTTACCAGTGCGAAACGGAAGAGGCTCTAAAAAATTGCATAAAACTATCTGCCCTCTTCCTCTTGCATCCCATCCCCCCCCCCGCCTATTCCAGGGGATCGAGGGAAGAGGAGGCGGGAGACTTAGGAATCACCGCCGTCGGGAAATCGAATGCGACGCAGTCAGCGACGCCGAATTTCGCATTTCCTCTCTGTCCAATCCCGACCGCAGTGCGCGCGCGGTTTCTCGCGCAACTGCGCTCGGGAAGATTCATTTGTTTAGAGTGCTTCATCCGCTATAGAGGCGCTTGTGATTCCACTTTTGTTTCCGGCTCCCGGGATTCATTCTGTTCTGTGCATGGCCTTGTGTGCGGTAAACGACGGGAGCATGAGTATTTCGATAGCGTGCGCATCCTAACGTCTGTGACTCCATTTTCTGCGAACCCATCGACCCCATTGGCAGCGCGACAAAGGCGACGCCATCTCAACAGAAAGGCCTCTTGGGTGTCCCCCCCAAGTACGTTTCCCCCCAAGTACGTTTTCACATGGAAGAATTCTCTATGTACGTCGCCTCACACTTTCCACGGAAGGAAGCTGTTGACAATGCACGTGGAGGTGAACTGTAGACCGGTTACTGGAAACAGATACTTTCTTTCATCACGGCACTACTTCCACGTAAACGATTAAAGTCACTTCTGATTGCAAATTAGATTACAAGGGTCATATTCAACAAAATCTTTGTGATTAACAATTATTTTTCGTTAGTCTGTCATCTTCAACTAGTAAGTAACGTTAGGGTATGTGCAGGAGTTACTCAAGGGTTGGCATATGACTCTGGTGAGCCATCAGAAGAAATGGCTGTCTTTCCCTAGAGTTGCTAGTAGTAGTATTTAGGGGAGGCGACCGACAGCTGAGGTCATTTGCGCCATAGGGGATAGAGAGGAGAGGATGAAGGGTGGAGAGAAACCCGGCGTCGGCGGCATTAGCCTACTCTTTACGAAAGTCGCCAAGGGGTCCGCAGCTTAACGTCCCATCCGACGGACGGCGTACTCACTCAAAGTGCCCTCCACTAAGCCCCTCAAGTAGGGATCCAGATACCTCTAACAAATATTCAACACCGCAGGGATTTGAACCCGAGCCCTCTGGGTGGAAAGCCAGTACGTTAGCCCCCTCACCATCTCGATCCCCTCGAGTTGGTATCCTGAAGTTGAAGAGAGAGACCAGTTCAGGGCAGTCAATAGTCGAGTTCAGGGTGTTATGGAGGAGTTTTAAATCAGCTTTAAGTCTGCGGTTTTGGGGGCTAGAAGTGGATAAAGAAGACAGAGCAGCATTAATTCTCTAATAAGCATTGGTTATATAAAATTCGTCACACTGGAGTAATTGTAGCATATATTCGCGATTCATGCAAAAGTCCTTTCCCTTCATTTATCTTTATCCCATATGGATCTAAAAAAATATACGCGAAGAGCTGGTGATCACAGTTTATTTTAAATAATTAATGAGAGCTATTCCAAAGAAACTGCGGGAGATGCCGCAACAGTAACTTTTAACGGAGTCATCCGCTAATGTGCATTTTAATGCAACAATTTCAGAGCGTAAAAATCATTCGCCTTGACTGGGACTCGAACCCAGATCCCTCAATATCCGGTCGAGTGCTTTGGCCGCACTCGACCGGATATTGAGGGATCTGGGTTCGAGTCCCAGTCAAGGCGAATGATTTTTACGCTCTGAAATTGTTGCATTAAAATGAGAGCTATCTTTGCTAATGCCCAAAAACGTCAGCGCCGGTTGTAATAGTCAACTATTCGTTGCTACTTATAATGAAATTTAATCGATATTGGTCGCTTGCATTAAATTAGTGATTTGCTGGAAGTATGTATCAAGAGTTTAATAAAACTGTGTAAGACATTTCGTCAATGTTATCTGCTGTAATTGATTCTGTTACTGTATTCAACTTTCAGCCCAAGTGTACAAGGTCTGTCCCAAAAAAAGTAGGACCGAGTCGATTAAAAAACTTATTTCCAGAATTGATACACACACTGCTCAAAAGCCTTCGAAGCAGCACCCTTGTGCGTCCACTCGCCGCTGACGACGGGTGTTCCACTCCTCGCACACCTTCGGGAAGGCGGCGCCCCTTCCTCGTCACGGCCCGTTGTAACGCTCCTTTCATCACGGATTTGAGACAAAGGAAGAGGAAGAAGTCTCGTGGAGTATTTTCTATAGAGTTTTGATCCATCAGGTTTCCTTTTGTTCGTCTGAGAGCACTCCTGGCACCAACTTTGCACACACCTATCTCATACCCAAATTTTCTTCCGAAACAACTTTTGCCACTCATAAACACACGATCTACCAATGGTGTTTCACCATAAGTGGCCATGAGCATGTATTGAGTCTCTTTCCTGGTTTTGACCGGTTACATGCAAAAGTTGATGACTTGATGCTCCGCCAAAAAACCGTTCATAATGGAGTGTAGCGAGATCGCGTTACAGTCTCCGCAAACGAGCAATCCGCACTCCGCAAAGGCTGGGAGCCAACTGCCACCGGCCTCCAGCTTTTCCAGAGACTCCCCTCCCTCGAAGGACCCAGCCGGAGGAACCGCCACCCATCCGTCCGTCTGTCCGGGAAAAATAAGTCCCTTTGGGACAGACCTTGTGAATGCTCAAAGGACATTGCTCACGCTTAACCTTCACGGTTCACTTTTGCTGGAGCCATTTCTATTCAGAGCAGTATGCACTTGAATTAATTTTACTTAAAGTAGGTCAAAAACGTATTATTTTTACTTTGTTGATAGTTTAAATGCCATAGATTATTAAACATGTATTTTTTAATCTAATCATATTTGGCTTATTAGTAGTATTTGGAAAATGTATAGGAATGAATGTGGGATCTCGATGGTTTGTTAATTCACTTAAGTCCCCTGTGGTTTGTTTTTTATTTAATGTGGTAGTTATTACTATATAACTTAGGTGAATTAAAACAATTCGTTAAAAGACCTTGATTATCTTTCCCTCTTGAGGATATGCTGCTGATTGCGAGTCGCAGCAGCATAGCTGTGGGGCGTTGCCGAGGAATGACGCCACCGGGGTCACATGCGAAGTGAAAGTTGCTCCTGAAGATCCTTTTCAAATCCCCAGCCAACACTTCTCTTCCAAATCGGTTCTTCAGCTGCGCAGCATGAATTGAAAATCCACCAAGCGATTCAAAGGTGTCAGCGAAAAGTGGTTTTATTGCGTCGGCTTCCTAGCAGCAGGACAAAAATTAAATATTATCTCTTCTTTGCCGCGTAGAACCTTTGGCATTTTCTCCAGCTGTAGTTCACTTAAGGTGCAAACTCTACTAAAACTGAATGATATTCGGGCATAATTGCATCATGCGGTCATTTGTCAAAGCAAAGGTGACCGATTGCCTAGAGAAAAGCAACAAAAATCCCCTGCAGATAATCCATGATTCAAGTGACTTTACAATATTTTTCCAAGTAACCCGCCTGCGATGGCTACCTAAAGTAAATAACGAATCATCCTTAATATCAAAACAATTTCCAAAGAAATGAAATAAATGTGTAAATATCATTAAATGCAACTGTGGGTAGGAACGTGGGGGGTTGGGGTAACTGGGAGGGAAGCGCCCGGTAAGGAGAGGAGCGTGGGAGGAGGAATGAGGAGGGAATGAGCAGAGGACACTTGGCTAACGGGATAGAGAGAGACAGAGAGAGAGGCCAAGGAGGGGAGAGTGAAAAGTATGCAAAAATTGTTTGCAATGTCATGTTTTGCGACGGCCATTTCACCTTTACTGCATTACAGTGGTCCTTAATGAAATTCGTTTTTCTAAGCATAACTTTCATTACATAGAATCCATTCATAATGAATTGAAACAAATACTTATTCTTTATTTTTATTCGATCCGAGTTTTTACGTAAAACTTCATCACCTCATGAACAGTAAGTGTTGAAGGGTTTGAAGTGCTCTATTTCATTAAAAAAAGTACAAATCGCATAGAAGAGAAATTAAAATCAATCACCTCAACGAGATGTATGCTTTCATTTTACGCCAAGCATAGTTAAATGAACTTTAGATAGTTAAATTGTATATCATTCGCTTGAAATTAATGTCATTATAACGTCATTATTTGATATTTGCCAATTTCCGGCACCCAACTAACTGTAGCCGCAAAATGGATGCAGCCTGACCTCTCCCCCTATGCAGCCCCATAATGCATTTCCCTGGCTGCACTCTTCCCCCCCTCCGCTCGCCTGCCTGCCATACTTCATTTTCCGCCCCTGCAAGGCGACGTTCGCCAACTCGGGGGAACGGTTTCTTCGGCTGAGGTGAGATCCATACCCGCGGACGCCTCCGCTGCCGCGGCGTGCTCCGCAGGCCTCGCGTTTGAATTTTATTAGTCCCCGTGCGTCGACTCCCGTTAGCAATTTCCATTTCTTTCGGAGAAGAGTGTGTCATTAGTAATTCAGGGACTTCTCCTCGAAGGTTTCCTCACTCGCGGAACGCAACGCTCGTCATTAATTTTCCTCCTCCTCCCATTCGCGCATTCCGCCGACTCACTTTTTCCTCCGCGCGTTAATTTAATTATGTTCTGCCCTCTGTTCTTTCCCGTGTTCCTTCCACCCGGGAGGGAAAGTTAAAAAAGATTTGAAACCAATGTCATCACGTTTTTATTTCCCGGAAAAGGGAGAGAGTATTTCGCAAAGGACAAAGAGTGGGTTGGTGGGAGGCCGTGGAAGTGTTTTGCCCTTCCGAAAGGGGGCGGTGCGATGGAGACGCGACGCCGGGGGGGCGCGGTCGGTCCACGGGAGGCCAGCCCCTCCTCATACCGCCCCCTACAACCTTCAGCACCATCCGAATTAACTACTGAGTACCTCCATTAAAACTGATATGCCGGAGGGAATACCTAAAAATTTCGTTATCTCTAGGGCTCCTCTAGAGCGGACATCGAAGGCCGTAAGTCCGATCTCATAATCAACTTGCCATTATTTCTCGTCCTTAGACACCCAACTCATTGGATGTGCAGATGCTGTAATGCCTTTAGAAATAATTCCACCCTCGTCTCATGGCACGAGTCTCCACGAGACCGCATGGGCGAGGACGCAAGATACTGTAAAGCCGTGTTTTGCTGGTCAAAAATATTTCTAGCAAAATACTTTCATGTTAAAGAGAGGAAAATGATTCACTTTATGGTATTCTCTTGATAAAATCTGTAAATGTTATCAAACGCTTTGTTCAGAACCTCGTTTTCGCTCTGCATTGAAATTTCCATTGAATAGTTAAGTGGGTAACAATTAGCATAGCCGGATGATCCATGCCTCTGACATTATCTAAATTTTCTGCTGTTTACTCATTGGTATTTTTCAATAAAATTAGTTGAGTTTATCTGCTATATTTTTCATGTGTTATTTGAATTAAAACTTTTCATTTAGGGTCGTTTACAGCAGGTATCCTTACTTGAAATAAAATTTATAAAAATCCGAACCATTTGGAGTATACATTCCAACATCATCAGAGTATGATATCGTATTTATGCTATGTGCCATTTAAGTGTTTGCAATTCGAGCTTGGATAACGCCGTGACAAAAAAGAAGTTATGAGTTAAAACGGAATAACATTGAATCGCTATGATTAATGAATGATGTAAAATCTCCAAGGCACCCTTATGACCAAAAGGGTGCCTGGGAGGGTTCATCGTCCATTGGATAATTTGAGCAAATTTCAAAGAACAGGTTCTGCCAAGTCCGAACTTGATTTGCATCCATATTATTATTTAACTTTTATGCATTAAATATAGATTTAATTTTATATTAATTGAGAAAGCATATGTGGCGAGTTCTTTTGAGTTGCATTCAGGGATTCTGACTGATGAAGTATGTGGCAAGGGAACTTAGAGCCCTGAGTTGATTAATCCAACCATATTAAAAATAAAATGAGATCAAAGTGCATCAAATAAAACTGCTGCCGTTTGATGAGTGAGAATACAATGGTTTGAAGACGTCGGTCATTGAATGCCGGGTGAGGTGTGGTCGACTTTCGGTTTTCACTTCTTTCTATCCGACGCCCGGATTTCCTCACAACCTTATTTCGTTTTTAATGTGTTTTTTATCTGTCGCTTACATAATTGTCACGACACATGAGAGTATAATGTTACTCTATGTTTTTTAATGGATCTCTTTCGGTGTACGCACTTATAGTTAAATGTATTAATTGTTTTATCAATTTTCAGTCATCCAAGCAAAGAGAAAAAATACATTCGTTTAGTAAAGAGCATAGCTAGTTTGTATTAGACATTTCAGGGCGCCTGATGATGTCCTCTATTCACTCCCAAGCATGCAACGCAGCGCGCGTTCACGCGTGAACGCATTTGTTTTCCCAATAGTCCATCCTTGGGCGCCCTCGAAAGAGTTTCCATGCCCAACCCCCAAGCAGTCGGATGTCTCCATTCCACCTTCTTCCACCCCGGTCCCCTCTCATTTAAAAGTTGAACGATTCCCCTGGCGTTGGAGTTGCGAGAGGTCGAAGGAAGAGTGCGCGCGCCGTGGTGTGTGTGTGGGACGGCGAAGACGTGAAAAATGATCCTTCCTTCGAAGCACTCTTCTCGAGAGGGGAGATAAGGACTGTATAGGCGTCCACTCACCCCGCCCCGTCCAATTCCTCTCAGCCCCACTCGCACTCTTTCTTCCCCGCGTGGATCGACCGACCACCTCCTCTCCCAGCCTCAAGATCCTCAAACCTCCGCCACACTTCCCCAAGGGCCCTGCCGCACCCCAAGGGAGCGAGGGAAGATCTTAAGGCGGCCCTGATTGGGTCATTATCAACCGACTACCTCGTATGGTGACGACTTTGACTCCACCCCCTGCAACGGACGAACTTCACGCGAGGTGTTTTTTATCCTCCTTCCTGCCTGCCTCCCTCTCTCTCTCTCGAGCACTTGGAGCAGGGAAAAAGATCCCTCTTGCTTGCTGGACCCATTGTCGCGGCGGTTCCCATGCGACGAGGCTTTCACCGGAGTTCAATTATTGCCCGGCGCATCTGCGACACGCTGTATACATTGCACTTAATGCCCAACATCCGACGGAAGTACCCAGCAATAGTCCACGGCGGGCGACACGGTGTTGCCTCTTTAACGTGCGTATAAACGGGAAATTATTGTGAGAATTTGGCAGCATCTGGAATGGATACCTTTATTTCCGCACCAACCGTGTACAAATGGATAGGTTGGCTGTTAGCTTCTTCCTAATACTGGGATTAAACTTTAAACAGGAACGAAGACTCTGGGTTCTGGGATTTCTGGGTTCACAAGGCCATTTGTAATGGCCTCCTCTCCTCTGCGAACTTAGAGTATAAGATGTTCGCTACTCATTGTCGTTCGCTATAAAAGATACACTGTACGACATCGGAAAGTCGTTAAATCTAGATTTGTCCTTAACATATTTAGAGTAATGAGAATAAAAAATGGAACTTCCTTCCTATGTACAGCTGTATGAATAAAACTTCATGAGACATGGCATATGGTAGGCAAAAAATAAATATTTTCTGCATGTAATGACAACATGAGAAAAAAATAATTTTATGACAGGGGACTGAAATAGATATTCTTGTTTGCTCCGGTGAATGCCGTCAAATACGCAGCATTGAAGCACGCGATATGAAAGTAAAACAGCGGCTGACCTTATTAAAACTACACATTTGGTTTTATTCCCGTATCGAAGAAGGAATACTACCTTGATCAAAAAGTTCCCGGAATAACCACCGTGTGGCGCTCCCATCGTTCCGATTTGAGTTCTGTTTTTTTGTTAAATTGGTACATCTGTTGTTGATATTCCCTTTAAATCTTAGTGTCATAACTTGACATTTGCAAAAGTTACGTAGCCAAGAGTACATCTATCTCTGTGTGTGTTGGCGATTTTTTACAATTGCAGAAATGGATTTAAATTTGCAACAACGAACTTGTATTAAATTTTGCGTAAAAAACGGATTTAGTGGCGCACGGACGTTGGAAATGTTGGAAAAGTGTTTCGGCAACGATTCTCTAATAAAAACGGTCATTTACCAGTGGCACGAGCGGTTCAGAAGTGGTCGTGAGTCAATCGAAGATGATGAACGCAGTGGCAGACCATCGACATCGAAAGTCGGTGAAAAAATTGATAAAGTAAAAGAAATGTTGGTCAATAACCGCAAATTAACCATCAGAGAAATAGCGGAGGACTTGAACATTGCCTATGGATCCGCCCAAGACATTGTGGTTAATGATTTGGGTTTCCGTCGTGTAGCAGCAAAGTCCTCAATTTCATGCAAAAAAGAGACCGTGTTGACGTCGCAAAAGACATGATTTGCGAGGCTGAATCCGATCCCACATTCATCAAAAGGATCATTACTGGAGACGAGACGTGGGTTTATGAGTACGACACGCAATCCAGACATCAGGCAAGTGAATGGCGTTCACCAAATGAGCCGAGACCAAAAAAACCACGTCGTTTTCAGTCAAAAAAGAAGGCAATGCTGACGGTTTTCATGGATTACAACGGTGTAGTGCATCATGAATTTTTGCCAGAAGGCCAGACAGTAAACAAAGAGTATTATTTGGGCGTTATGAGACGTTTGCGTGAAGCAATTCGCCGAAAGAGACCAGAAATGTGGGCAGAAAACTCGTGGATTTTGCACCATGATAACGCACCGTCGCACAGTGCTATCATTATTCGTAATTTTTTGACGAAAAATGCAACAAATACCATCCAACAGCCACCGAATTCACCTGATTTGGCTCCCTGTGACTTCTTTCTGTTCAATCGAGTTAAAAAACCATTACGGGGAACGCGTTTTAGCAGCCGAGAGGAAGTAATGGAAAAATCGCAGGAAGCACTGATGGACATACCGAAAACCGAATATAAAAAATGTTTCGAGGATTGGATCAAGCGCTGGCATAAGTGTGTTGCAGTCGATGGGGATTACTTTGAAGGGGACAATATAGATTTAGATGAATAAACTTGTATTTTTAATTTTCTGAATAAATTCCGGGAAATTTTTGATCAAGGTAGTAGTCTGCCCATGTGAGTATCGCAAATGTCACTTATTCGTTGAATTACGAGTAAACCTTAGGCAGACGAAAAGGCTTCCAGTACTTCTTATCGACTTGAGTAATCTTCACCTGACTGATCAATGGTTTTAATTTTTGAAATCCACATGCGCGAATGGTGGGCTATTATTCTTGACTTGCGAACAGAGAGTGTGAAATGTTCGCTGCACGAGTGAGTTATGTCATTTAATTTATCGTACTCAAATGTTTTATTGAAAATTTAAAACTACGTCAGTAAAATATATCGACGAAATACTGAAGGCGATTCAATGCAATGAACCGAGCTATTGATTGAGATCAGTTCCAAGTGCTATTTTTCATGATGATTACGACACCTTGGGAATAACATGTAGCACATAAATGCACTGCGCACAAGTATAACATATTCTTTGTATTGGGTATCAACTTTATCAGAGTAATGCTTAGTTGTTAGTTATTGTAAACTATCATTCACATAACGGCGGACAATGCCTGTACATGCACCAGTGACCGTGACTCTTCAAAAAATCATCATGCTTTTAAAAGCCGTATAACTCTGAAAGTATTGTTAACAAGTGACATGAATTGCAGAGGATTTAGTTCCATTAATCATGTTTAGCGTGATTAATAAGTGTCTGGCATAGCATATGGGGGGACAGTTTCTGGGAATAGGTAAAACCCGAATTAGTCGCAGAAAGAGTTTTTGTTCATGAGTGATGTTCATACTCTCATATTCTCGAAACGTGACATGCATCTCCTTTACTTCGTGCATTTCCGTAACCTTTGAGTGAATTTATATATCTATCTACTCTCCTTTCTCGTCACGAGCCTATCCGTCTTTCATATATTTCGATTCGACGAAGAGCGCGTGTTCCAGCCGGCAACATATGCTTTACAGTGTCTGTAGAGGCGAATGCCACTGAGCAATATCTACTAAGTACACAGAGCGTTTTATAACGATGCATAGATGATGAGCTCACTATTCATGGCAAAATAAGCATTGCGGACTGAATAAAATTGCGGCTTGTGTTTAGTACCCTATGAAGGAACAAGAGAAAAGGTAAGGAAATAGAAAATAGCGCACCACCAGAGGACAAAAATTTGTTGAAAAGCCAAATTTATGTATAAAACTTCAAGATCATTTATCCGTTCCATCACGACAGATGAAAGTATTGGCCACTTTAAATAAATCGCAGCTAATGCCTTCCTTAATATAGGAAACAGTGAGTGATGAGTGACGCAGTCAAAGAGAAGATATTCAGAAATGACAGTTTTCCAAGACTAACAAAATCCTAGCAAAGGAAGACGTACCAGTGGTAATTACTTAAATATCAGTCCCCAAATGTGTGAGTTTTCGCGAAATGGCTGAGAAAAGGATGCATCCAAATCATACAAGTTAATTGTTGCATTCAAAGCTGTAATTTTAACTCAACATTGGATATGTGTGCGTAAATGTAAATATGGGTGAAATGGGCAGTCGGTCTTAATGTTTTAATTGAAATTAGTGATCGTTTCCATAAAATTAATTTGATTCAATTTATAAAACTACAAGTTGAACAAATTTATAATATCTTTATGCCTTTAGCATGGAGAAAAAATTTATCTTGAATGCTCCTGTCCAAAATGGTGGTTGTATCAGCTATAGTAGGCCTCCATAGCCACTTGATGGTGATAAAGATACGAGCAGAATTCCTATTCCGCGGAAAGGATAATGCATCTTTCTTGTGCTTAGCAAAAAACATAATTAAATTTCCTTTGCAAGTAGTATCAACATCAAATTTTTGTTAAATAATATCCCATGATATAGTTTATTCATTCCAGATAGCACACTTTTTAAGCAACTTTTCACGATTGGGACCACTAAGAATTGTTTCAGCATCACCCTAGGTTGTCTGTCAGAACCTTTTGACAGGGATTGATCGAAGCGACAAAAGTACCTTTTCTTCTTCTTATTACCGGTGTTTGTTTACCTTTTTCTTTGTCTTAAGCCAAAATAATACGTAAACTTTAATACGTGAACTAAGGAGTAAATAAACGGGCTATTCGCTTTCGGCGGCTTGATGTTTTGTGTAACTGATATATTGGTTATTTTATTTAATTTTGCGTCTACCTTAATTGCGACACGAAATATCCAATATTAGTTCATTCGGGTTAAAATATTTGAGTGATAAATTTAATCTAAATCTCAAAAGTCTTAATATTATCTTCAAATTAAGTAAAAAAAATTCAATAACATATTTAAACATGTTTAAAAATGCATGATGTACCTACTCGTTTTGTACTGAAAGCTAGTATTTCCTCACAGATTACTCTTATTGGCTGCCGGAATAGTGTATTAATTTACATCTGCTTTTGGTAGATTACCCAGTAATATTTACATACTTTTCAAATCGGAATTTTCCCAATTTATATAATTATTTAATGTAAAAATAATTTTTCCTGCATTAAAAAAATATAAAAATATTTAAGTTTTATATTTTCATAATTTTTGGATTATTTTAATTATTTTAATTAAAATATGTATTTAATATTTTGAGAGTAATGAGATTCAACAGATGAACGGTATTATAATTGTTTATAAAGCTAAAATCATCTAACCTTCACATTTTAAAGGACAAAAAGAAATGCATAAATATGAAACAAATTTTATCTTACCCCGGAAATTAGGTAACATTACAGCTATGGATTTCAGGTGAGGCCACAGCGGATGAAAACTATGACATCCCGTAATAACGGGTAGCTGTGTGTCGCTTTTCCGGGAGGAAGAAATAAGATTGTTTAGAAAACGCGGTTTTCTCTCGTGATAGGAAAACGCCGCGAAACCACCACACCTCTCTTTGGATTTACCTGCACCGCCACTTACTACGCTAATTTAGATTATGGATGTGAAAATCTCGTTGCCATGAGACTCCCTCCTCTCGTAACTCATTCCGAAAAGGAGGTAGGGTCTATGTCGAAAATTCGAATCGAGGCCGTTCGCCGGCGAATCTTGTAGATACCATAGCCAAGGAATCCCTGAAGCATAATTGTATGTAAGTTTATATAAAATATAAGTAAGTACATATATAAGTGCTGTACTTTATAGAATTCGATTGGTCAGAGAGCACTAATTTTTATTGCTCAAGCTGACGATTGTCATTGAGCTGCCATCTGTCATCTCAATTTCAATAAGAACTCCCAGATCTAAAAATGCTTCATACATTTTACGAGTATTACCAAAAATGATCTCTCGATGTATTTGTTCCTAAATACCGTCGCGGAATCTATTAGTCAATGCAACAAACTTATAATTCTAGAATTTCCGTTTGCTCCGCATCTTCGGTAAAAAAAAATACAAATCTTCCCACAGTAAAATACATATTCCAGCAGTGACCGGAACGGGTGAACATGAATAATTAGGTATCAAACTAGTGCAACTAGATACATTGCTCGTGAAATGTGTCGTAAATCTTTAAATTTTAAAGTTGCTGCGAATTAGTCATCTCCATAACTCATCCAAAATATGAAATTCAAAAACTGCGAAAGCGACAAATATTTAAATTATTTCTATAATCGCGTACCGCGTCAATGGTCCGTTTCCGATGGGCACTGATTTAGCTCGGCTACAGGCCCCCATCTTTGCCTATCAAGGAAAAGCCTGACACCTTAATACAGCCTTCTTCAACTCTGCACACATTCTATTTCCCTTCATTCTTTCCTAAATATTATCCCTATCCTTTTTCTCCCTCAACATCTCTCTCCGCCATTCCAGATGCCCTGGATCCACTTGTCTTGCCTCATTCGTCTCTGCCCCTCTCCTCGCCCACCATTCCTAGAACATCCCTGCGTCCCTCGTTTTTGCCATCCATTTTGCTCTCTCCATCCATATCCACTCCCATTCCTCAAAACAAAATGCCATTCATAATATATTCATAAATATTGAATTTAGGTAAACCGCATACATTAATGAATCGCGATTTTCCCGAAATCCCCGTCCCCACGCTCATCCAGCAAAGATTTGAGGCTTTAAAAATAAAAATAATTTAAACGGTGGCTGCTCTAAATTACCAAGTCATACTTTTTATATTTAGTATTCGAAGAGGTACGTGCGTATTTAAACAGTCATTTCATATCGAAACTGCTTTTGAGGACAATATGAAAAATTGACGCGTTCAATTTCGCCTTACTTTTAGGTCAGGGGAGTTGTTCACTATTTGGCAATTCTAATGGTTTTAAGCGCATTTGCAACGCTGACTAGATTCGGAATTGCCTTAATTTATAAATGCTTCGTGTTTAAACATGAAGTGCGGAAGCGGTAATCAAGTGGAGCGGAGACTTACTTCTGTACATATGGCTACCGGAAAGAAATTTTACCGTTATCATCAGCGAGAACTGGGAACGAAGTTTACTTGCGATAAAGTGGCGTCCCAGAATACTTCCTCAAGAGGTATAACCATTTATTAATCCTAACTGCTCAAAATTTTCATTTCACACTCAATTCTCATTTTCAATGAAGGTGAGTCAATGATAACTCTGAGTATTCATATTGAATGATTGCATATAATCTCCAGGAAGGTAGGAGGTTGAAAGTGGCGAAGGAGAATCTTTGAGCTCCATTGCGCCTTACGAAAAATAAAGGATCTAAGTACCTTAAGCATCGATAACTGATTGTATTTCACAACTCCAAGCTACAGTTGAAAAATTTGAGCGCAAACAAATTATTGTATCCATGGACTCGAATGCGAAAAGCGAAACTTGGTTCAACCCAGCAACAGACTCCAGAGGAAACCAACTCGAACACCTCATTTCATCATTCAACTTATTTATATTAAATGAACCCGGCGAACCTCAGGCATTCCATAGCTTAAACGGATCCTCTAGCATCGACTTAACTCTGATCAGCGCATCATTACTAGGAAAAGTCAGAACATGGAAGGTCATAGAAGACCAGATCACTAGGGACCACAGACTAATCACCTTTAATATTAGAAGCAATAAAAACACACCACTTCCACAAATTAGATTCAACTTTGGGAGCACAAATTGGGAAAAATTCAATGGAAAACTCCTAAATAAATTAACCATCATCGATAGAGATTTACTATGGACCCCAACAACCGAGTATATTGACCTCCGCATGGACAGGTTAACTACAGCAATAAAAGAAACCATGAAAGAAAGCATACCAAAATACACTAAAACGGAAAACTAGCACCCCTGGTGGACCGTGGAGCTGGAAAAAGACCATGCATATTCCAGCTCTTTTCGTGCTATCACACTCCTCCCTGACCTAGGGAAAATATTTGAAAGATTAATTAAAGAGAGAATACAAATAATTCGCGAGGACACGCTATACCATCCTAATCAATATGGCTTCAGGAAAAACCGAAGTACATCAGACGCATTCAAGGCCTTCTTAAATAACTTAATAATCGAAGTAAATATACATTAGTAGTGGATTTCATTGACATAAAAGGTGCATTTGACCCTGTTTGGTGGCCTTCAGGAGCTTAAAACACTAAAAATTCCTTCGAATCTAACTAGACTATTTTTAAATTACTTTACAAATAGACAGGTCGTATAAAAAATGAAAACTATTTCAACAAAGAAAATCCTCACCATGGGCTGCCCACAAAGATCTGTTTTGGGCTCGTTAATGTTAAACCTTATTACTAACCAGGTCTTAAGGAAAGAATTCCCCATAGGATGTAGATTAATAGCTTTTGCCGATGATATGGCTTTGTCTATTGAAGCTAACTCGAGCTAAAATGGAGCAGCTGACAAAAAGTTGCATTGGACAAATAGAACAATGGACAATAGTTAATAAATTGGTAATTTCAACAACCAAGACAGAATACATGGTCTTCGGAAGTAAAATGTCTAGGAATCTCACTGTTAAAATCTACAATAGCAATATCCGACGCACATCATCTTTTAGGTAATTGGGTATCGTTTTAGACGAAAAATTAACTTATCAGGCCCAAATTAATTTCATAGTCAGCGAAACCAAATAAATTTCCAAGCTGCCCGTAGGTATTGCAAAACTAATTTTGGGCCGGACTCACTTCTATTGATATACCAAGCTGTAGCAATACCCATTGTTACCTACGGCTGCTCCATTTGGGGTCATAAGGTTAACTACAGCAGAATCGAAAGAAAACTTAGAGAAGCACAAAGACCCTGCCTCTTAGCAATTAGCAAAGGTTACTCGACATTCAGCACGGACGCACTATGTTTAATTACCGGACAACCACCTCTAAAATACGAGGTTATGGAGTAAATTAGCATAATCGAAGTCAAATCGGGCCAAGGCACAAAGTATTTCAACTCCGAAATCGAACACAATCACCCCCTAAGCAAAAAACAATTAAAAGAAATACTCAAGGAACAAACAATTCGCCAGTGGAATAAAGACTGGCTGAATTCCTATAAGGGTATTCACACTAAAGAAATATTCCCAGACCTCATCAAAAGACTAAATATAAAATTCCATCTAACTAAAAAAGCGACGCAACTCATATCAGGGCATGGAAATTTTGGACACTACCTCAATAGAATAGGAAAATCAAGGACTAATCTATGCAGTACCTGCCTAACAGAAGACACCGCTAAGCATAGAATAGAGGAGTGCCTACTGAATGAAAAACCAAGACATGAAATTTGGCACTGCATGACTTATAAGGAAACCAAGATACGTGAGATTGTGCTATTTTGCCTTTAGCATAACAACGACCAATTATTTAAAATGGTGCAATGAAATTTGATAATTGTAGTGAAATATTGGTACAATAAAGTTTGATAAAACTAGTAATTGTATTGCTCGTTTATTGTGTAAATAAAATTGTATGTAATTGCTATTTTAAGTTAAAGTGTATTATTTTGCCTAGTGTACGATCAAAGGAAAAAAAACCTTGTATGATTCTGTAAACTGAAGTTTTATCATAAAATAAAACATTCATTTCTTATAATAATTATAATCTCTAATTGTACTAAATTTGGGTTCTACATTACTTCTGTAATTTAATGCTACTGTGTCTTCTTGTTTGATATTTCTTTTTCTCAAGTTGTGTAATTGTTGTTAACTGTATCAGAAAACTAAAGGGGGATAAAGCGAGAGTAGGAACCCCCTCAATAAATCATGCTATTTTTTGGTATTTGCTTCCGCAATAAAAAAAAGGAAAAGTGTGATCGAGGAAACTCCTTCACCACCATTCCTTATTATTATTATATTATTATTTTAGATAACATGTAATCTCTTGATGGCTTTGATTATTCTTCACATCGGATCTAACATAAGAGGAAAATGGTTTACTATTGAGTGTTGGGGACCTCATTCGTTCTGCTCATCCCTAGGAGTAGGTAAACTAGAGATGGGAAAATACTATCTGTTTTTTTTTAAATTGGTACATCTGTTGTTGATATTCCCTTTAAATCTTAGTGTCATAACTTGACATTTGCAAAAGTTACGGTCGGTTTTCGGTATGTCCATCAGTGCTTCCTGCGATTTTTCCATTACTTCCTCTCGGCCGCTAAAACGCGTTCCCCGTAATGGTTTTTTAACTCGATTGAACAGAAAGAAGTCACAGGGAGCCAGATCAGGTGAATTCGGTGGCTGTTGGATGGTATTTGTTGCATTTTTCGTCGAAAAATTACGAATAATGATAGCACTGTGCGACGGTGCGTTATCATGGTGCAAAATCCACGAGTTTTCTGCCCACATTTCTGGTCTCTTTCGGCGAATTGCTTCACGCAAACGTCTCATAACGCCCAAATAATACTCTTTGTTTACTGTCTGGCCTTCTGGCAAAAATTCATGATGCACTACACCGTTGTAATCCATGAAAACCGTCAGCATTGCCTTCTTTTTTGACTGAAAACGACGTGGTTTTTTTGGTCTCGGCTCATTTGGTGAACGCCATTCACTTGCCTGATGTCTGGATTGCGTGTCGTACTCATAAACCCACGTCTCGTCTCCAGTAATGATCCTTTTGATGAATGTGGGATCGGATTCAGCCTCGCAAATCATGTCTTTTGCGACGTCAACACGGTCTCTTTTTTGCATGAAATTGAGGTCTTTTGGCACCAACTTTGCTGCTACACGACGGAAACCCAAATCATTAACCACAATGTCTTGGGCGGATCCATAGGCAATGTTCAAGTCCTCCGCTATTTCTCTGATGGTTAATTTGCGGTTATTGACCAACATTTCTTTTACTTTATCAATTTTTTCACCGACTTTCGATGTCGATGGTCTGCCACTGCGTTCATCATCTTCGATTGACTCACGACCACTTCTGAACCGCTCGTGCCACTGGTAAACGACCGTTTTTTTTAGAGAATCGTTGCCGAAACACTTTTCCAACATTTCCAACGTCCGTGCGCCACTAAATCCGTTTTTTACGCAAAATTTAATACAAGTTCGTTGTTGCAAATTTAAATCCATTTCTGAAATTGTAAAAAATCGCCAACACACACAGAGATAGATGTACTCTTGGCTACGTAACTTTTGCAAATGTCAAGTTATGACACTAAGATTTAAAGGGAATATCAACAACAGATGTACCAATTTAACAAAAAAAAACAGAACTCAAATCGGAACGATGGGAGCGCCACACGGTGGTTATTCCGGGAACTTTTTGATCAAGGTAGTATATCGACGCATGTTTTTCATTTTTTCAGAAAAATTACATTTTTTATCGAATTAGCATTTCATGAACCATAATGTTTATTCATTTCGATGCTCACGAGTGTAGATATCTAGTCCAAACGTAGGCATTCTTGAGCAAGATGATTTTAATGGTAAAATTTTAGTGAGAGCCTTTGTAACCGAAGTACGTGTCAACTTCTTCCGATAAAATGCATTTAAAACTGAAATGGCACTTCGTAATAAAAGGTTTTTAACAAAGTCCATTGCAAAAAATTAAAAAAAGGAATATGAAATGGGTCTCACAAGGCAGGTAATCAATTAAAAATATTGTCCACTGGGTTATCAAAACATTGCATGCATTTTTTATCTAGACTATATTTGAGTAATCACGTTCAGGAATCTGTAAATATTTCTTCATGCAGACGATATTTTCTATCTGCTTCTTATAAGTGCATTAGTGTTCTGCCAGTTACACGTAGATTGAAGTGGAAACTGTGCCGGATTTATTTTTGGAAGTGAGGGAAATTGACATCTTTAGAAACGGTTAACGAAAAACCCTTCTCAGTAGACAATAATAGTCTTCCGACCCGATATAATTCCACCTCTTTAAATGCCATTCCTCTCCCGCGAACCTTCTCTTCTCGCAGTATTCAAGGTTTCAATATTTCAGTCATTGGATTCGCTTTGTGCCCTTTCCCCAGCAGCTCATGTCAAATGTCTCGTATGCATTACTTCTTCTCTCTCTAATTGTCTGTTGTACGATAAATATATTATGCTTTGAAATATCTTTGTAAATCAAAATCTATATTAAAAGTGAAGTCACTGCATATGCATTAAATGCGTTCAAAAATGTAAACGAAATCAATTAAAGGAGAGCTAAAAATGCGATACTTACTATGACTATGCCGAAAGAACCTGAGATTGCAAACAAGGATATATTTCGCCAAAACATTCGAATTTGGCAAGGTACTCTACGGATCGATGACTTGGAGCATTATAAAAGTTTACCATGGAAGAATAGAAGACTTTTAAAATAGGTGTTGGAGAGAAAATTCTGAAGATTCAATGGAAAGGCAGAGGCGAGGAACGAGGAAGCATAAAGAAGAGCAGAAGAGGAAGTGAGAGAGAAATGTAAAGAAAAGCACATGTGTTGTCTAGTTGTCTACACTCAAACACGAAAGGCCGCCAAAAGGCGAAAATATATCCATGTGGATATGGGAGTGATTACCTTTGCGATCCACGCGTGGGACGTCGCACGCTGTTGTAGAGGCCCCGGGCGTGTGGGGCGAAGTCCTTGGGCCCCCGCCAACGCACCCAGGGGCCCGCTTGCTTTGCTCCTTGGCGCCTCGCGGCGAGACGCTGGCCATCATCCCTTTGCGCCGCTCACGACGAGGGCAACAGGAGGGTCGCCGCCCTCCCTTCGCGTCTCGGAGGAAGGGGGGAAAGGCGGCGGAGGGAAATGAGGGAGGGAATCCACGCCTCCTCTTTAAAAAGTTGCTCAGCGACAGCCGTAATTGAATTTTTCGCCCAAATGATTTTCTCGTTTGCACGCTTAACTCGATTTGCTCCCTGGCGTGTGGCGAATGAGGGAGAAGGAGGGGGGGGGGAAGGGTCCGGGCGACGGGGAGTTCACCGCGAGACAAAGATTTCATACCCCCCTCCCCACCGTGCCATTCTATCCGCTGTCATTCACCGGCGTTTTTTTTTTAACTCTCTGTCCTGCGTCCCTCTGAAGGGGCCGACACCGGTGTTCCCTAAGGGTGAACAAATAGCAAATTTGGATTCTGGTAAGTGCCAAATTATTTATCATTTATAGTATATTAAAACGACCAATTAGTTGAGTTAGAAAATATTTCTTTATTCTTCCCTGTTAAGCGCATATTTATTTTCGTCTGCTGCTCTTGACAGTAGGGAGTCTAAGACCATAATTGGGCATCTCGTGGTTCAGGGGCCTTCTTTATAAGTCCTCATTCCTGTGGTTTGTCGCTAGTTGCTCTTAAAATAGGTTATCTTAAAGAACAAGTCAACTACTATGTACAGCATGGTGCCGCTGCTAACGAGTTGGAGACATTAGGTCTTGTATGAGTAGAAGCAATACCAGCCGGGAGAGAGCAGTTTTATTTCACTAAATAATAATAATTCAACAAAAGATTTGGCTCTTTAATCGAATCTGTGTCCCTTATAATGCGGATGCTAAATAATTGGAAAATATACGGAGTTAATCCCAATGCGTTAGGTTCCCCGTTTTCCTTTTTTATTGTTAAATTGATTGCCCTGTGCTCTGGTTTCCTGTATTACTTTATTCTCGTTTTCTTCTCTTCGTGAAAATTGGATTTAAAAGCACATATGCACATATACTTTGCCCTCTTAAATCGTGATCTTATTATATCCGGTTGCCCTTCGGGGAGTGCAAAGTACCATCTACGGGGGGCCCCGCAGTACCGCCACCACGGATGGCGATGATGATTCTCTTAGTGCTAAGCAATCCTCCCGCCACCTCCGTTCACCATTTCTCGGACCAAGCCTCTACCCTCCATTGTGAGTGAGTCCTCCAAGATGACGATGGGAATACGGAGTAGGTATGAACACGACTGATACAGGGAACGAGATGGTGCGGGGGCTAATGTCCTGGAATCCCACCCAGAGGGTGCGGGTTCAAATCCCGGCGGTGTTGAATATTTTTCAGAGGTATCTCGATCCCTACTTGAGGTACTTTGTGGTGGGCACTTTGAGTGAGTACGCCTTCCGTCGGATGGGACGTTAAGCTGCGGACCCCTTGGCGCCTTTCGTAAAGAGTAGGCCAATGCCACCGACGCCGGGTTTCTCCCCACCCTTCATCCTTTTCTATCCATCCCCTATGGCGCAAATGACCTCAGCTGTCGGTCGCCTCCCCTAAATACAACTACGACTGATGAGATCGCAGTTATTTGAAGAAGCTGTATAAATTATTTTTTTACATCAGAGTTAAATTATGTACCAAACACGTTTACACGTTGAGTGCTTTTTATTCGAAATTTATGTTAATATTATTTAATAAATTATTTATATTAATACAAAAATTTTTATGCCGATTTACTTTGTACATCTGCCAGTTGTAAATAATGATGCGAAACCACGTACATTTTAAATATTATTTTTACCTTTGTAGAATAAATGACTATTTGCACGTACGTTTTTTCCATTGCAATAACATTGCCTCAATTGATGCTCGACTGTGACGCTAATTGTGAGCATAGACGAGTAAATTATGTGGAATCAGGCAGTGTGCTGTTGCGAAAGGCGAACAAGAGGCGACTCGTAGGAAATAATGTGCTGTTTTACTATGCATCATTGGAATTTCATAAGTAGAATTTAAATGCAGTGAAACTGCATTATTATTTGCTACGAATCACTTTAGGTAGTAGTGTTATTTATGAGGAGAGCTGAACACTGAATCTTTAAAAAAATCATAACTTTATTTCCTTTGCCGGCAATCTATGGCAATAACCTCTGATATTGTTTGCACGGATGGCTCTTCGTGTTTGTCAGCCAAACATATGAGGGTAATGCAATAGTTGGTGGGCCATTGGAGAAATACGATTGATGGATTCTAAAGTGATAGGGTTAAGTAGTTGAGGAATAATTCGCCAGATATAAGTGTAAAACTAAACGTCCATGGTTATCCTCTATTTTATTACCAAAACATTTGAAAAATACCTATAATCATCCAAATTTAGAAGCTAGCTCGCGGCAAGCTAATATTTACGGAATGACATTTATCAACCGTTTCTGAGTGAATTAAATTTGTAACATTTCGCAGAAATTTATCAAAAGGTTGGCAGGCTTTCCAGTAATTAGCATGTTTCATCATGTTTCCCTTGTGTCTCCATTTCGAGAAAACGTTCGTGCAACATTCCTGGGCTATGACACGAAGGTACAGAGAATATTACGCAATAGTGTTGCCCTATACTCTCATTATACCTCTGAAATTAAGTGCTACCACCAAATAAAAAAGATAAGTGAGAAGGACGAATATAGCAGAGGGGAGCGCGCGGCGGTCTATGAAATCCTTACCCCCTGCTCATTCCCGGGAAAGCACCCGCCCGCACTCGATTTGATCGGAACTGTGTCCGCGTGGAGAGGGGGGGAGGGCCGGAACAACCTTCCCGCCCTCTTCTGTCGAATGCCCGAACATTCCCGCCCGCCCCCTGTGCACCCCGGCCGCGGGGCGAAACGACCCTAGGGTCACGCCTCCCCAAGAGGACGTCCCATTCGGCCCCTCACCACGCAAACACCTACCACGGGTGGCGGCCCTGGCGGGGCGGCCTCATTCGCGGGCCCTTCCGAAATCGCACCCCCCGCCGGCCGCTCATGCCTTCCGTTAATGATTGATTTTCTAATGAAGCTTCGATTCATTCCAATACCTACCCTAAATTACTGCCATTGAGCTTTGGAAGACAGTGACTAGTGCCGTCTTTGCATGGAAATAAGGAGCTTGTCTCACCTGTGCCAACTGTATCATGGCTATCTTGAGCAATAATCAATCCGTCAAATCGTTGTAAATCGACTCATGGCCATAGCACCGACACACTTTTAAGCATGACATTCACCTCGACTCGTATAAGGTTATTTTTAAATGAAGTTCATGTATTTAGCAAATTCATTTAGTATTGTAGCAGGGATGTCTCCCGAATCTTGGGCTTTATTAGCTCTTTTTTCTTTTGGAGCTGTTTTCTATTCCAGTTTGCGGCGATAATGTTTCATGTGTGAACACGTTAGGAGTTCGGGGGGCTTCCCTTTGACTTCACTAATATCTTTGATTCACTCGTTCTGAAAAATATTGTTTAGAATGTTGGCCTTGTTTACGACCCCTTAACGATTTCGTCATTATCTGCTATTTAACAGGGTACATTATGTTTCCCTTTTATTTTCCAGGCGTAAATAATGATAGGCCAATTTATTATGAGTTACTCTATTTATATATTTATATGCTTAACATTTTGCTCTTAAATTTTCATTAGGCCTTCCGCATAATCTTTTTTGTATTCTTCGAAATTCAACAAGTTTTCCCTCTGAAGTCTTGATTAGAATTTTTTAATACTTTCAAAAACTATTTATTAAAGTTGTGCAATCTTTGTCATTATGTGCTTAAATCGCTTTTCATATTATTATACTACTATTTTACACATACTTGTATAAGCAACAGCCTCTGCAGCATTGCGTTCTTCCACGTCTCATAGCCTCACAGCATCTCTTAGAACCTCTCCTCCTGATACATTCGGATTCATCTCTTAGTTGGGTTCAGATATTTGTTGCCAAAACATTTAAAGCTATTGATGATACTTATATTTTCAATGGCATTGTTGATTGAGAGTTTCATTATTCAATTTCCGATATACTTCAAATAATGATGTTTGGTATGGTTCGTCTCAAATTACGAGGCGGCCTAAAGACCAAGTTTCCGTGAAACTCGCTTCACATAATTTTTAGCATGCAAAATACGTTCAAATTTTATGACAAGTCTTCGACGAGATATGCGACACAAAATTAGAAGATCTTATACTGTTTTTCGTGCTAGTGGTTAACAACTAACGATCAAAATCGGCCAGATCGAAAGTAACAAATTGAACTATTAATTAAATCAGATATATGAAGCAAAGAACGGCACCGATTTGGCAAAGTGCAGAAATTTACAGTGTTGTATCGCGGTAAAGGACACAACTAGATTTTTTGCACCTATCGGCTTTGGTAGTTTCTGCGGAATGTTAGAAATGTTAGTCAGTACGTTGCGGCCCAGTATAATATTACAAGTCTACACCTTAAAGATTTGGTTGAAACTGGAGATGCCGATAAATTTTTTCTTGCCACCTTCTCATTCAGCCTCTTTTATTTCAGTATAAAAACGGGTGAAAAAAACAGACAGACATTAAATTAGAAGAAAAAAGTACTGAGATTAAACAACACTAAAGATACCCAATTGTTGGCAGCATGCACGCGACCATTATTTCTCACAAACGATGAAGACTCGTTAAGAAAACAATTCCTTAAAAATTTGAATTTCATAAGGAAGTTGGTTCTCATATCAAAACTATTCATAGATTGATTGAGGTATAAAAAATAATGGAAGGGCTTTGAGAAGAGTGAGATGGTTCCAATGCAAAAAATGAAGTAATTCAGTGTGAATCAACCCTTCAATGTGGATAACATGTACAGAAAATCTGATAGGAATGCACAATCGATCGATGCATAGCAGGAAAACTTAAGCTCTGGTCTTCAGGAAAACATTTCTATTCCGGAAAAGCATCAACGCAAAGGCGGAAAAGCTGTGGGACTGTTCGCGAAAAGAGTAAATAAGTTTTTGAAATTATAGAATTTGGAAGTCTATAAATATTTTCGCCTGACTTTAATTTATGACAAAATTAAATTACATTTAAATGAATAAAGACAAGAAACGATAACTTTGTTGAATTTATGAGATGCAAAATGACCCAGAAAGTACAGAGGAAGAAAAGGTAAATGAGTATATAAACAAAAGTAGAAGTTCACATCGTGGAGAATGGCACAACTATTGCAGACACTGTACAGTTGTCGAAGATGCCCTCATTGCGCTCCGCGGCAATCATGCCGGGAACAAAAAATGGCAAATATAATAAAAAGAGACGGCGAATGAAGGACGCAGATGAAATGGGATGCTCTAGAAGTGGTTATATTCGGTGAAAACTCTTTAATAATTCGAAATGAGCGTAAATCTCAGGAACTCAACGAGTATCATCTTTGAGATAGCTTATGAGGACGATCATGAGCAATAGTCATCCAATGCATTACCTTGAAAAATAATATTGCAAGCAATGAAAAAAGATAGAAGAGGAAAATATTCGAATTCATGGGACAGTAAAAACGTGTGGTTTTCAAAAATAAGATAATAATAGTAAATTTGGAAGCCAAACGCTGGATGTAGATGATGAAGAAGAAATAGAGGGCTGAAGTCAGAAACGGGAAACTACAGCGAAGGTTTTAAGAAAGAGGAACATTCCGAGCGGAGAATTATCCGCGGGGAAAGAGCCAAATGGTTTGGTTGTTTTTCGAGAAAATTTGGATTCGACGGGAAGATAATGAAAGAGGTGGAGACCAGGAGGACAACTCATGGACCAAATAAACGGGAATCTGGGAAGCGAGAGATAACTCAGGGAGTGGGGTTGTCAGCACTGTGCAAGACTGAAATGGAGGATCACCCATACCTTGGTTTAAATTTTTAATGAAAATGAGTCTCCCTCCCGCCGGGCTATTTCGCCCCATAAGTAGCCCGCACTCGCCCACCGAATGACTGGGACCTGAGAGATAGTGCCGGGGACAGGGTTTTCGGGCCGACGAGTCGGGCCCTTCACATCTGCCCGACTCCTCTCCAACCATTTCTCCATTATGTCCTTTTCCGCACCTCCTCTGGTTTCCCCCGAACGTGACACTTCTCGGATTTGTCGAATCAGGTCCAGCGAGCGGGAGGAGAGATAGGGATGAGGCCCTCAAAGTTCTGCGGTCGCCCTGCGACGGACGGAGCGCCGTGTCGAAGGGGGGAAGAGAGCGGCGGGGGTGGGGGGGAGCGACGCCGGCTGTGCGGAGAGTCATGATTCGGGCCGCGTCGGGAGCGGCGTGGAGGGTGAGGGGAGGGAGCAGGGTGTCGGTTTAGAAAGAGCCCTGCGGCTTCGTGATCCCTGGAGGTATCCGGTAGCTACTACGGACGCTTAAAGGGTTGTTGGGAGAGGTGGAGTCAAAGTATTTTGATCGCCATTACTTCGTTCGTTTGTCCGATTGCACAAAAGGATATCGTCGCGTGTGGGTGCGGTCACCTGAATCGGAATCCGACCGCCGGATCGCCTTTTTTTGGCGTCGTGGTTGATAATGGAGATGGAAAGAATGTGGGAACCACTGAGGCGAAGAGAAATGAGTCTAAGAAAGCGAGGAACGGGGTACATGATTAAGTGCTGGATCATAGTCAGGGCGGTACGTACAGCGAGAGCATGACTCCACCGACGAATCTAAGTATATGCCTTGGCCAAGAACACCTCCATTGACTCAAAATAATGCTCTAAGCACTCATGCTTCGAGTTGTCATTGGGTCTTACGGTGAAGAGTGAGAACAAGGTGGTTCGAGGCGATTCAATTGCTAGAAATGGACGCTGCAACAACGCCAAAAGTGACGGAAGAATATAGAGCAAGCCTTAATATATAGCTGGTACTCATTGATATCCTGCTGGCTAAGTACAAACGATATCTTAAGGTATTATGACGCAGAATAGAAAAGTTTAACAATCGAAGAAAAGCTTTTAGACATGAGGATGGGTACATTTTATGTTCTTTTGATAATGTATACATTTTAATTTTTTCTCTCAATAGATATTCAAATCATGAAATAATGATTAACGGACTATGCTGAAACCAGGTGAAATTCGGGGAAACTTGGTAAAAATGACTTTGTACATATCTGCCAAGTAGTTATACAGTCATTGTGTGGTTTATTTGTTAATATAAAAATATGGACAAAATTTATTGTTCGTGAATTGAAAGCCGAGTAAAATACGAGGGCAGGCTGAGAAGTAATTCACACATGTTTGCAGAGCGCAAAAACAAAAAGCAAGGCCGACCAAAAAGTAAATTAAAGTAGAATTATTCAGTTTCGAAATCATTTATATATTTTTCAACTTAGTCACCGTTAAGGCCATCATTTCTCCCAACGTGTAACAAATATTTCATTCCGTCACTGAAAAACTCTACCGAATTTTCTCGAATCCAGGAGTTGACACCTGCCTTCACCTCATCGTCCGAGGTGTAATGATTACCCTTGAGGTGTCTCTTGAGTTGATGACAAAAATCGGGGGAATAGGGAGGCTGAGGAAATCGGTTCAAATTTCTGGTTTCGCATGTTTCAAGGTTATTGGCACCAGGCTGCCTTTAACACAACAAACTTCTTCCTTGAGTATTTCAATATGGTTTGCAATACACTTTTGAGTGATTCGCTGGCCATAATGAATCAATTCTTCGACGAGTTAGGGATGTTTATCGTCTGTGGCAGTAATCGGACGTCCGCTAATTGTTTCATCAATAATTATGGGTTTTCCAGGCTCACAACCACGAAATTTTCCAACTCGTCCATTTACAGTAGACCTATCAACAGCCATACATTTTTTTATCAACAGCATTGTCACCATAAACAGCCTTTAAACGACTATAAATCTCTGTAGGAGTTAATTTTTCAGCAGTTAAAAATTCGATAACAATACGTTTCTTAACTCGCGTTGACATAAAACCAGAACACGTCACCATACTTCCGCTTCCCTTAATACAGTGGATGAATGAAACGACCAAAAACCCGTGCATGCATGTATAAAGGAGGAATGTTACTTCCACGTGCCACCTGGCGCGCATTTGAAGGTCATTTCGTTCGACCTCAACAAGCATGTGTGCATCATCTTCCAGCCTACGCTCGTAGAATAGAAAACTCCTCATCGATGGAATTAAGAAAAGAGGACGATTTCTTAATCGTTTGAAATTGGCGTCTCATACGGGAAGTCCGCCCGTCCCGGCGAAGGCGTAGAGTGGCAATTAACCGTGCTATGTTCTCCTGGTAATTAATTCGAGGAAGGAAGCCGTCTCTGGTAGCCATCGATCCTCATTAATATACATTTGAGGATGGCACCTTATTCAGGTGCATGCCTATTCTGATGAATTCGCTTTGCCGCATTACCTCCAACTTCCCTGATTACCGAACAAACGCCTGACCGCTTATAGAAAGGGTGCCTGCATTTCATGTCGCCAGCATGAAGTTCCAGGTTACTCTGATCAGTGAATCAGAAGAGATTGAGAGCGAGAGGGAGTAATGTTGATAATTAATGCTGTAACGCCTTTGGCAACACCAGAGGTACAACCGCATGAGGTTGTTGCGACAAAACGAAAATTAATTAGATGCCGAAATACCTCAACCCGGTGTAGTATACCGAATGACGATTTTTGATCAAATACTTAATCTGTAAATCTCTGATAAACTCCAAATGTATGACTCTTCGCTTATTATTATTTAATCTACCGGTTAAGGTAGGTTATTGGATTGTATAAATTACTAATTAAATAATATGTAACCCCTAGCAAACACAACATTCTACCTTACATCAGGTCCCTCTTCAGCTCTGAGTACTTTCTTCCTCCCTTCATCCCGTCCAACATCCCTATCCTGTTCCTTCCCTTTCCTCTTTTGCCCAACATTCTACCCTCTATCACAGTCTTCAACATCCCACTGCCAGTCAACACACCCTCCATCCACTTTTCCTGCCTCCATAGGATTTCTCCCAACGAACCCCTCTTTTCGCCCACCATACCAAGTACTTCCTCAATTGTTTTCTTCTCTGTACATTTCACCTTCTCCATTCTTCTCCACACCCACATTTTTAAAGCCTCCAATCTACGTCTATCCTCCTGCTTCAATGACCACGTTTCCGCACCGTACATAGCTACGCTCCATATCAAAGTTTTTACGAGTCTTTTCTTAACATCCTTACTCAAAGTCCCTGTCATCAACTCCCTCCTCCTTGTGAAAGCCTCTTTGCCTAGCGCGATTCTTCTCCTTACGTCCCTACTACTTTGTCCGTGTTGGTCCAAAACACTACCGAGATACGTAAACTGTTCTGCCTGCTCTAGTTTTTGCCCTCCTATTTTAATGTTAAGCTTGGCCTTTTTCTTTCTAGAAAATCGCATGACCTTTGTTTTATTAATATTGATTCTCATCGCATACCTATCGCACTGAATTTCTAATTCACTCAGCAATGCTTGCAGCCCCTTTCTCGCCGGTAGTTTTGTCCATCCAAAAACCTACCTTAACCGGTAGATTACCTAAAAAAAATATATATATAAATAATATATATATATATATATATATATATATATATATATATATATATATATATATATATATATATATATATATATATACATATATATATATATATAATACCTTGATCAAAAATTTCCCGGAATAACCACCGTGTGGCGCTCCCATCGTTCCGATTTGAGTTCTGTTTTTTTTTGTTAAATTGGTACATCTGTTGTTGATATTCCCTTTAAATCTTAGTGTCATAACTTGACATTTGCAAAAGTTACGTAGCCAAGAGTACATCTATCTCTGTGTGTGTTGGCGATTTTTTACAATTTCAGAAATGGATTTAAATTTGAAACAACGAACTTGTATTAAATTTTGCGTAAAAAACGGATTTAGTGGCGCACGGACGTTGGAAATGTTGGAAAAGTGTTTCGGCAACGATTCTCTAAAAAAACGGTCGTTTACCAGTGGCACGAGCGGTTCAGAAGTGGTCGTGAGTCAATCGAAGATGATGAACGCAGTGGCAGACCATCGACATCGAAAGTCGGTGAAAAAATTGATAAAGTAAAAGAAATGTTGGTCAATAACCGCAAATTAACCATCAGAGAAATAGCGGAGGACTTGAACATTGCCTATGAATCCGCCCAAGACATTGTGGTTAATGATTTGGGTTTCCGTCGTGTAGCAGCAAAGTTGGTGCCAAAAGACCTCAATTTCATGCAAAAAAGAGACCGTGTTGACGTCGCAAAAGACATGATTTGCGAGGCTGAATCCGATCCCACATTCATCAAAAGGATCATTACTGGAGACGAGACGTGGGTTTATGAGTACGACACGCAATCCAGACATCAGGCAAGTGAATGGCGTTCACCAAATGAGCCGAGACCAAAAAAACCACGTCGTTTTCAGTCGAAAAAGAAGGCAATGCTGACGGTTTTCATGGATTACAACGGTGTAGTGCATCATGAATTTTTGCCAGAAGGCCAGACAGTAAACAAAGAGTATTATTTGGGCGTTATGAGACGTTTGCGTGAAGCAATTCGCCGAAAGAGACCAGAAATGTGGGCAGAAAACTCGTGGATTTTGCACCACCGTCGCACAGTGCTATCATTATTCGTAATTTTTTGACGAAAAATGCAACAAATACCATCCAACAGCCACCGAATTCACCTGATTTGGCTCCCTGTGACTTATTTCTGTTCAATCGAGTTAAAAAACCATTACGGGGAACGCGTTTTAGCAGCCGAGAGGAAGTAATGGAAAAATCGCAGGAAGCACTGATGGACATACCGAAAACCGAATATAAAAAATGTTTCGAGGATTGGATCAAGCGCTGGCATAAGTGTGTTGCAGTCGATGGGGATTACTTTGAAGGGGACAATATAGATTTAGATGAATAAACTTGTATTTTTAATTTTCTGAATAAATTCCGGGAAATTTTTGATCAAGGTAGTATATATATATATATATATATATATATATATATATATATATATATATATATATGTATGTATACATATTTTGCTTCAATAAAATTTTTTCTTAAAAATTTCCCCTTATTAGTTTCTTTTATTAGTTTCTTTACTTTCATACCACCCCGTTTATATTGACTTAATATTTATAGTTTTTCATGGCAATGTCATAGTTTTTAGGTCCCTTTTTGGTTTTTTTAGCTGGCATTTTTATATATACATGGCTTCAATAGTAAACTGAACCTGTAGTCTAAGCCGTGTAGTGTGGCACTTTGATTTTGTATTCATAGTTGGAAATTGATAAATTTCCTGATACATTGTCTATATTTGATTTATTGGAATTCATCAATAATTACCTTATGCTTAATAGTAATAGTTTAACACGATCTGTTTTTCAATTATAATGGTTAGATATACGATAATTAAATGGAGATGTTCATCTTTCCTTTTTATTTTAGTGTGTATTCCAAATTGAGAATTATGTAAACAAAACTATTTTACACGATTTATATTTGAATAACTCTTCCTCAAAATAATCCTATTTAAATTATGGATCCAAAGTTTAAAAGTTGCCAATGAAATATTATGTAATATTCCATGACTGTAGTTTAAAATTCCTCTCAAATACCACTATAAAAGGAATCGTTTAGTGAACATTTTTATATCGCCATTAACAAAATGCTTGCACGTTTTAATGGATGAAAAGTTTTATCTTGCTATTGATTCTACAGATTTGAAGTCTTGGTAGCTAGCATCAAAAGTTACATAATTCTTACCTCATTCCCACCGCATCGTTGTATTCTGTGGATAGGAAACGCAGCGGTATAAAATTTGCTTTTTTTTAAGTTTATGCATAAAAATTCGCATGGTTGATAAAAAACTCGTAGAAAATATTATTTGTAATATTTTGAGGGCAATAAAGGTCACTATGGGTTCTTAGTCGATGTAACGACTGATAGCTTTCACTTGGTGCCAAACGATTTCGTCTGAATTAAACTAGAAACAAATGAACCGTTCAAAACTATCCTGTCGAAATCGTTCCTTTTATCTTTGCATTACCGACTGCATAGTTTTGCTAGGGCGAGATGGAGGCCGGCAGCAAAGGCCTTTTTTCCCCTCAGGTTTTGGGCAAGCATCCTGCGCGGACTTAAACGTGACATAGGGGAAAAGAGCAGCCGAATGAGTGACATTTAATTTGATCGGCGTCAGGGCGATGAATTAAATTGATAAAGCTTATGTTTCCCGTTCTCGTTAAAGCACTTGCCTCCTTTCATGATGCCTCTACTCCCTTGATAGACCGCGGTCCAGCCTTAACGGCCGCTTCGGCACCTGTCGGCTGGGAAATTAACTTTCCGCAACAAATGACTGCCACCCTTCACCCCGTCGATTAAACGTAGGCGTGTGTGGCGATAAGGGCTGGGCGGCCCACGCCCAGCCTCCTTCGCCCGGCGGCCCACTCTTTCCATCTTAGGACCCCCGCTGTGAAAGCCTATTTTACTGGCCTCCGCAAACTTTGATTATCTGGGGATGTTCCTTCCCTTCTTTAATTACTTTTTGATTTCAAAGAGTATTGTTCGGATTAATTCGATAATGTTCACGCTGTTATATAAAAATAATTCTCAGGCTCCTTGTTCCCTCTACTGGTCTTGAGGCCGATTTCTTGTGCTAGTAAATGAATATAAATACAATTTCTCCTGTTCGAAGAAATGGTTTCTGGGTACCTTTAGAATAGATTAAAAAGTTTAAGGTTCATTGAAATTTAAGAATGGATTGAGTGCAGTGAAATGTGTCCTAAATTTAGTGCATGGAAAGGTTTTGCGACTTTGTTGGAATAAGATTTGCGTAATTTGAGGTTTTAAGTTTTAAATATTTTGTGTATTAGGATGACGTGGGCGTTACTAGGTAATTAATTTCCCACTAACGGTTAAAAATTTTCAAATGCTCTTTTTTAGTTAAGTTTTATCAATAATTTATTAAAAATTTGAGTAACAATATACCATTATGTATTTTATATTGAAAGCGTTCTCATAAGAGTTATTTGTGTTTATTTCATAAAAAATGTAGGGTTTTGAATATTCAAGGACGTATTGATCATGTTTTTAAAGATTTATATTCGGTCAACTCAATCTTAGTATCTTAAACATCTCGAAATGAGTAGACACTTGAGTAGGCACTGTCAAATTTGAAAAATGCGTTAAGTCGAATAGAATAATTTTGCAGAGCGTTGAAACTACTTTCAGATAACTAACCACGTACTTACGCACTAGTGGTCGTTGACTTTTGTATGACTATGGCATTCAGTAGCGGAAGTGATTTGACTTCTAATAACTTATGCGGAGCAGCTGTCTTTTGAGAAATAGAAACAGCACGGCATGAATCCCACGCCACGCTCTTCGTGAGTGTCCCTCCCCTCTCTTTCACGCCCCTCCCAAATGCTACTTGAATGACAAAGCATGTTCTTTGAGTACCAATCCGTTTTGCCAAGCCTTTCCGTAACTCCCTCATTCAACTTCCCTTTCTCCAATTCACTTCTTCTTGTGAAAGCTTCTTTTCCTAGCGCAATTCTTCTCCTTAATCCCTACTACTTTGATCACATTGGTCCTAAACACTTCCGAGATTCGTAAACTGTTCCACCTACTCTAGTTTATGAGAATCTACTTAAATTATGTTTTCTTTTTCCCGATTACTACATGAATTTTTTTTATTTACTTTTATTCTCAGCAATATGTGCAACCTCTTTGCTGATTGTTATGCTAAAGTTATGACATCAGCAAACTTAACTGATTTTATGGATTCCCCGCCGACTTTCATTCTTTTTTCCAGCTCTTCTCATTCCTCCGTGACTATTAACTCGATGTATGCCGTGAAGGGCTCAAGTGATAATCGGGACCCCTCTTCAAAACACTGCTCAGTCTGACCACTTTTCGTCTGATGAATCTGTGACATTTACAGGTTGCGTGCGGATTAGCCTCCTTTCCCTCGGGTCTACTCTTTTTTTCTGAAATTCTTTCGATAATTTCACGCAATTCAATCTATCAAAAGTTTTTTCAAAATCTATGAAAGTCTACAAAACAGAAAAATGTATCGTCATTGTGTTACTTATTCGCCGCTGCTAGTCACCTCATTGTTGCCATGGTATCACGCGTGCCTCTCCCCTTCCTAAACCCGAACTGATTGCCATTGGCGCTGCTATCCATCACGTTATCTACTCACCCCTGTTTGCGTGCGATAACAAACATTGCTCTGTGGCCCTAATATACCGCTCCCTTTCTGGGATAAAACCATAGCCATTGTAATAAACCCGATGGTCGGTGTAATAGGTGATGAAGGGGTTCATCCAGTACGGTCGCCCTGACGGTGTGTACCATTCACACATTAGCCGGGTAATGAGGGGGCAAGTACCATTTTCTGTAACGGTCATAGTTTTCAAGAAAGATCGGAGGGTGCACAGATGGCCGGGAATCGAACCCGGGCTCTGCGGTTAGTAATACATAACACTTTACCCCCGGATTAATACGACCTTCATTGTTTTAAATTAGCAAACAATATAGAAACACTTAAAAAAATCACTCTCACGTTATTTCTTGATAATTTCGACAGAATTCTGCCCCGTCTTCATCGGAAGATAGAGGAGTGATGACTGCTGGAATAGTAGAGGTGAGGGGCGCGAGAAAAAGGGAAGTGGGCCAGGGGAAGGGGAGAACGGGAGGCGGAGGAGGGGTGAGAGGAATGGTTGGGGAGGGAAAAGGGTGAGGAGAGGCTAGAGGGGAGCGGAGATAGCGAAGGAAGGAGAGGGAGGAGGTGGATCAGATACAAAATCGGAAAAGAAAACAATCTGCTCACCGCAACTATTGCAACATCCGAGACCATAGTTTCAACTTACAAAGTCGTGCTAAAGACAAACAAAGAAACCTGCAAGTCGAAACAAAGGCCACGCACACCAAAACTCATACGGAAAAAAAGTATTCAACTATCCGATATGCATTACTTCCACGAAGTAACCATTTTAGGTTATTCCCATCAGTGAAGGACACTGAGGCCCGGATGCTGATATGCCATACAGAGGTAAATACCTCGAATAGACCTAAAATATCTAAATATCCCCTCTCCCTCTCACGCTTAACATTATCAAGTTTCCCTATCCTCATCTTTGTCCTAACATTCCACGTTCCTATTCTAACTAATGCTGCCTACTTCTCCTGCGTCTTGTGTTCTGCTGCTGCTGGTTTTCCCTTGCAGGGTTTTATGGGACGACGACCGCGGAAGCCTTGCCTCCCCCGCTGCCAGGCACGACATACGGCCGATTAGGCCGAGCCCCGTAGTTGCCAGGACAAAAAATCTCTTTAGTGACCATCATATTTATCTTGGGAATGATAATTGAGGTGATTTCCCATTGCTTTCCTCAATGGTGTTTTTAACGTGACAGCATCACTTACTGGACGCCTCACTGAGGAAGAGACGCTGCGTGGACTACCTTTCGTCTGGCTACTAACCTTCGACCTATTTGGCATGGGTGACCCTACCAGGAGCAAAGTTATTACTCCCGCCAGCACAGCTCTAGGGTTCATCGGAACGCACAAGCCCTTCAACCAAGTCAAAGTTGTAGTTTTGGGAGGGACATATATATATATATATATATATATATATATATATATATATATATATATATATAATTTTTTTTAAAGTAATTCACCGGTTAAGGCAGGTTTTTGGATGGACACAACTACCAAACAAACATTTTATTATTCCTAAAAAAATAAAAAAATCCATCATCCTACTCTATATCAGCTCCCTCTTCATCTCTGAGTACTTTCTTCCTCCCTTCATCCCGTCCAACATCCCTATCCTGTTCCTTCCCTTTCCTCGGTTGACCAACATTCTCCCCTCTATCACAGTCTTCAACATCCCACTGCCGGTCAACACCCCCTTCATCCACTTTTCCTGCCTCCATAGGATTGCTCCCAACAAACCCCTCTCTTCTCCCACCATACCAAGTACTTCCTCGTTTGTTTCCTTCTCTGTCCATTTCACCTTCTCCATTCTTCTCCACTCCCACATTTCAAAAGCCTCCAGTCTACGTCTATCCTCCTGCTTCAATGACCACGTTTCCGCACCGTACATAGCTACGCTCCATATCAAAGTTTTTACGAGTCTTTTCTTAGCATCCTTACTCAAAGTCCCGTCATCAACTCCCTCCTCCTTGTGAAAGTCTCTTTGCCTAGCGCAATTCTTCTCCTTACGTCCCAACTACTTTGACCGTGTTGGTCGAAAACACTACCGAGATACGTAAACTGTTCTACCCGCTCTAGTTTTTGCCCTCCTATTTTAATGTTTAGCTTAACCTTTTTCTTTCTAGAAAATCGCATAACCTTTGTTTTATTAATATTGATTTTCATCCCATACCTGTCGCAATGAATTCCCAATTCACTCAGCAATGCTTGTAACCCCTTGGCTGACTGACAAACTAAAGCTTGGTCATCAACAATTCTAACTGATTTTACAAATTCCCCGCCGACTCTCATTCCTACCTCCAGTTCTTCCCATGCCTCTTCAATCATATCCTCTACATGCAGGTTGAACAGCAACGGTGATAATGGGCAACCCTGCCTTACACCTCTTCCTTACCCTGTCCATCCGGACTCCCCGTTCTCCAGCCGCACTTGAGCAGTCTGAGACATGTACAGGTTGCGGATTAGCCTCCTTTCCTTCCAATCCATTACTATTTTCTGCAGAACACTCATTAGTTTTTCCCAATACACTCTACCATACGCTTTTTCGAAATCTACGAAACAGGAAAATATTTCCTGGTTGTGTTCTATATTCCTTTCGATTAATAACCTCATTTCTGCAATGGCATCATGCGTACCTCTCCTCTTCCTGAACCCAAACTGATCATCCTTAAAGTAATGATTTGCCCTACTCTCTTTGCTTTTGTTTATTATCCAGAGAACAACTTTAGCTGCGTGGGATATTAATATATATATATATATATATATATATATATATATATATAAAGATGTCGTAAATCGTGATAGTTACACTATTTATAACTCGAGAATGATTGAACCGATTTTCATGATGCTTCTTTTTTTCGAAAAGACTCATTCTAGAAAAGCAGAATAACCATGAAAATATCATTAAAGTTTCGAATCGTAAAATATCGTATCTTTTCGTCGATTTTAACGTTTTTTTTGGATTCATCTAGCCCCAGATTAGCAGAATAGCCATTAAAATAATGTTAAAGTTTCGTATCGTAATATCGTATTGCAAAAAAACCGTGTCATATCGTGCCGTAAAATATCTAATCGTATCGCTTCATAGACAAAATTTCACCATAGGAAGCGAAGTGGCGCGGTGCGTGGTGATCCGGATGTGCGTTCTATTGATGCTCTTCTTTTGCATCATTCGCCTCCGAATGAAAACTTAATATGTTGCGATGGTTTGTGGGAAAAGTCATTCCACGACAGTGGCTAACCACAACCTCTCAACCAGAATTACATTCTATAGTAGGTTGCGGAAAAATTATTTCCTCACCAGTGACCAACTACGGACACAAAATCCCAAACACAAATTGGAATCCTTCACAGGGTTACGGGGAGTCCGCTAACGATACCTGAATTTATGAACACATTTAAAGTATCGTGTCATCCAATACCGTATGGTATTGTTTCATTGAAGAATTTTCAGCATCGGAATCAAGGCGACGCGGTTCTCCATTAAAATATCATAAAAGTATCGTACCATAATATCATATCGTGTTTCGTATCGTGATATCGTATCGTGTTTCGTATCGTGATATCGTATCGTGATATTGTATCGTGATATTGTATCGTGATATTGTATCTTAAAATATCGTATTGCATCGCTACATCGAAGACATTTTAACGTCGGAAGAAAGGCGACATGCTTCCTGTCATTTGGGACACGGCAATGGCTGATGCAACTATTTCTGCATCTCAAATTCAGATACGGACATCATTTGCTATTATCCTTTCGACATGCTTCCCATCCAATCCACGTGACCTGTCAGAAGACTTTTTACATCGAGTTCGTGTAATTTCAAGAAATATTGGTACGGAGGAAAATGAGGAGATGCATAAATAGGCTTAGCTGTTGATTAAAGACATGTGTTACCTCTTGAGCGGCAGTTTAATAGTGAAGTTAGAATGGCTGTACCGATTCCAATGATATTTGGTTTTTTGGATTCATCTTAGCCCATAATTGCAGAATAACTAATAAAATATCGTAAAAGTAATATATTAAAGCATAGTTATAGCGTATCAATGATTTGTTTTGTTTTTATCGATTTAAGGACTGAGCTTCGTAACAATATTAGAAACATTGAGAGAATTGTTGAGGATTCAACTGAAGTAAATTTGAACTAAGCCCAACTCAAGTTGACACATCACTATAGTGTCTGTAAACAAATCACAGACAACAAACAAACATTCTTGTTACCGGTCAATTTGTTTGTTACAAATTATTATGCCGCGACGCAGAAGATTTTCCTAACCTTTCCTAACCAACCCGTAATGCCATTAGGCTTCAGAAGATAAGCAGTTCAAACGAATGTACCCCTGCTGAACTCTCGACAGAAGTGACTCCACAACGTACAAAATTCTTACCAAGTGACATTTAACATTTCGACACAGTCCGCAATGGCCAAAATTTTAGTAGAATCAAAAATATATGGGACGATTACACATATGGCGCACCAACGCGCATTGGAAGCACTTGACCGGCAATTGAATGATCTGCGCAATGACTCGAGATGCTTTGGTGGTGCAATGATTTTACTGCCTGGCGATTATGGTCAAAGACTGCCATTATTTCCAAGATCGACTGCTGTCGATGAAATAAATGCTTACCTCGGATCACCGAATCTGTTGCGCTTTGTGAAGAAACTTAAACTGACCACAAATATGAGACTTACGTTGTTGAACGATCCCTCTGCTGATGAATTCTCCAAGCAATTGTTGGCTATCGGTAATGGCCGTGTTCCTGTCGACAAATGAGCGGAATGATTACATTACCTCAAAATTTTTGCATTTTCGTTTCATCGAAAGATGAGCTCATCAACAGATAGTTCCCATACATCATTGATTAATACGAACATAACAAATGATTGAGTAAGTTAGCAATTTTGGGGGCTAAGAACAAAGATTTAGATGACTTCAACTTCATAATTCACATTCGAAAGAAACTGCGGTAGATGCCGCAACAGTAACTTTAAACGGAGTCAACTGCTAATATGTATTTCAATGCAACAAATTCAGAGTGTAAAAATTATTGGCCTTGATCAAGGTGAATGATTTTTACACCCATTCGCTGCATTCATACACTGCATTCATTCAAATCTATATCACGGATGAGATGATTACAAAGATGGATAAGAGGAGAAAATGGAAGAAAGTAAACACGTAGGTAGGCAAAATGAAGTACAAAGAAAGAAACATTAAATATAGGTGGGCAACAAATAAAGCAAAATAATCATGATGGAAGACACTGCTTGAGGAAGTTTGCAGGGGAAGGGTGAAATTGGTGCGCTGTACAGCAAAGTTAAATCTTTATCGGAAAGTAAGAAAGGAACATCTATGCTAACAGTTAGAGATAGGAAAAAAGTTGACGCAGGAAAGATCCAAGAGAGATGAAAGGAATATATAGAAGAACTGTATAGTAAAGAACTTAGACCAACAATGTCAAACAAACAAAAGGAATATGACGTAGAGGAAGATAGCATAGGTCTAGGCATACTCGACGATGAGATAGAAAGGGCATTAAGGGAAATGAAAGAAAATAAGACCGTGGGGGTGAGTAAAATTCCTGCGGAACTACTAAAATGTTTAGGAAAATGTGAGAGGAAGAGGCTATACGGGCTGATTTGTAGTATGTATGACGAAGAAATCTGGCCGGAAGACTTTGTGAGATCAGTTTTAGTTCCTTTTCCGAAAAAGGTAAAGGCTACATCATGTGAGCACTACAGGACAATAAGTTTGATATCCCACGCTGCTAAAGTTTTTCAAACGATCATAAAAAAAGGATAGAGAGTAGGGTAAATAATTACTTTGGGGATGATTAGTTTGGGATTAGGAAGGCGAGAGGTACGCGTGATGCCATTGCAAAAATGAGATTATTAATCGAGAGGAATATAGAACACAACCAGGAGGTATTTGCCTGTTTCGTAGATTTCCAAAAAGCGTTTGATAGAGTGAATTGGGAAAAACTAATGAGTATATTGAAGAAAATAGGAATAGATTGGAGGAAAAGGAGGCTAATGCGCACCCTGTACATGTCTCAGACTGCTCAGGTACGAGTGGAAAACGGGGAGTCAGGATGGGCAGTACTAGGAAGGGGTGTAAGGCAGGGTGGCCCATTGTCACCGTGGCTGTTCAACCTGTATGCAGAGGAAATGATCAAAGAGGCATGGGAAGAACTGGAGGTAGGAATGAAAGTGGGCGGGGAATTCGTAAAATCAGTTAGGTTTGCTGATGACCAAGCTTTAGTTTGTCAGTCAGCCAAGGGGCTGCAAGCATTACTGAGTAAATTGGAAATTCAGTGCGACAGGTATGGGATGAGAATCAATATTAATGAAACAAAGGTTATACGATTTTCTAGAAAGAAAAAGGCCAAGCTTAACATTAAAATAGGAGGGCAAAAACTAGAGCAGGTAGAACAGTTTACGTATCTCGCTAGTGTTTTGGACCAACACGGTCAAAGTAGTAGGGACGTAAGGAGAAGAATTGCGCTAGGCAAAGAGACTTTCACAAGGAGGAGGGAGTTGATGACGGGACTTTGAGTAAGGATGCTAAGAAAAGACTCGTAAAAACTTTGATATGGAGCGTAGCTATGTACGGTGCGGAAACGTGGTCATTGAAGCAGGAGGATAGACGTAGACTGGAGGCTTTTGAAATGTGGGTGTGGAGAAGAATTGAGAAGGTGAAATGGACAGAGAAGAAAAAAAATGAGGAAGTACTAAAATGGCGGGCGATGAGAGGGGTTTGTTGGGAAAAATCCTATGGAGGCATGAAAAATTGATGAAGGGCGTATTGATCGGCATCGGGATGTTGAAGGCTGTAATTGAGGGGAGAATGTTAGGCAAACGAGGAAAGGGAAGGAACAGGATAGGGATGTTGGACGGGATGAAGGGAGAAAGAAAGTACTCAAAGGTGAAGAGGGACCTTATTTAGATTAGAATGCTGGTTTTTTTAGAGGTTACAAATTATTTCTTTTGTAGCTGTGTCCATCCAAAAGCCTACCTTAACCGGTAGATTACTTAATTATAATAAAAATAAACACTATTTTTTGAATGCATATATACATATTGCTTATTACTCTTTGCGTTTGATATCTGCACACACGGATAGTCGCAATTACATTTTGGAAAACAGCCTTGATGTCGCGGTATTCAGCTTGTGAATGCTGATGGCCCCGGAGTAATGCTGGCGGGAGCAGTAATATAGTGTATTTGGCGAAGCAGCTCCTCAGAGAGAGGGTTGCGAAAGCTTCATACCACCCTGGGGCGGTAATTCGGTTGATGATATCACATTTAAAACAGTATGAAGATGAAATGCGGGGAACCACCTAAATTATTTATTCCAAGGCATCCTGGAGCTGATGGTATAATGAAAATGCGTCCTGGTAATTGCGGAGATCGGCTCAATGAGGCGTGAGGGGCGCCGGACAGCGGGAGAGGGAGGGCTGTCGCGGTATTCAGCTCCCAAACTCCTTACTTGGTGAAAGAGATGGCTACGGTTAAGAAGAGCATACAAGTTATATGTATGTGAAGCATATGAAGACTTCAATTGTTAGGATGATATTAATGGCATGAAAATTATAAACTTTTATGATCGAGGTCAGAGAGGGAGTATGGATGTTTTAGGGCTTTGGGAGGTGAGATGGAAGGATTTATTTATTTATTTATTTATTTATTCAGTTTAAGTCCGAAAACAGCACATTCTGGCCTTTACATCGAACTGTTAACAACGATAACAATGATCACATTTACAAACACCCAAGCCCTAGGTGGAGGAAAACTCACCCAGGCGGGAATCGAACCCGCGACCCTTGGAATGGCAGACGAGGACGTTACCCCGCCGCCACCGGGGTCGGCGTTTCGGAGGATAACTAGAGTGATTTTTACAGAGAAAGCTGCTGTTTGAGCAGAGGGGCAGAGAATCAGCGAGAACTGGCTAGAATACGCACTTGACAAAAAGGTCGGTAAACGCGTGGTAAACGTGGAGCAAGCGACTGATAGAATGTCATTAGTTGGAATAAAAGTCGAGCAAACGAGCTTGGTTGTTAATAACTTTCAGAATGCACCCTTCCAGTAATGAAGCGCACTATTTCGTCGTCCCAGTGACTGGAGTCGAAGGAAGAGCTGTCGCCCCCGCGGGAAGCACCCATTGCATGCTCTTTGAGATGGGCGAGGAAGCGTCCATTTATAAGTTCACATATTTTTCACCAATGTCCTATCTTTATGACCGTACAGTGCTAATTGGGATCCTTGCCATTTTGGTGCTTCTGGAAGCAAGGCGACCCTTCGGGGAACTAGGGTGGGGCAGGAGACTAGGCGAGGGCCCTGGAAAGTTGCGTTCGGAGGAAGGCAAGGGCGGCGTGCGTGGAGAGACCCTTTCCCTGCTCCGGTCGCCAAAGGTCCTCGGGTCGAGGTCACCACTGAGCGGTCGAGGAGTGCACCTTCATGAAAGGGTTTCAAAGATTTCAGGGTTGATTTTCCCTCGCCGCCCCATCCCTCGCGGTGCGCTGGGCACCTCCTATCCTCGTTTTAAACTCTTTGCCTCCTCGTCAACCGCCAGAGGGCAGATGGATGTGCCCCGGTCGTTGCAACCGCCAGTTAATGGCGAATGATAAATGGGCTCCCGGTCAAAGGGGCGGAAGGGGGTTGGATGGGTGCGGTGAGATGGGGTGGCAGATGTGGGATGGAGCTCGCGCTGACCGTGGAATGTGTTTTTGAAGTCGTTATGGTGACCGCAGGGCATTTGGTGATTGACTCGGCTCGTCTGAATTGAAAGATCGCTCTTCCCCTTTGAAGAGACGCCCTCCCTCCCCTCACCCACCCCTCCCATATTAATGACCGCGTCGTATCGTTCGCCCATTCAACCATCACGTCCTGCGCTTAACTCGCTTCGGGACTATGAGTTTCATTCCGGGCTTTTTTCCTCATCGCGTTCCATGTGGCCCGCATACCTGAAACGTAATGGAGTCTCGTTTACTAGGGACCGCTGGAAGCAGTGGCGGCAGTAATTGGATTTTTCATTGTGTATACTCCAGCGGAGGGCCCGTTGCGGACCGTTACCCGTAGTTGGGGAAACTCATAACATCGCGCAGAGCAGCACGGTATCGCTGAAATCCAAACCGCGACTTTTGGGTCAGGCGGCGGGAGAGCGCGGCGCCATCCGCCAACCCGGAGAGGTTCGTTTCCAAGTGCGCCACGGGGGAGGGGGGGCGCCTCTTCTCATAAAGTAGATCATTTCCAACCGTGCTGCCATTGGAGTAAATTTGCCATTTGAACGCATTCACAGGATTTGCTGCCTTATTGAAATATATTTAATTTTTCAATGTGACACCTTATTCCTGTAATATTTCTGTTATTTTTATAATAGCAGGTTACCACAATTAACTAAGTGCAATACTAACTGGGGGCAAGTGGACATTGGCGCAGCATTCATGCTACGTGGTCAATTATAACTCGAGGGGAATGCATAGAGTGTACACGGGGCGCCAGTATGTTACGCAATTTCCCACGTAACCGTTTTGTAATGGCTATTTCTCTGGCTTCAAAAAGGGTGGAAAATGAGTTTTAATTTTTGATGAAATAAGGACAATTTGCAATTTTCCACATTTTATTTAACGTACGACGCGTTTCAACTCACAGAGTCATCATCAGGTACAAGACTCGTCAGGTACAAGACATCAGGTACAGTCTTGTACCTGATGATGACTCTGTGAGTTGAAACGCGTCGTACGTTAAATAAACTGTGGAAAAGGGCAAATTGTCCTTATTTCATTATGATGAACTTCCACGACCTCAAGCCTGAATCTGTTGAACTTATTTTTAATTTTTGATTTCAACACCGTCTTATTTTAAGGTCTAAAATGTCTTCATCTGCGTCCATATTGAGTAGAATGTTATCTTGAATTACTAATGGCCAACAGAGCAGGATTTGCTATGTTGGCAAGCGCTTATGAAGTATTGTGGTTTGATCATGAACCCCAGGACAATTTGAATTCATTTTAATTGATACTAATTGCTACTTGGAACTGCGCCTAATAATTCCCACTGTTGTCACTGCAAACGCTCTGGAAAGTTATTCCATTTTTTGAATTTCGGTTTCCTAAGTTCTCATTGTTTCCTCCTTAGAATGTGGTCAGATTTCTTTCTGCATTGAACGTGTAACATATTTATACTTTCAGTGGTTAACAATTTTTCATGTAAATTGAATGCTTCGAGTAAATCCTTTTTTTTGTGTTATTTAACAGTCACATAATAATATTGAGTGCTTATAATTGACGACTTTTAAGAGAGAAAGTTGACCCTACCTTATATTTATCTTAACAGAATTATCATCTTTCCTAACATTGAAATTGTCGCCTTTTATGGATTATGCCTAACCCATACTAAATGACCGAATATCTTCTTCAAAATTATTTGCAAGAAATTATTGAACGGAACCAGATTTTATTGAGATGTATAATCGGACAATTGAAACCATTTTCTTCATTTCCACACTGGCATTCGATTGTATAATCCAAGTATTTAAAATGATCACATCCAGATCAGATTGATACCAGATGCATTCATGGACACAGAGAAACGCAACTTTATAACAAAAGTCCACCCTCAAAATTAATATTAAAATTAACTGTATACCACAATTATAACGTGATACAGTAAAATCTAGGGGTGGCTTTGAAGTACCTCAGCATCCAACTATTAAGTGCCTCTAGATACCTTGTCAGAAATGCAAATACCAATGGGCATTCCTTATTGAATATAGTTAAACGTGACCATGGTTACGCAGCAGCGCGGAATCATCACCGCCTGATAGTCCACTGCTTCAGTGCCCGTAGTCGTACTCACTGCAATGTGTTCTCTTTTCTGTTCTTTGGGATGAAAAATATTTATCTACTTGATTCCGAAAAAATTACTTGACCTTATAGATGTTTAACGAGTCATCAAGGAATAACCTTATTTGCTAGCCATTTTATAATTTTTTAGAGGGTTCATGCATCATTCTAAGAGAAAAGAGGCAATCAATGAAATTTACATGAGCAACAGCAGACACTTATTTCAAAAAATGCGTTTCTGATTCCATTAACTAATGCTTTTTTTTTCTTTTTGGTGACTACCGAAATCTCTAATGCGGTTCATAATGTTTTCGTTGAAGCGTCATGGGACGCCGTCCCAATTAATCATTCTATGTCTTGTTTCAGTCATGAATGTGAACTTTCAGGAAAAAATATTCGAACAAAATATCCGCTCAGGAATCTTTACAATGCTTCACAAGGGCGTGTGGCGGGGGGTGTTGATTTATGTCAGCGGAGAAAATTCAACATAGTAAAATTAACTGTTATTTTATATCATTTCCTTTCCCTTCATTCTATTATTCTGATAAACCACTGATTTTTCACCAATTTATAAAATTTAGAAAAGCATTAAAGTTAAATCTGTTTAACTGTCATAGTCTGGTAGTCCTAATTCAGGAGGCGCTCAAAGAATGGGGAAAAAATATCATGCAACGCGCCAACACAAATACTCGTATACGTAAGTTTTAGTAGGGTGTGTGTGTACATATATATACACACTAATATATAGTATATATATATATGTGTGTATATATATATATATATATATATATATATATATATATATATATATATATATATATATATAATATACACCCTCCCCGGGCTACAACTATGACGTGGTGGAATGGCTTGTGCGTTCCGATGAGCCCTAGAGCTGTGCTGGTGGCAGTAATAATTAATGCTCCTAGTAGGGTCACCCGTGCCAGATAGGTGAAGGCTAGGAGCCAAACGAAAGGCAGTCCACGCAGCGTCTGTTCCTCAGTGAAGCGGCTGCAATGGCGTCTGACCCCAGTTGGGCGGCCAGTAAGTGATGGTGTCACGTTAAAAACACTATTGAGGAAGGCAACGGGAAACCACCTAAATTATCATTCCCAAGATTAACATGATGGACTACACAGAGATTTTGAGTCCTGGCAACTACGGGGCTCGGCCAAATCGGCCCTGTGTCGTGCCCGGCAGCGGGTGAGGCTAGGCTTCCGCGGTCGTCATCCGACGAAAACCTTGCAAGGGAAAACCAGCAGCAGAACGACAAAACACGAAGAAGAAGAAGACAGCATTAGTTAGAATTAGAACGTGGAATGTTAGGACACTGATGAGAGCATGGAAAATGGATAATGTTAAACGAGAGAAGGAAAGGGGATATATACATATTTTAGATCTATTCAAGGTGAGATGGAAAGATAGCGGGGATTACTAGAGTGATAATTATAGAACAATATACAGCGGTGGGGACGAGAGCAAAAGAGGGTTTGCCATAGGTAGGTTAAATAAAGAGATAGGAGGAAGCGTACTCAACATAGAGCAGGTAACGGATAGATTATTACTAATAAAATTAAAAGCAGAACCGACGAACTTGGTTATTATTCCGGTATACAGGCCACCGAGCAACCATAAGGAAGAAGAGGTAGTTAGGATATACGATCAGTTAGAGGACATAATCGCGTGTGTTCCTGCAGGGAAACATTTGATAGCGATGGGGGATTGGAATGCGACGGTAGGCGAAGGAAGAGATGGTGAGGAGGTCGGGGACTACGGTTTACGCACGAGGAATGACCGCGGGGAAAAAGCAGTTGAGTTCTGCAGGAGACAGGGGCTAGTCATCACCAAAATTGGTTTAGACACCACAAAAGACGCAGGTATACATGGAAAATGCCAGATGACTCAGAAAAGTTTCAGCTAGATTATATCCTGGTTAGACAAAGGTTTAGGAACAGTGTGATAAATTCGCACTGATTCCCGGGAGCGGATCCGGACTCTAACCACAAATTAATTGTTATGAAATGTAGCGTCCGTTTCAAAAATATATGGCAGGGGCGGCGAGTTAGAAAATGGAATGTAGAAGCATTAAATGGTTTGAAAAGAAAGGAGTACAAACAGGCTGCAGAGGAAATCATGGAGGATGCTAAAGAGCTAAGTACTATCGAAGAAAAATGGGAAAGGATCAAGAAAGGGTTGTCTAAAACCGTAAAATACACTATTGGAACCGCTAACGCTAGAAGGACAAGGAAACCAAGAATCACGGATGAGATGATTACAAAGATGGATGAGCGGCGAAAATGGAAGAATGTAAAAAGAGAATTAGGTAAAATGAAGTACAAAGAATTAAACCATAAATTGAGGAGGGCTACAAATGAAGCAAAAGAAGCATGGTGAAAGACGCAGTACGAGGATATGGAAAGTCTGCAGAGGAAAGGTGTAATCGGTGCGCTGTAAAGCAAAGTTAAATCTTTATCGGGAAGTAAAAAAGGGAGATCAACGGTAGTAGTTAGAGATAAGGCAGGTAAGGTAATAGTTGACACAGGAAAGATCCAAGAGAGATAGAAGGAATATGTAGAAGAACTGTATTGTAAAGAGCCTAGAACAACAAAGTTAGACATAGAAAAGGAACATGATGTGGAGGAAGATAGCTTAGGTCTAGGTATACTAGACAATGGGATAGAATGTGCATTAAGGGCGATGAAATTAAATAAGGCTGTGGGGGTGGATAACATTCCTGCGGAACTACTGATATAAAATGGGAAGAGTCAACCCCAGCCGTACTCTTATGAATTGGCAAAGGATGGGTGAAGTAAATTAGAGAAGATATAAGCAGAAATAAAAAAAAATCATGAAAAAAAGAAATAACAGAAAGTAAAACTAGTTATAAATATAATAAAAAATGATTGAAATAATTAGATACCGCAAACGGTTAGAACAATGAAATGGAAAACTGCAAATATATCACGTACCCTCTAGCTTGGATATACTGTACAGCATTGATCCTTACTAGTTTCAAGCATTCAAACGCACGTTATTGGCGTTATATACCTATAATAGTATTTGCAGTTGCTCGCTGATGAGTGAGTCAGTTTATTGAAGATTTTTTGGATGAAGCATTGTTTTTTCTGTTCAAATTCAGGACATCCGAGATGATACACCGGAAAATATAGCGGGCCGCTCAATCAACGTGTTTGGTGACATGAGGTGAAGAGTGGTTATGCCCTCTCTGTCTCCCGCGGCTGGTCACTTTGTGCAATCCAGTCAGCTCGCGGAGGGCAAGCGTCCTTCATCTCCGCCCTTCCCTCCTCACTCCCGCCCGCGGAGTCCTCTGGCTAATGCCCGCGGGGCGAGCTTGCGTTGGACCACTTGGCACAGCCTTCTTCCGCCCCCCCCCCCACTCTGTCATTGATTTCGCACTTAATTCATTCCGCAGAGTGGCGTGTTCCATGATCCGTTACGGAGTGGTTTGATGGGCCAACCATAGGAGGAGGGCGCAGGACGCCCCTTCTATCGATACAATTCCCTTTCAAGTGCCAGTGGCTCTAACGCACGTTGAAAGACGGTTTTTCGTCAGAAAATACACATATTACCTTCCCTTTGTGACGAAAAACCGGGATCTTAAGAATTATGATATCCCATTAGCTTGAAGATGAAATTCGAATTATTTCGTACATTTCAACAAGTGTAATGTTTTCAACTTGATTATGTTCTAAACATTCTGAGTGAGGAAAGGCATTCTAGAAGATTTGCTTGAATAGGTGAAGGTAGTACCCTGCGTCATGTGATGTTGCTTCTTTCCCTTTGTTGCTTTCAGTTCCCCACGTACCAATGTATACCTGGTTGATAAAAAGAGATTAGAATGGAGCTTGCTGTGCATAGCACCAACATTCCTCGGAACTAAAACAAGCGCCTAAATTACCAAAGCACTGCTCTCGGATTACATAATGTATTTATCATCATTTATTTTCTTAATACGTATGCCTTTCATTTCCTTCCCGAAATATTTAATGCGGCAATAGATAGAAACAATTCATATCTCGAAAGGTCTCCTTTCCTTTCATTACAAATTTCCCGGAACTGAACCATTTTAACGGAAAATGCGGAAAGGTTTTCGACTCCAAAATGATGTTCTAGGCTTTCGGAATGAAACACATTAAAATGTCGATACCTTCTCCGTTCCAGGTTTTATTAGTTTCCCAGTACGTTTAGTACTCAAATATACATTTTCTATACCGAGTAATGTTAACCGAGGGTCTTGTATTTACATTTCACTCTATTTTCATTTGAGGACTTATCCCCCTGCGATAGTTCCAGACTGAACCTGCAGAAGTAATACGTATGCTGAAAAAGATTCTTTGTTAAATTTTGAGTGCTTATCCAAACTAATTCATTAAAAGGTGATTGCAGTACAAATTACTTCTGGTATCATTGTTGTTTCAATCAGAATACCCCTCAGTCTCTGCTCCTTAAACGAAGGAGATTTCCGAAAAGAAATCACTCCGAAAGGCCGTACTTTGTTTTATCCTTTCTAAATATTCTGCCGCCCCATAGCGGTAATTGTTTTGCAGTCCATGTGTCGGACACATTTATGAGCATACTCGAAAGGTGTCTCTGAGACGAAGGGAGAAGGGACGTGAGAGAGGCGAAGGCCGTTGAAGTAGTCATTCAATGGAGGCCCAAGTAAGGAGAAAAAAGGTGTCGAGATGTGAAGAATCTTATACTCAAGTACAGGGAAAAGGAATCTGCGGCATATGTGCCGAATACTCGGCTTCTTCCCGGCAATGTGACTGGAAAAACATTGATTCGTTATAGAAATAAGGGTTTTTGTATATTCTTTATCTTAGCCGTGTCCTAAGATACCCTAACTACCAGAATGTCATCCAGTAATGGGTATTTATTATAGCCAATGTGACTAAATATTCTGCTTAGACCAATAGATTTAGATCGCTGCTTCATCTCATGTAGTCCTGGTGGCGACATCTTCTTGGCATCGCTACTCTTGTGGCTTACAAGTACTCTCATGATCACATTTTGTCAAAACTAAGTCACTTTACTGCGGATTGCATTATGCTCTTATAAGTGTCTTGTAACTGGTAATCAACGCCAAGCTCCGTCGACCAAAAACTGTGAATAGCAAACGAAAGAAAATAGAAGAACTTAGCATAGAAGATTAAAAATATGGATGTTGCTCAGGTGGTTCCTCGATTTCCACCGCAATGGGTGTGTTCTTCATTTTCTCGTTATTTTCTCATACTTTTCTTCCTTTTCCACACTCTCCTCATCATTTTCGAGGAAACGACCGCTTAAACCCTTTTGCGACCACACCCACCATTCCCATTTATTTCTCTCTCCCAATTTTGAGAGTGGCAACTTTCGGCCCTTTCGCTGAATTTGTGCAATACCCTTTAATTGGGGGTTTCCCTGGAGTAAGAGATTTGCCGGGGAGCGCCGCAATCTGCCGTAATCGGATCTCACTAGTAATGCCATCTGCTTTCAATAAAGCATGAGCTCATGTTCGCAGAGTGCTTGGAACTATTTCGGAGTGACGTGAAAAAGTTTGAATTTTTAGTTCTAAACAAATTAAAATTCAAGTATATATGCACTTACTGAAAGGTTGACTTGATATCTGAGATAAGAAGTCACGTCTCCAAGTGAGTAAGATTCATATACACGGGGAAATGCTAATTAGTTTCTTGTTCTTTTTTCATAAGGTTTTATAATATTTGCATCCAGAAAGAGCCAAAGTTTTGTTTAAACTATTCGGAAGATATCCACGACTTACAGTCTGTGTAACCTGGATTCTTCATCCTGAAGTTTCCATTGCTAACGGTATTTAGTTGGCAACAGTATTTCTTCCTCTTCTGGAAACCTCTTCAGCTTCACCTTTGTTAAATCTGAAGGTGGTCACCCGGATCACCGTCTTATACGTCGAAAATTACTATCATCTTCATGGACGCAAATAATAGCATTTATTTTACGATGGTATTATCTCATTTTCCCATCAGATAGCCTCTTCATACGCACCTACTTACTCCTCTTTGATGACTGTTGTTATTTGTTTTTTTATGAAACTTTTCTGGGATCTTCTTTCTTAGTTTCTCCGATTCAAATCTTCACCCACAGCCATCCTCGATCAAATGTGTTTCAAAACATGTTCTAAATCATTACTATAAGAGCAGTTAATTGACAAACTTCATACATTTATTTCTGCTTTTAGCTCACTCTCGGTGGTAACCGAGAATGGTGGAGCCAATCAGAAATCACGCCAGAATTGACCAAACACTTGTTACGGTAATGACTCCAGGCCCACAAAACGCCGTCGCCCCAACTTGGCCTCCCATCCCCTGCCTCCTCACCCTCTCCGTGATCACGCGATCCTTCCCACGCGAAGGTTCCCAACCCCCTGTGGAAGGTGGATGCGTGGAAATTAAATTCGCGGCGGAGCGAACCGGCCCGCTCGCTCCTCCCCGACCCGACTGACCCTCCGCCACCCTCTGCGGCCTCGTGCTGCAGCGAGCAGGTTGCGGTTGCCTGGGTGAAAAGCAACTCCCGCCTCCACCCCGCGGTCTCCCGGGGCCGCAGACTGTGGCCACCTCGCAGAGGCCCCCTCGCCCTTCGCAAGAAGTGTCGTCAAACCGCCGCGCGGCTCCGACCGAGCTGCAAACCTTTTCCAAAACAGTCGGAGGCGAGCGAAAGGTCTTTCCCGGCAGCTCCCTTCTTTTTCTATGCTTTATTCTCCGAAAGAATCCGACAACGTTAACTACGACCAATAGTTTAAGTTTAGCATTTTGTAGCCAGCACCAACACGATGAAATGAGAACGAATCATTATTACAGAAACTAATTGTTATCGCTGAAATATTTTGATAAATATCCACCACGGTTGAATCTATGAGATTTTGGAACTTTCCTATCTTTGTATCGAGACTGCAACGAAAGAAGTGGGTGGATTCAATCTCATTAACAAAGATTTAGTATTGATAAAATATGTCTTGCTCACTGTATTTATATGTTGGAACGTAACTAACTTTAAGCTGTAACTAATTCATTATCCCATCTTTCATTCAATCGAATTCACTTTTGCTTCAAGAAAGGTGTTTATACTATTGTTTTAAAAGCATGGATTAATTAGTTTTCTACGTGAATTTCATGATATTACTATCATTAATAGATTCTGTCAATTCAGAGTCACTTTAATTATTTCCAAGTATTTACTAAGATAAAGTTCACTTGGGGACATCTGAAAAATTATCAATTGATAATTTCACTAATATTAGCCGTTTCATACCGTTTTTCAATAAATTAATATGATTATTAATTTACTTACTTGAGCTAAAGGTTGTATTGCCGAAGTATTGCATTACATCAGAGTTGGTAACACCATGATATACACGTATAATGACGGTGCGTTTCGTTTGACGACACTTTATTTTGATTGAATAGGTAATTGAGCAATCATATCCAAGATAATTGAACAATTATATCCTCCCAAGCATTTATTTAACCTGTGGATTGTAAACAATGAGCATTATACTTGAATTGTTGATATCCTTTATCATTTCAACTTCTTGTGTGACTGGGTGATTCTCTATTCCATAAATGACACAACGGTTTCGTGCCAACCAAGATATTCGCCGCTCATGAAGTTATTCTCTTTCCGTTGCCATTGTGCGATCTTGCACGACCTAAGCTCACTCTTTCATGATCAGGGCCTCTGCTCGTGCCCTCGTGAGCACAACAGCACATGAGGCGCTCACGCGCAATCGTGCCTTTTGAGCGTGAGTCTATCCGCCGAAATGCGACAATTTGTGGACATTCTACGTGGATAAGAATGAAGCAGACATGGAAAATGAATAAGCACGAAAGCTCTCTATTTCTATTAACCATTATATTAGCACAATTTCATGATTTTTTGATAAAATAATTAATTCACGTTACAATTAGCATAAAATGAATACAAAACACAATGCTAACAATCTGCTGTCTCAATAATCAAAATAATTAAAAATTTTCTCTGATAATAGAATTGAATGAAATGACGCAAAGAATGGAAAGGAGATTAAAATATATTTAAAAAATGATAGACCATTCCAAAAATAAAATAGTTTGTGGGCATCAAGTCCTTAAACGTAGTATTGCCAAATATTACCTCTACATGGCAAGGTAAAGGAGTTCACATCTATAACTTTGGCAATGTTTCTGTGTATCTTAGGGATTAATATAACTTTTAAAATAATTGTCATTCCTGGGACTAACAGTTTTAATGGCTAATTGAGGAGATTGAGTAAGATTATCCCCTCCGAAGCCTTAGGACACTTTTCCCGTTCGGATGGGGAATTAGGAAACAGGCGGCCGATAGTTTTTGTTTGCCGATCGGCCGTCCCACACGGTTGGCGAAACATTGAACGCAGTAGATGCTCATGATGGCTACCGACCTGCAATGATTCGCTTATTTGAAACTCAGAATAGATAGCATATACGCTCTCGAAGGAATGGAGCAATAAGACATAACCAGGTAGGTGTATTGCAGAAAATAGGAATAGATTGGAGCGAAAGAAGGCTTATCCGCAAACTGTACATGTCTCAGAATGCTCAGGTGCGGGTGGGGTACGGGGAGTCCGGATGGGCAGTGTTAGGAAGAGGTGTAAGGCAGAGTTGCCCATTATCACCATTACTGTTCAACTTGTATGCAGATGAACTGATTAATGAGGCATGGGAAGAACTTAAGGTAGGAATGAAAGTGGGCGGGGAATTCGTAATATCAGTTAGGTTTGCTGATGACCAAGCTGTAGTTTGTCAGTCAGCCAAGGGGTTGCAAGCATTGCTGGGTGAATTGGAAATTCAGTGCGACAGGTATGGGATGAGAATCAATATTAATAAAACAAAGGTAATGCGATTTTCTAGAAAGAAAAAGGGTAAGCTATACATTAAAATAGGAGGGTAAAAACTAGAGCAGGTGGAACAGTTTACGTATCTCGGTTGTGTTTTGGACCAACACAGTCAAAGTAGTGAGGACGTAAGGAGAAGAATTGCGCTAGGCAAAGAGGCTTTCACAAGGAGGAGGGAGTTGATGACGGGGACGTTGTGTAACTATGTTAAGAAAAGACCCGTAAAAACTTTGATATGAAGCGTAGCTATGTACGGCGCGGAAACGTGGTCATTTTAGCAGGAGGATAGACGTAGAGTGGAGGCTTTTGAAATGTGGGTGTGGAGAAGAATGGGGAAGGTGAAATAGACAGAGAAGAAAACGAACGAGGAAGTACTTGGTATGGTGGGCGAAGAGAGGGGTTTTTTGGGAGAAATCCTATGGAGGCAGGAAAAGTGGCTGAAGGGGGTATTGACCGGCAGCGGGATGTTGAAAACTGTGAATGAAGGGAAAATGTTAGGCAAACAAAGAAAGGGAAGGAACAGGATAGGGATTTTGGACGGGATGAAGGGAGGAAGAAAGTACACAGAGATGAAGAGGGACCTGATTTAAAGTGGGATGCTGGATTTTGCGTTTTGTTAGGAATCACAAAATGTTTTATTTGGTAGCTTTGCACATCAAAAAACCTACCTTAACCGGTAGATTACCTAATAATAATAATAAATATAGAAATATATATGTATATATATATATATGTATATATTTTATACACCCACGAAATGGAACGCTCTTCGGCGACGCACAAATATATAAAAATATGTGACTTTCCTTTCTTTGTGTTTCAAAATTTCAAAACTACATCTGTGTTTAAGGTAGGTTTTTGGATGGACACAGCTACTAAATAATTTTTTTTGATTTTGGGGTTTTGGACGGGATGAAGGGAGGAAGAAAGTACTCAGAGCTGAAGAGGGACCTTATGTAAAGTAGGATATTTGGTTTTTGCTAGGGGTCACAAATTATTTAATTATTACTTATCTCCATCCAAAAACCTACCTTATCCGGTAGATTACCTAATTATAATATAACCATAATACCACAAACACATTAATCAACCCGAAAGTCGGTTTAGTAGGTGATGGTAGAGTTCCCCGAGTACTAAGCCCCAGACGGCGTGTGAAATTCACACATCAGGGTAGGGGGGCCAGTTCCTTTCCCTGTGCCGGTTATGGTTACCCAGGAAGATCTGATTCCCGAAAAATCACTTAGCTTGGGTTGAGCTGCAGGTGCCCAGAGGGTTCTCCCGGGAATCGAACCCAGGACCCTCCGGTCTGCAGTCCAACGCTCTACCACTTGACTACTGCGAACTATATATACCTGTATGTACGCCTCCCTTGGACTATTCTACTGGATACTTCTAACCCTGGTTGTTGAAATGATTGAATAATCGAGGGACAGCGCAGCAAGGCGCCCCTGGCGCCTAATATGGACATCGTGCCGTCGCCAGCGGACATAAGAAGGACTCTTCTCGACCAACAGCCGGAAAATACTTCTTCAAACCTTGTTCATACTGTCGGCACTCTAAATATGGGCGTTCCCATGCATCAGAACGGGCCGTCTGCCTCTGCAGCGAAATTCAAGGATGCCTGATGACATGTCAAAGATCCCTGAGGAGCCGGGAAGCGGAGCGCACCATTCCTCTCCATCGGAGCAGCAAATAATAAGCGCTCGGTATGCATGAGTAATAAATACTCACCGCTCGTGACGGACCTGGAAACGGACATCTCTTCTGCTCCCGTGGCGATGGAGGCTGAAAATTCATCTGCACCATCTGGATCCACGGCAAGCTGAAACAAGGAATCACGCCCCCCGGCACTCATCATATACGATGTAGTAGACCACGCGGCCTTGCTGAAACTTGTCCGATCCAAGGCAACGGACAAGTCCTTTACTGCGATCCACAAAACCGACTCGACGAGACTTCAACTAAAGACTGCGGCTGATTATGCGGCCATAAAGCAGCTCTTGTTGCAGTCAAATGCACAATTCTCAACCTGTGGCCCGAAATCGCAACGAGCCAATTTCTACGCGGTTCGTGGACTTCCGTGCACCTACCCAGTTGAGCTACTGAAAGAAAATATGGACGCCATAGGGATTCCAGTGGAACGGGTGCATCTGGTGCGGCAGGGAACCTTCTTCCTTGTCGTTGTCAAGGAAAACCCTAAATGGCAAACAAAAGAAATGCTTGCCATAAGATGCATCGGATATTCCCGTGTCAGGGTGGCAAAATATCAGCACAGGGAGCCACAAATGTGTTACCGGTGTACCCAATGCGGACACGCATCTTCCAACTGCACGGCAGCCCCGCGATGCTACAAGTGTGCTGGTGCACATGAAAGTATCCAATGTCCGAACAAGGAAAGGAAGAAGACTTGTTGCGGTAACTGCGGAGGAAAATATCCTGCATTTTTCAGGACCTGCCCTGTCTACGCCCAACAGAAGGAGATGAAGATGGCTAGCCTCCGGAGGAAAGGCGCACCAACCCAGGGGGAGAAGAACACCGCCGCTAAAACAGAACTGCCTTCTCATCAACAGAAGACGCTTGGTGCCTTCAACGCGTGGAAGCCGGGACACCCAACCAACGCAACTCAACGTCCGACCATGTTCAAGCGCCTCGACTTTTTTCCACTTTCGACGCCGGCTCCGGTTGCCAGGGAGACGGCGGAATAAATAACAATTCCTCTTCTCCAGAAGTGGCGGGCTGCAGACTCGCAGATGCCGACTCCAACTTTGTCAACATCCCTCTCTTCCAACCTGGAAGCATTAACGTCCCCTGCTGCACTATTACAACAAGAGCTGCAAGCTTTAACTGTCGCCATTACCGCTATTTTTCCAAACCAAAATGGACCAGAGGCGGGAATCAAATAAATCTATCATCCTAGCCATATGGAATGTCGGCGGCGCTTTGAAGCGAACGACCCCTAAATTGCTTTTCTTTCTACGGAAGGCAAGAATCTCAATCATCTGTCTGCAAGAGACTCACCTCCGTCCTGGAACTTCATACGGCATTCCAGTCTATGCAGTTTACTGAGATGACCGGCAAACAAGAGGAGGAGGCACGGCGGTCCTCGTTTCGCTTCACCTTGCTGCGAGAAAATTTGACCTACCTACTCGACTGCATCTAGAGGCAACAGCAATTGAAGTAGATAATTTCCACATTTTTCGGGCTGCGTCCGCGTATGTCGTTTAAATGTACAACAGTTTCGCCAGCTATTCTGCTGGCGTCATCAGGTCAAGGATGAAAAGAATCTTGTTGTCCCGTCTTATATAGGGAAAATCCGGCGCCAATACCGGGAAATTTCTTGGCCAATCAGGGAACGTCCTCATATTTGCGCGGAGTAATCCTTTTCCACGCACTGTGGAGTAGATATCCATCCTTTCTGTTAAAATTTTCTGGCCTTTTAACGATTTCAATGGCTTCTCTGATTATTCTCTGGGAGTATTTTTCTTCTTTCGCTATTATTTTAGCGTCGTCGAACATAATAGAGTGTCCGGGTTCACTTCAGGCGTGCTCAGCTCAGCGACAACAATCTCATGGTCAGCTTCGACGTTGAGTCGCTTTTCACCAGCGTCTCTATTGAGGAATCGCTGAATATCATCAAGGAACCCACATCCCGCGGAATCCCTAAGGACTTTCCAGGATTGGTGGAGCTTTGCCTCCGCAATTCCTTCTTCCTATGGAATGGTGACCATTACGAGCAGACGGAAGGAGCTGCGATGGGCTCACCCCTCTCCCCGGTTGTGGCCAACCTCTACATGGAAAGCTTCGAAAAGAAAGCACTGGAATCCTGCGACAAGCGGCCCTATCGAAGATATGTTGACGACACTTTTGTCATTTGGTCTCACGGAGAGGGAGAATTAAAAAAATTCCTGAAACATCTGAACTCACAGCATCAAGCCATCCACTTCACTATGGAGGTGGAAAGGATCATCAACTGCCCTTCTTGGACGTCATGGCGAAGAGAAATAAAGGTAATGGGAGGCTTCGACACAGAGTATACAGGAAGCCTCCCATCCCAGGAAGCACTCACACCGACCGCTACCTTAATGCTGCATCGCACCACCATCCCAGGCAGAAGACCTCACTGGTAGACACACTTGTCAACCGAGCATATAAAATATGTGACTCCGATTCTATTGCCAACCAGAAGAAACACTTGACAAATGCCCTGCAAAGGAATGGATACAGCGCTCATATGATCCAAAAAAGGGCCGAGAAGGAAGAAAAGAAGAGACAAACCACCGCTGTTCCTGACAGGGAGGAAGACTCCAGACCACAACCGAAGGCTTACGTCACCATCCCCTTCATCGCAGGGACTTCGGAAAGAATCACGAGGGCTTTAAGGAAGCATGATGTGGTGACCAGATTCAACTGCGTCACCAAGATAGCTGACACCCTACCCGGATCCAAAGATGAAATTTCACCGTTAATATCAGAAGGCGTGTACCAAGTGCCATGCTCCTGTGGCAAATGGTACATCGGTGAAACATACAGAGCGCTGAAAACACGCATGAGTGAACACCAGAGGGCAACCAAGGCCAAACAGTTTAGAGCATCGGCCATCGCTGAGCACGCCTGGAGTTAACCCGGACACTCTATTATGTTCGACGACGCTAAAATAATAGCGAAAGAAGCAAAATACTCCCAGGGAATAATCAGAGAGGCCATTGAAATCGTTAAAAGGCCAGAAAATGTTAACAGAGAGGATGGATATCCACTCCACAGTGCGTGGAAAAGAATTATTCCGCGCAAATATGAGGACGTTCCCTGATTGGCCAAGAAATTTCCCGGTATTGGCGCCGGATTTTTCCTTTATAAGACGGGACAACAAGATTCTTTTCATCCTTGACCTGAGGACGCCAGCAGGATAGTTGGCGAAACTGTTGTGCATTAAACGACATACGCGGACGCAGCCCGAAAAATGTGGAAATCACCAACTCATCGCCGCGGAAACCTGCGAACGAACATTGAAGTAGATACTTCGCTCGGCTCTCTCCGAGTTGGGATACTATATATCCCCCCAAAACGACCTTTAGCTGCACGGGACTTCGACGTCATCTTCTCCGGGTCACAGTCGTCACTTTTTCCCGGGGATCTAAATGCAAAGAATGCTGCATAGCATTCAATCACACCGAACCCTCGGGGTGAAGCGCTGCTCACCTGAACTCAAAACATCGCGTCGAGAGAGTACGCGTCGCGGGTCCACATGGGCCAACGCACCAGCACCACGGCAGGAGCGAAGGCGTCTTAGACATTGCGCTGCACCGTAGGCTCACGAGTTTGCTTTCTTTCGTGGGGACACCGACGTTGGACAGCGACCACTACCCAGTCTGCGCCTATCTGGGATGCTGCCCCACGTTACTTCCCCCACGGCAGGTGCGATGCCAGGATAAAACAGACTGGGCAGGGTACAGGCAGATTCTGTCCGACATTTTACCGGAGCAGCCGCCATCACTGACGTCACAAGCTATGCTGGACATATATGCTTCTGTCATAACAGCTGGCGTGGACCAAGCGTTACAGAACACCGTGCCAATAAAAGTGATCCGCCCTTCTGGACATATGACGCTGTCGTATTCCATCCTACGCCGCATCTGCTAAAGAAATCGGCTTCGACGACAATTTCAAGGAACTAAATGTCCCGCGGATGGGGCACGGTTCAGAAAAAACGAGCCGAAGTGAGGCAGCTCATCGAGGACCACAGGCAGACGACGTGGGAAAGGAAGGTTGCTTCCCTCCGAATCGAAGATGGGAGCATCTGGAGAATGACAGCTTCTCTTCGCCACAACATTCGGATTGACCCACTGATCGCTCACCTAGTGGCCCTGTTATCACAGAAGAGGTAAAGGCTGAATTTGCAGCAACTATGCTGGAGGCCACTTTCACGTCGACACCGGATCCACCGGTACCAGATGAACCCAGTGACGAGGATGAAACTACAGAGGAGGACACCATGACGGTGACGAAGTTTACCGAATACGAACTGAGAGCAGCCCTTGGACCACTGCCCAAGAAAGCACCAGGAGAGGACAACATTCAGAACAAGACCCTTCGACAGATGCCTGTCTCGCTCGCAACTCACCTTATCACGCTCTTTCTGGCCTGCTTCTCCATGGGACATTTTCCGGCCCTCTGGAAATCGTCAAAAGTCATTTTATTCTTCCCGAAGCCGCCGAAGTCCGCTCGGAACGAAAGAACTACCGCCCGATCGCCCTGCTAGCAACCCTGGGAAAGCTGCTTGAGAGGGTACTGCTGCCACATCTCCTGAGGCACATTGTGGCCTAATCTTGCCGGCATCACAGTACGAATATAGATAGGAACACTCCACCACACACCTGCTCGTCGGTTCTGTGGAACAGGTGATGGCCGGGTTCAATCGGCGATGCTGCGAAACGGCGGCGTTCTTTGACATCAGGAAAGCCTTCGACAGGGTATGGCACGCTAGCCTCAGGCGAAAACTTGCAAAACAGCCGTTTCCAAATTGGCAGCGCCGCTTGCTAACATCATACCCGAGAGGAAGGACTTTCTGTGTCACCTGGGGACGCGCGCTGTCACAGCCGAAACTGGCCCACGCAGGCGTGTCGCAAGGATTGGTGATCGGACCGATACTTTTTAATCTATACACGGCGGACCTCTCGGTGGACCATGGACGACATACCATGCTTGCCCTGTATGCGGATGACGCAGCAATAGTGACCACTTCGCGGAGAGCACACATGGCGGCAACATACCTGCAGCGAGCAGTAAACAAACTGCTGGAGTGGTACACCCTGTGGCGAATCAGCGTCAACAACGCAGAGACGATTCTTTTTTCACCTGGAGGACTGCGAGAACCAGAAGAAATCCTCGTGGGCACCGAGGAGGCGCCATGGAAGGAAGAGGTGACATATCTAGGCGTCATACTGTATAAAAGACTGACATTCAAAAGTCACGCCCTCGCTGCCACCAGGAAGGCCAGAGGAAGACGACTGCAACTCTCGCCGCTGCTGCGTTCACCATCCCTCTCTTTCAAGACAAAGACGTATCTATACGTGGCGGCAATTCGCCCAATCTTGATGTACGCTTCATCGGAATGGAGTGGCAGAATGACTCCGACGGCCTTCCACCACTTGGAGGTGACGGAAAGAGGGGCACTCAACAGTATACTGCGGCTTGGATGGAACCATGCAGCAGAAATTCTTCACGCCTTAATTGGAACTGCGCCCATCGGAGATGTCATCAAGACTCGCGCGACGGCGTTTTATGAGGAGCTTGAAGGTAAAAAAGGAGAGCACTTGCGGTCGATCGGCGGCTTAAAACCTGTCTCCTGGGAAAGCCACAAACACCCAAGAGCAGCAACCGGACGGGACGACGACCATCCACCATTTAAAAGGAAAAGGAGTTGATTGGACCCTCCTTCATCGACGGCTAAGCAGCCACAAACACAGCAGCTGAATGATTAAATCATCGGGCAGCTGCAAGCCAAGCGTCAAGAGGGAACGTTTTGGCAAAAAGAAGACGAGTAGAGGTTAGTTTGTTATCTGGCGGTGACCGGTAGGACACGAGGCTTCGGCTATGTTGCGCTTGTCGCGACAGCGTGTCCTATTGCTGACTCAAATTCGGACTAGGGCTCTGCCTAGGTTACGAGTTTCGAGACCACGTCCACCCTGCCATACCCCCTTTCTTTTCGACGGACGAGGGCTCTGCCCAGGTTACGTGCTTCTTGACCGTGTCCACCCTGGCATACCCCCTTCCTTTCCGACGGGCGTGGGCTTTGCCAAGGTTACGTGTATCGTGACAACGTCCACCGTTCCATACTCCCTTCATTGCCGACAGAAGAGGGCCTCGCCCATGTTACAGTGCCTGTGACAGCGTTCACCGCTCCCGCATTCCTCGTTGGGACTTACCTTTGGACGAGGGCTCTGCCTGGGATGCGAGTCCCGTGACCCCGTCTATCTTGCCTTCACCTTTTCCCAGGTAATATTCTGCCATTTCAATTTTTCCGCACTGACGCTGGGTTGCCGAGGCTGTAGGCATCCATAATTTTCTTATACCTACGTAAATGGTGTAATTTGTCTGATGCTGCATAATATGCGATTGTTTGGGTAAGACTCGGTGTAATTATTCCGATCTTCCCCGATACCCTTTGTGTCGCACCAGAAACGCCCCTTGCGACAGTGTGTGTGTGCATTTGTGGGTCGCGGTAGTACAAGGGGTAGAGCGTCGGACTACTGACCGGAGGGCCTGGGTTCCATTCCCGGGCAAGCGTCTCTATAAATTTTCGGGTACCAGATCATCCGGGGAAACCATAACCGGCACAAGGGAAAAGAACTCTCCCCCCTACCCTGATGTGTGAATTTCACACTCCGTCGGGCTTTGTACTGGGTGAAATCTGACATTACCAAAGCGACCTTCGGGTGGTTTACTGTGTATTCAAGTATATGTATGTATACCTTTTGGCACTGTGAAACCATTGCAGTATTTCGGAAAGCTGACTATTTAACTTTACAGAAAATTTTCTACATTAGCTGATCTAAATAAATATGCATGTACGGGGGCTCTTTTTTCAACCAAATTGTTATTTACGGGGAACGTTCGGAGCGGATCTTTGATGCTCCGATTTCGGGACCTCTAAAACACGGATATTAAATGGTTCAATGCTGCGCAGCCGTTAAATAAGGTGGCCCTACCGCCTTGGCGGGACCCTTGAAGACGGGCCCGTGCCGAATCCGGTTTTACATTTGTAGTTCCCTGGATTTTGAAGTGCTCACTCAAGAATGTGCGTGGCGGAAGGGGAGAGAGGTGCGTGTCTGCGAAGATAGGTGTAGCACGCGGAGTAGATAGGTGCGCCGCGGAGAAACATTCCGTCGATGAGCGGGAAACGACAGCGGGGCGAGGCGATGTGGGGGAGAGGAGAGAGTGGAGATGCAGCAAACACGCCATATCGCCCTCCAAGTCTGCCCAGCTTTTTTAACAGGATCACTTTAATAAAAAAATGAAAAATCCGCCCATAAAAATTCCACAGCCCTGTTGGGAAATCTCGCGACGCGGAAAAAAGGGAGGGGAGCTTTTCGCGCGGCGAAGAGAAGGGGGTTGACAGGGAAGGTTGGCAGGGGTCGGCGGGAGGGGAGGGTGGCCCCGCGCGATGAAAAGGGGGGGGGGCAGCGGGCTCGAACATTCAGGCAACGCGTCCGTTGCAGGGAAAAAGGCTACGATCGCGAATTTGCATCATTCCACCGCTCCGAGTGCCCCCATCCCATAAGACCCGCCCAACCGCCAACCCCCGGCCAGCCCCCCGTCGAAACCGCCCGCGCACCCATTCTCATCCCCACCAACCCTCTCGCGGGGGGAAAATTAATTCGGAAAAATTGTGTGGGGCGCCGACTCTTTATTTATTTTTTTGGGACGATCGCCGCCTCTTCTCTCGGGGTCTTCGCAGGTGGGGGGGTGGGGGAAGTGGGGAGGGGACGTGACTCCCCCCTCCCCCTCTACTCCGCACCCACCGCATCCGGCTTAACGATATTCGCCCTGGTTACCCGCTCAATCCGCTGTTTCGAAAAGCTTGCTACAGGAATCTGCACGTGCTCTGGCTCCCATTACTCGGCGTTTACCGTCGCGGGGCGTGGGTGGGACCGTCGACGAACATAGTTACATCTACGTATTTGAGTGAGAATATTGTCTCCTCGTTGCCCTTCGTTCATATGTCAAAGAGTCTGCAATGTGGAGTTGTCCGCTCGAGTCCACTTCAGGTTTTAACTCTGGCCACGCTCTTCCCTAGGCTCGCATTTGCGTGCAGAATGGCCGCAAAGGAGGTTAACAGGGATAATACCCGTTTGTTCTATTTCGCAATGGTGCGTGCCCACGTAGGTGTGCGGAAGTATGGATCACCGATCCATTTACTCTTCTCCCGATCGAATCAGTCAGCAGTCACTTCGTAGTCGCATTTTTATAACTCGATAGATATTAGATATAATTGATAGATTGTCTATTTTGAGCGTGCACTTTCATGATAGAGGGACAATTGCAATGTATATTAGCGGATGACTCCGTGAAAAAGTTAATGTAGCGGTATCTCCCGAAGTTTCTTGGAATTTGCAAAAGTAGAACAGCCTAAGTGTTTAAAGTTGGCTTTAACCTCAAGGACTGTGGCGCATCGCGCACGACTACGAATGACTTTGGATGTACGGAATTTGGTCACAGCAGCTTGTTCCTTAAAAGCCCCCAAAATTTTGGAGAGTAAGCGGACGCTTCGATAGCTTAAATGGCTAAAGAAATCGGCCGGACGTCGAGGGATCCGGGTTCGAATCCCGGTCAGGGCGATTGATTTTTAAACTCTGAAATTGTTTCAATGTCTTAACATGAATGTTAGTGCCCTTTATGATCGCGCCAAATTATTTGTTCCGTCAAATTTTTCCAAGCCAAATTTCTCCCACTGTTTTCTGCTAGGTAAGTCATCACTTCTTAGCAGTCCCGAATTCTGTCCATTTTTATTCATGGCTATTACTATTCAAGGAATTTACAAACGAGACTGTTTCTTTCCATCCATTCAAAGAACTCCACCGTTCCTTCCGATTCGCCCTCAACACTCCATTCCTTCTCAGTATATCGCACCTTGAAGTCGGGTTGTAAATTTCAATTCGAAAGGCCTCGTAAATGGGAGTATTGAGAAAATTGGAAGTATTAATTGGATGCAGCATTAACGGCACTATTTTTGTATTTAATAGTACCCTGAAAGCCACCGCTAGGGTTTTTAGCAGGGTTTGAATCGCATTAAATCCCATAAGTAACAATTTCGATGAAATTAAAAAAATGTTGCAATTGCTACTTTTCTTTCTGCGCACTACAAAACGTGATACTTACCAGTTGAAACTGGAGAAGTAGGAATGCAACATTTCCATCCTTCTGTAATGGGTTATTATGTGTCACCGTTGTTTGGGTGTTGTGTGAGGGGATATTTTCATTCTTTATAGCATTAATGAAAGCAACATTTCTTTCATAATTCTTCCCTTTTTACCTTCCAAGGTATGTTGCCTGTTAATGAAGTTTTTTGGTCTATCACTCCAAAGAAATGTCGATGATGGTATGATGGCTATATATCAGTTTTGGCTCATTCATATTAATGCGGGAAAAAATATTTTTGAAATAAGCGTAGCTAATACTTTTCATTCAAATCATTTTATCCCCAAAAACGGTGTGAAATCAGTACTAAAAGTTTATTTATGCAGTTCAATCTAATTTCCAGCTAATTTATTGTATTTATAGAAACCTTGCTATTTTACCGGTAAGAGTATCATTATGGTTAAATCTTAAAAATGAATTCTTGGCAATATTAACTATCGAGGTTTATTATATATACATGCATACACACACACACACATATATATATATATATATATATATATATATATATATATATATATTGCGCGAGCATTGATTCAATAGTATTATTAGCGAAATAACTTAATTTTTAATAAAAGTAGCAGTTTCAGGTTTAACTTTGTGGAATGCCTTCATTATGAGGGTAAAAAGAAACTTAACATTTCCACAATAAAGATTTAATACTTCACGACCATGGTTTCGATGCTTTGTATTATCATCATCTGCGCGTAGCATCAAAACCATGGTCGTGAAATAATAAATCCTTTTGGTGGAAATGTTAAGTTTCTTTTTACCCTCTTAATTTTTAATATTGACCAAGCATGTGCTAAAAACGCTACTTGCTGTTGCTTTTTCGTTATCAGTAAATACATTGCCAAGTATTCGCCTAGTTGTCATTCGATTGGTTCAAATAATGAAATACCTATATGGGGTTATGAACCTTAGAATAGTGTAACTTTTTCAGGAATTTGAGAGACAGAAAAATTATATCCATAATGTTGTCAGCAAATTAATATCCAGGAAGCACTAATGGTTATGCCAATTTTAATTTTAAGACCGAGGTAAATCATTTGATTTATTTTAAATTAAAGAAAATTGTCCATTACCGATGCTATCAGAAATGTGCCTATTTCACATTGAAAATGGCGTGGTTTCTCTGAGGGGTTTTCCATATTGCTGGGTGCGCACCGCAGAACCGTGGAAAGTAAAGAGCTCGCGAAGGATAATGTTATGTAAAAGCCCATAACACCACTGCTCCTCACCAACAGTAATTAAACTTATCAAACTTTAAATATCTCATTTGGAAATTTATTCATTAAATCTGCGTTATCGTGAGTACCATTGTGCTTGAGTCCGGAAAAGACTTAAGTTACATCTTTTGTATACTTAATGCAAAATTATATTTATGAAGGCCTTCATAGCGATGATATTGGTTGTGTCACAGAAATTATGTCAAATAGTTTATGGCATCACTGTGCTGTGGGAGCAAATGCCCCATATATGATTAGCCGCATGATAGCATAATAAGCGATAGTTCATAATTATACAGCCATGAAGGGCTTCATGAATGTGTGGCCCGGAAATGGACGAAGCCCTGAAGTAGCCCGGAGAGTGGTAATGATGAGATATGCCTCGAACGTAAGCGCAAAATTTCGGAGAACGCGGTGTCTCAGAGGGCAGCGTGCCCGGCAAACACACGTCCTCTTCGTAAGAGGCTCTCATTGAATTCTTTCTTGGTGCTAAAGTTTTCAGTTTTTTCTTTTCAAACACAATAGTGATTAACAATTGTAATTCATTCAATGAGAGGGCTCATCTCTGAAAATAATTAGTATCATGAAATGCCACAATGAGCTATCCTTTTTGATGCAATTGTGCTGTAAGAGTGTGGTGGAATGTTTAATTATGATAGTCACCGAGATATCGATGTGAAAAAAATTCGGGATTAAATATATAGCATTCCAAACAGAAAAATTATGGCCAAAGTTGCACAGCAGAAAAGTTTTAATATCTCCATTCCCTCAGAAAATAAAAGGATAGAAATGGCTGGTGATCAAACCGTCACAATCACATGTGACCCCATGTCAAATGTAATTATGACGGCTTACGGAGTTGTGTATACGTAAAGGATATTGATATATATTCGTCTTGTTCATTTAAATTGGGCAAACGAAAATGATCACTTTATATATAATTGTTTTTTTCCGCTATGCTAAAGAAATAGCTGACTAAAGAAATTAAAAAAATGCAAAATTCAGTGTCCCATTAATGCTGTGTTGTTTGCTTATCTATGCTCCAACTTCATTTGCGTAGAGACTTGTCTGAAATATTTCTTAAATTTTACGTAAGTTGTTAATCACTCGCTATACATGAAGTCACAATCATCGCTGCAAGGAAAAATTAATGAAATATAGTGAGAAGGTTTGCATCAAAACTGTGTTTAGCCGACGAGATGTGTAGTTTAATTGTAATTACATGAGTATATTACGCATGGTGACATTTGCGATGTTTATTCAATATTAATCCCATTCTGGAAATACAATTGCACAGCTTTTAAGTGCGAGTGTGTGTGTATATATATATAGGCAGGAGGAACTGTCCTTATATATATATATATATATATATATATATATATATATATATATATATATATATATATATATATATATATATGTGTTCAAGGACAGTTCCTCCTGCCACTATCGTGACTGAATGGACGGCTCCGCTATGAAAGGTTCTACGGAATATTTTATGAAATTTCTCTTTCATTGTGAATGAACTAAGCAAGAATTGACGAAATGTTCTTCCATAAAAATTTTATGAAGGCTGTTGAGTTAGAAAATGTAACTATGTCGTTTGGATTTAATGCTTAATGTAACCAAGTTGTGGATATGTGCTTACAATTCAAATGTGTATCCTGTTATCATGAGCAAAAAACGATTCTGGACATCATCTGATTATCCACCAGTTGTATTATGGGATTTGATTACATTGAATTACATAAATCTTAATTATTTTCTTATCGACAAAGCTTTGGGTAAATATTTACATTGTTTTTTATTGCGTATTTCATGGTTTTATTAAAGTTCGTTCTGAATTTTCAATGAGGTGTCACCACAAAAAAATGGGAAACCATATTTTTTTCATTTAATAAATGTAAACAATATATTTCAATTAAATATTTGGTACTCTAATTGTTAAAGTACCAACATATTAGTTAAAGCTGTTGTCAAAAGCACGGCCCAATATGTCTTCCATAGTTTAAGTTAAAATTAATTCGCTCGCTAATTCAATCGTAAAAGCTTGAATTTATCCTACCCACAAAGCCAAGAGATAACTCTCGGTCAAAAATAACCCGCAAGCAAATGTGTTAGTTGCACATGTACCACACCTCGTGCTAAACCCAATGGCGTGCGAAATTCACTCTTCAGGAGAGCAGATCCATAGTTTCCCCCCTCCCAACTGCCTCCCTGAGAGATCCATTTCATGAAAAATCCACCTGGACAGCATATCCTGGATACATTGTTCCAGGAGCGGCAAGCGGATATGAACCCGCAATTACACTTGGCATCTGGGGAATTTAATACGACCACTCTGCTATCGATTTCTTAAACACTCGCTCCATTACGTATAAACAGTACTATCCCATTTGCCCTTTGCATTCGTTGCAAGAGTGCATGGGAGGTAAGTGCGCGGCAGGGAGGGAGGATGTGTGTGCAGCGAGGGAAGGGAGAGGACGGGTGAGACGGAAGGGCTGCACAAAGGAAGTGAATCCATTCACTTTGGAGCCTTTCCTTTCGGTTGACACACTTACATCTACACAATTATATTTCGAAAGACTCCATAAGGGCGAGCGGGCAATAGACACATTTACAGACATGAGTTCATATATACCTGTGTACGTCATTCTTATAATTACTGAGGAATATAAGCATATACGAGTATTCATGCGCCTAAGCCTCGGAATCGTGTACTGCGCTTTGCTGTGATAATTGGCTATGGGCAAAGCGTCCTCGCTCGAAGGGATGTTTGGAAGCATCAATCGTGGAGATTGAATCGTCAATGTCGGGGGGGGGGGGAGATTGGTGCTGAGGCGGTCACTTGGTGGGAGAAAGGAGCAAACGAAGGGCGAGAGATCAAGCAGGCGCACTCACTGGACCAAAAAAGAACCATCCAGCATACAAATTTATGTGCGTGCAACGAACATATGACTTACTTGCCCTCCCGTTCGTGTCTCTCTCTCCCTCTCCGGGCGAGGGGGGGGTGAGGAGAGTGGCGGCGGGATGAGGTGGACAAGAGACGGGAGTTGCGAAAGCGTGAGGTAAAGAAAAGACAATCCCGGGGAAATCTATTTTTCTCTTCTAGGCAGAGAGGCGACGATGGTTGCGGGCCGGTTCGAGCAGTCCCTTTGATCCGCTGTGTATCTTATGGCGCTCATCCGGTTAACGTATTCAAAGGAAGCGGGAGGGGTGTAGGGCGGGGTGGTCGGAGGATTTGGGGGCGCGGAATAAGAAGAATATTAATGAGAGGAAAAGTCAAGGGTGAATAATTCACCAGGATGGAAAATGTGTCGGCGCCCCTCCCAGGTTCGTCTCCCCTTTCGGTCCGCCTCCACCCCTCCTCTCCGTGACGTGTCTCCCTCCCGTCGTCCACTCCGCGGGGGAGCAGGGTGCCGCACCCAGCAGGGGAGAGGGGGGCCCGGGCAAGGAGAGAGCGCCGGTGGAGGGGCCGCGGGTGGTGGGGGGAGGAGTGGGGGGAGAGGATGGAACTGGACTGTAGATTCCAGATGTAGGAATGTCTTTTGAAAAGGAACAATTCCAAGTAACACAGTCGCATAACTGTTTGCTACCTGGTTTGTGCACACAAGGGTATAAGATGATTGAATTATCTTTATAATTAGCATATTTGATCAATCCAATGATTAATAAGTCGGTTATAATCCCTGCTGAGATAATATCTTCGTTTAGTTTTAGAAAGTGACCGTAGTCCTAATTATTTTATCCACAAAAGTAGATTTCGAATGACTCCTAACCTATTAAGACAGTTTCTTGGGCCCATGAGATTTCTTCCAAGATAAACTCTTCTTTTCTTAGAATAGTTCCCGTCAAACATATAATCAGTTACCCCTTTTAAAATACAACAATATCAAAGTGACCAGGTCTCGGTCGGGGCGAATGTTTTTTCACTTTGAGTCGCAGTAGTAGTTGTAGTCCTACATCCCCCGTAGTTCTTTGAATTCCTTTAGAAATATTTCAGCCATTTCCTTGATGTTTTTTTGTCATATAGGGTGACTTTTTCATTAAAAAAGTTTTCATATACGTCTATATCTCCATATGTACCTAACGATGCAACATAAAGGTGCATGGCAGGTGGCGCAAGCGCCAAGTACCAGGTGCACCAAGGAGAGCAAGGGTGTTTACAGGGTTATAAAAAGGGAAAATAATCGACTGCAAACTCCAATGAAGAAGTGCATGGTGGTTCAGATAAATTAGATAGCCATTCAAATGTTGAACTATCGGTACTGGTAAAAGTTTTATAAGATAGATCTTTTCGTTAGGAGGAGTGCGTCTTTCCTCTATTTTGCAAATGGAAGTGCAGTTAATTTTGAACCCTTTAGGTTGTATATGCACTGACTATAATGATCTTATTAAACGACACTCACAGAATAACATTCCAATGACACACTCCACCACCAATGGGATTTGAACGGGATTAATCGGCTCAGAATGCCAGTTCCACAGCTGATTAACCTATTCAGTCCACTAAATTTTCCTTTCAACCTGGAAATAGGAAAACTTTTGCATTGAAATTGGACGTAAAGGTAAAAAAGGATGCATTTTTTGAGAATTGAAGTAAGAAAATCAATATTTCCCACAATTGCCTTAATTTGCGTTCCGGGGAGGTTCCAATTGATGGCAGTCAGGCGAATGTCAGAACTGGTTGTGATTCATCCCCGGTTATATTAAGTAAATTTATAACTGCACGCACGGAACTGGAGCCAGGTGTATCCGTGGGCCGCATACGTTTTTATTATATACTTTACATTCTCGTCTGAAGGAAGCCATATATCACATCGAGCTACTGAAATAAATTTAGCCCTCGTTTTAAAAACTCAGTTTGCTTAAGCGATGAGTTAGAAGCCGTGATCTTGTCTCGGCATTTCAATAAAATACCAAAATATTTATGCGGAATAGAATAATTACCTCAACCATTATTCAACTACTTCGAAAGATAAGTACCTCAATATTTATGCATGATTAGAGTTATGTGTAATATTCGTATTATAAAAGAATGGTTTCAACTGTTTGTCAGAGATTAATAGATAGTATGTGATGGATTGAAATTTCTGAAAACTAATACACTTATTTAAGGTAGTCCGACTATTTTAATTTAATTCATTCCATACCAAATTTTTGCCAATAAATATTTCTCGATTTCCGAATGTTATATTATGTGTTTTTTAACTTCCATCTAAACAACATTTCCGTCACACTTTGCATCCATCTTAGCCGGAAGTGAACTGAGGACTGAAATATTTCTTTCAATTCAATGCATCCGGGAATACACTCTTTATTTAAAATTAGGAGGAAGCTTTTCCTCGTCCAAATTTAAATTGGAAATGCGTATCCGGGTTGAGCATAAAATTTGCACTAATATACGTAATGGCATTGAACAGAACAAAAATTAGCGGGGAATGGGGGAAAAGTTAATGATAAAATCTCCTTCTGCGATCTTCAACAGAGAAATGAAGCGTTGAGTGGCAAATTGACCCACTGAGGGAAAGGGAAGTTCACAATTTCACTCATGTACGTGGTTGAGGAAGTTTCCCTGTGATGGTATGGTGAATTTTGTTCAAAGTCGGGTTATTCGGCGAAGACGAGTTTCCTCTCTGCCAGCGCCACAGGCACAAGGTGCGGGTAACTGCGGAGAGAGGGAGGGAAAGAAACGAGGGATAGAATGGAGTGACAGGAAGGGGTCATCGAGGGCAGGGAACACAGGGAGGGCAGCGTGGGAGGAGATAGAGAGAAATTTGTTTTGGCCAGCTTTGGGGTCATGGGGTAGACGATCGTTCGCGGTCACCACCTTGATGCCGGTCGCGAGGTGATCCTCTCGTGCACCGAGATTCCCCGCTCCTCTCCAAATGTATTCTACGTTGCACTTGCCTTCTGACTCTCCTCACAAAAAGTATTCCCCGGCGAGCAGTAGCGACGACGAAAAAACTTTTTAGGTAAATGACTCCATTCAAAATTCAGCGTGGGGAAGTTAGTTGTTAAAGATAGTCTATGCTGCTGGAGGTATCTTTTATATAGGGCTCCGGAAACTGATGCGCATTTTGAAGGACTTCTGGATCCACTGAGATCCTATTAGGATTTGAAATGGTTTCATTGTCTTGAGACTTTTCCAAGAGGACCGCGAAAGGTTTTCAAGTCCATTTTCACGAGAAAAGATTAAGAAAACACCTAAATATCCTGAATGAATATTTTGACTTTGCAAAGAGCTTTTAAAAAGGGCTGAAGCAAGTTCGGTACAGCAGTGTTTGAGGTAATGCTGTCCCTGATGTTTATATTATTCAATTGTCTATTTCCAATTTGCATAACCAGTTGTAGTGAAACTTGACCGCCTTTTAGAGACTCCATTGCCCAACTACATTAATCCATTTATCAGGCTTATGTGCAATAACAGTATTTTTTATGGAGTCACAATTCTTGTTGGCACTATAGAAAATAAAACTCTGGATGAAACCGAAAATGAAAATGTGTTTTTATTCAGGCGAGGGGGAATTTCAACATGCAATGATGCACTTGCTCATAATCCAAACATTACTAATCTCGTCGCAGAATTATTCTCCGTAACAGCAGCAACGCTCCATTACCCTAAAGGCCTTGGAAAAACTTGAGCGTCGATTATTCAATCGTTTAATCTATTCCAGCCTTAGCACTCATTCCTTTTCTCCGATGCGAAGGGCTCCTGGGATTTTTTTCTCCCTCGTAAGAATATCACGCAAAGTTTATCGCTTAATAATTTTAGTCACGCAAACTTTGGCACAGATATGTTGGTCAAGATTCTTTCTGTTGCGTGTGTTGATTATGGTGGCAAATATTGAGTAAGGTGATGCCATAGATGGCCTATACTAATGCATAATCAGATTTATTTAGAAAACGTATAACACTTGATGAATAAATTTTAAATGATGATGTATGATTAGTAATGCATATTTATCCATTGGATATTTATGTTTGAAAAATTACAGGAAGGCAGTAGAAAAGAAAGCTTGTGGCAGGAAAGAATAGATAAGATACATAATTAAATTTGGAGCGGCACGTATCGAATTTCAGTAATCGGGTGTGAGAAGGCAGAAACATCTTAAAAGCTCTAAAAGTAATATAGGAAATTCAACCATTCGAAACGAATCGAACCGCTACAAAAAAAGTTACAGAAACACGGAAAACTAATTAGAGCAGCTGTATAGTATAGAACCTTACCCAAAATTGAATATTGCAGCAGAGAATTGGGGCGGCGGGTGAAGGAGAAGGGGGAGGGGGAGGATTCGCCGAGGACGCAGGAGGGGTGATGATATGTAAATGTCTCCGGTCACCATCTTCCGTCCGAAAAGGATCGGTAGCTGCCGGAGGAATATTGTTAAAGCTTCCATTACTTTATTTCAGTTTCTTGTCTCCGTTTTCCTCCTAAGAGCTCCTACTCCTATGCATTTAGTTCTCTTTTGTATCGAGATTTAAATTTGCATTTCTTATGCTGTTTTTCAATGATTCTTATTCTTTATTTTATCCGGCGAAATCATTTCCAGCTCTTCTGACGTAAGGTTTTGATATTCCATGTTTCCATGAATCCACTCTGTACCACAGTTCAGATATACATTCCAATGTCATTCCACGTACTTTGAAATGTCAATTCCTTTGGGCCGTGGAATTTTGTTTCACCCTGGGATCTTTATTGGAGCTATTGAAATTTGTTGAATATTGACGCCATCCTTCATCACCCTATTTGACGTCGCTCTCCTTCGTGAAAAGAGGAAAGATGGCACTCTATCTAGACGTTTCGTTTTAGCTTCCCTTGTCGGCATTACAGAATTTCAGGTTACTTTCTCTTCACATTCGTGCTGCATCCTTTTATGGCGTTTGGTCTATTTCATTCAAGAATGTCAGGCGATCATTGTATGGTAAATTGAACAGCACATGTGACATTGATTTAGTATTTCCTTCACAATTCACATAATTTTTCCAATTTCCAATAATTTATTGTCTCTCACAGCGCATGCCCAAGAATGACATTTCAGTCTGCGAATGTTTTTTATAGTGGTGTTAGACGATAAGGGAATTAGTCACCATATTCTTTCAGAATCCGATTTGTTTTCCCATAAATATTCTGAAATAGTTGTTGTTAACGCTGTAGTGCTTAATATTCTGGATGTATGTAATTTCAAACCTGAAGTTCAGCGATCCCAGAACCTTTTAGCCCTCTTTTTGCTTCTATCCCTTCGTAGGTATTTTTCACCTTCTACTTCTTGTACCTGGAGCCCCTTTGTTATGCAAATTGCCAAAAACTTCGATGCACGTTTACTACTTCATTCAAATATAACCGCTTCCTGTTACCTGTAGCTGGAACCATTATTTAATACTGCACCAGTTGAGCTTCCATAGATTTATTTTGGTTTTTGCTCCCATTCCAGAATGAGTACTATGAGGACTTTGCATGCGGAGTCCACAGCTGGGATCTCCTGACTTCTTCCGTGGATAAGTTGTGTGAAATTAGATCACCACAGTCGTATCCTTCCCTTTAGAAAATGTAGATTTCTTGCATTCACACTTATATAATACGCGCTTGAGTACTGGTAAGTGTATGGAGAATTGAGGATGCAATACCAAGCGTAGTCACATACTTTGCAGGTTATCAGAGACCTAGTCGTATAGGGTTAAGCAAGGGCACAGGAAGAAATGAGAACATTTGCATTCCACAATGAAAGAAAGAGGACAAGAATCACAATTATTTTAAAAGCATTTACATTACGTATTCTCATGGTCGAGGTGGCAGTACGGTTAATGTCAAGTAATCCTCGTTGTGCCTTGTCTTCTTTGACGCTGAAAAAGGAGGAGGGGACGATGCTTTTAATTGGTTTTCCCGGTTGACATTTCTTGATCTGAATTATATTAACTTTGAAATTTGTGCCAAACAGTTGCCTGCGTATGAAACAACTCGAAAGCAGATTCAGATAGTTACAGCTAAGGTTGACTGGATATATATTTCAGGATGGATAGGACAGTTTTTTACTGTCTAAAATTATTCATTGAGCTCAGAATATATTATTATTCATTCAGCTCAGAATATTGTACCGTTTTAGGGTTAGATGAAGTTTTGAAAAGCATCATTCAGGATATCAACCCAGGCCCTTCAGTCTCTAGCAGAACGCTCAACGTAATGAGATACTTTGCAATTTCAAAGCGTAAAAATAATAATAATATAGTGTGCATTATGGAGCAATCCCCTTCTTTGAGCTTCATTACTACATTCATTTCATTCCTTGCATGATGCACCTATAAAAGCACTCGTAAATAATAATTAATCACATTTTCCTGCAATTGTCCAAGACTGGTTTGATTTGACGATAGTCTTTTAGAAAAATACTTTCGTTTTTATATCCACCGGAATTATGCTCTGCATCAGTAATATTTTTCTGGCTGCCACTGCGATACCCCTAATGCGTGGTACCCATTCCCTGAGTGTATTAATTAACAAAAAGCTCCGGTACACCTGAGGAAAAACCATTCTTTTTAATTATACATTAGCTTTCATTAAGTTCTCTTATCATTGAATAAATCTTAATAATATAGCATATTTTTCAGCTAAGCGTAATTATCTGTACTATTAGATTCTGTGTCTGGGATAAATTTTGTAACAAAATGCTCATGCTAGTATCAAGACATCACATATCTCCATGATAGTTATGGAGATAATGAAATTTCAACAACCAAGTTACCTAATATGTAATAAACGAAATGATTTGAAAAAACATATATTTATTATAAAGGGCATTTATAATAAACTTGCAAAAAGCTATTAATTTCTTCCGCCTCTCGAAAATGAGTGTACTCCTTTTGCAGGAAAGATATTCAAGAAACCATTTCTTGCTCGTATGCATAGTAAAATTTATTATAATTGCTCATTATTCCTTTAAAGTCAATTCTTATATTAATCACTAAAGAAAATTCGGTAATGTACACACGTCTTTCTCTGGCTATGAATGTCAAACTCTGTTTAAATGAATTTCCAAAGAAACAATCTATCTCGTCATGAATTTGATTTCCCCAGCTGCTCACGCACGTATTCCTGGAGCGCATTCTTCCCTTGCTGCTGCTTCCCGGGGTTTTCCCTGTACGACCACTGCTTTCCATCGGCCCATTATGATTCTCTCATTTTTATTTCTTTCCCTTAAATTTTCAACTAATGTCCTCTTCTTTTATTTCCACTGCCGCATGGTTGGACTTACGCGTCTTCCTTCTGGCTGCGTCTGCCACCCCTAATACTTTAATCATCAGAATTCCAATTTTGTAGTGCCATGACGAATTAACTATTTTTATTTATTCTTTCCTAAACACAGTGTGATTCCTAAAATTACGACAACTACTGCTACTATCTTCTTGTCGTTTCCTGAGCATAATGATACAGTGCTCATTATCCGCTGTCCCTGAAATTATCTGCTCCGATAACATTTGTATCACTGAATAATAACTAGTCTAAACCCATTCATTTCCCCCATTGCATTTTCCAACTTGTCATTTGCTCACTATACTTCCGATGCAATGCCTGATGTTTCCTATAATTCAACGGAAAATCTTGTTTTAAACATCGTTTTACTTCCCGAATTGTTTACTGGGAAAATATAATACCGAGTGTACGCACCGATTTTTCATTATTCACAAAATCCAGGTAATTACCATTTGAAAACTCTAACATTGCGAGTTCGTCTTTTTGAAAATAGCAAACGCTTTTATGGAATTTAAAGGGACAAAGTCATTTGGCACACTCCTAGCAGTTAAAGAGAGATTTGAAAAACGCGATGGCTATCATGATTAAAAGATGACTATCCGTATATTCAGCACAAGTATTGCTTAAAATCAAAGTTCTTCCCGAAGAAAAAAAAATTATTAACATGAGTCCCAACAGTTATAAAGATCATTATTTAGTTTATCTTCTTTCATAGGACACTTTATGTTAACATATTTATATCCGCGTTGAGATCAAGCCAAGACTTTTAATTTAGGTCACTCTTTATGTATAAAGTGTTCAGTTCTCACAGTCCTCTTCCTCTTTTATTTAATTTTTTCAGTAATGTGTTTCGAGATTAATTATTAATTAATCTTTATCAATTCAATTATTATTAGGTAATCTACAGGTTAAGGTAGTTTTTTTGATGGACACAACTACCAAATAAATATTTTGCGACTCCTAACAAAACACAATCCAGTAACCTACTCTACATCAGGTCCCTCTGCATCTCTGAGTACTTTCTTCCTCCCTTCATCCCGTCCAACATCCTTATCCTGTTCCTTCCCTTTCCTCGTTTGCCTAATATCCTCCCCTCTATTACAGCCTTCAACATCCCGATGCCGATCAATACGCCCTTCATCAATTTTTCATGCCTCCATAGGATTTTTCCCAACAAACCCTTTTTTTCGCCCACCATACCAAGTACTTCCTCGTTTGTTCTCTTCTCTGTCCATTTCACTTTCTCCATTCATCTCCACATCACATTTCAAAAGCCTCCAATCTACGTCTTTCCTCCTGCTTCAATGGCCACGTCTCCGCGCCGTACATAGCTACACTCCATATCAATGTTATTACAAGTATTTTCTTAATATTCTTACTAAACGTCCCCGTCATCAACTCCCTCCTCCTTGTAAAAGCCTTTTTGCCTAGCGCAATTCTTCTCCCTACGTCCCTACTACTTTGACCGTGTTTGTCCAAAACACTACCGATGCCCTAAACTGTTCTACCTGCTCTATTTTTTGCCCACCTATTTTAATGTTAAGCTTGGCCTTTTTCTTTCTAGAAAATCGCATAACCTTTGTTTTATTAATATTGATTCTCATCCCATACCTGTCGCACTGAATTTCCAATTCACTCAGCAATGCTTGCACCCCTTGGCTGACTGACAAACTAAAGCTTGGTCATCAGCCAACCTAACTGATTTTACGAATTCCCCGCCCACCTTCATTCCTACCTCCAGGTCTTCCCATGCCTCTTTAATGAATTCCTCTTCATACAGGTTGAACAGCAACGGTGATAATAGGCAACCCTGCCTTACACATCTTCATAACACTGCCCAACCGGACTCCCCGTTTCCCACCCGCACCTGAGCAGTCTGAGACATGTACAGGTAGCGGATTAGCCTCCTTTCCCTCCAATCTATTCCTATTTTCTGCAATATACTCATTAGTTTTTCCCAATTCACTCTATCATTCGCTTTTTCGAAATCTACAAAACGGGTAAATATCTTCCGATTGTATTCTATATTCCCTTTCGATTAGTTATCTCTTTACTGCAATGGCATGACGCGTACCTCTCGCCTTCCTAAACCCAAACTGATCATCCCCTGAGTAATCATTTCCCACACTCTTTATCCTTTTTTTTATGATCCTTTGAAAAACTTTAGCTGCGTGGGATATCAAACTTATCGTCCTGTAGTCCTCACATGATGTGGCCTTTACCTTTTTCGGAAAAGGAACTAAAACTGATCTCACAAAGTCTTCCGGCCAGATTCCTTCCTCATAGATACTACGATTCAGCCCATATATCCTCTTCCTCCCACATTTTCCGCTTAACGTCATATTCTCCTATTGGAAAATCTCGTGATCTTGTTGTGCTTACATATTCGTCCCCTGCCTTTAGCAGATAAGTTTGATCGTTCGTCAAATTTACTGATTTTATAAATTCTCTAACTATTTTCATCACTGTCACCTGCTAGTCTCCCTTTCCTCTTTTGCCATTACATTCAAATTTGCGCTGAGAAGACACTGATAATAGTGACCATCCCTGCCTTTCTCCCCTCGTTCATTGTTCACCATTTAAAAATTAATCCTGAAAAAAGTGACATATTTAACGTGCGCCCGTCGCTTGATTCTACATCTTTATAAAAAGAGTTCATATCATCTCGAATCAAGATTTTTTTATTTTCTGCTTTAAAATTTATGCATTATTTGACGTAAATCATTGATTTAGCGCGAGTAGTATAACCGTGATAGTAAATATTTTTAGGACTAGGTCGTCTCATTGCATGCATTTCGCGGGACGACTTCCTCATATCAATGTCCAAATGACTTTCTGAGCCCACTTGAAAACGTTTTTGCGACAACCAATCGCTCATCAAATATTTACAACAAGTAACCGGGTGAATTGGTTTTGAATGAACGGCGTGAAACGTCTGTGTCGTCCGAAGTCCGCGCAGCTGATCGTATCCATGCGAAATCAAATCCGAAGCATGAAAAGAGAATGATAGAATGAATGAATGACGAGTGTCGGGGATGACGAGCAATCGCTTCCCACCATGGCAGTTGGACGCGAGAAAGTGCGGTCTTTTGATGAAGTTTGCCGCTTTGGAAACATATTGTCATGGATGGCTTTCGAGGGACGAAAACATTGAATCACGGTCAGGGTTCGGAGGTGATTCGCGCGGCGGTGTCGCCATTCCTCGAACCCCTAAATCAAACGAACGAGAGGGGGCAGTGATGGACACCGCCCATCGGAGGGGAGAGACGAAGGCGCCTCTCGCGTTTGCCAGGATCGCAACTGTCGGATGAGCGGTGGACTTGCGCGGGATTACTGCTTTGCCATGGGAGCGAATCAGAGGCGTCTGTTACTTGCTTGCTGACTTACAAGATGTGGAATTCACCGATTCCCAAGTCAAATTGCTATCCCATTGCCCTATAATAAAGCCAAGAGAGTATCCTTTGAGTAAGTGTACGATACAACCCATGGGGCTGGAATGAAATCGAAGGGAGTCACGTGTAGATTAGCAGTAGCCTAAGAAGGTTTTCCACGAAGATACCAGCACAGTGCCCAAAGAGGAATGTATGAAAGCATTTAGTTGAGAAATGTTTTGACCTTATGCAGAGAGTTGCTTGAATGTCAGACTAGGGGTGAATGACTGAATTCAATAGCTAGAAATGGAGGAGACTGCTGAAGGTCAATTGGCGATAAAGTGAAGAAGTGCAGTTAAAAAATAGGAGAAGTTGACGAACAGGAGCGAAATAATGAGATAGAGTCCAGCTGGATTGGTCGCACGTTGATGCGAATGGGATTGAATAGAAACAAATGAGAGAGAATACGAAGGGATATTTTTGTGCGCCAAATATGTAGGGATGTCGGATGGAAAAGCTATGCGTATCAGGCCAGATTAGCTAAAAGATGAGAAAAAATTGTTGCATCTGAGGGGTGCAATTAATCAATCCTTTTCTTGGAAACCGAATAGGACCCCTTTGTTTCCTATGGGGCGAACGGTTTTGTGGACGTGCCTGAAAGTGAAAAGCTACAGATTCTTCGAGAGGGATGCATTCGAGATTGCGTGGCAACGGGAAATATTTGAGAGAGCAACAGTTCATTGTGCCTGTTTTTTCGTGAGTTTTGGGGAAGGGTGTGAGGCCGCCTTTCGTTTGCGTATTTTCGTTCGAGGGAGATGTTTCAGCTCACTTTGGAGAATATGCAATTATTTTGTGTGTTAGCCTCGTGATTGTCCCATTCTCCGGAGAATGAATTTTGTCCCTTTCCAATATCAAATGAGCAATGCGTTTTCTTTCCTATCTGATCGCTTTGCCACCAGGGTGGCTCATATTACTGATTCACTTCACTACAAGGTACATACGGTTGGTGATCTAACACCCCCCGCCACACGCCCTTGCGGCGGCTTGCGGGGTGTTATGTAGATGTAGCGTCCTCTTCATCACTGTTTGTCCGAGGTAAAAGTTGATGGCCAATTTCTAGATATGGGTAAATATTTTTCATCAATTCTTTATCTTTGTATTTCTTCTATGCTGAACTTGTGATTTATACTCAAGCTCCTGGGTTCAAAGAATGGAAACATCTATCAGTTAATGTTGACAGCCCGATCACAGTATACAAGGCGAAATGCATCGCTACATTATGTCCTAGAAAAGAGCTCATCGAGAAAATTACGAGCTAATAACGCGGATATGGAAAAAACTGTTTGCGTCAATTTGAATTTTAAGTTTATGTTAATTCTATCGATGAATTAAACGAGAACGAAATAATATTCGGATTTTAGCAAGTGAGGGAAGAAAATACAATTTTTACCTTTTAAACTTCTTTTCAGAGAATTGATTTTTACATGAAATCTGCCAATTGATTTGAAAATAGTTCTCAAACGAGCAGGTTAAAACTGCTACATGTTTTAATGTACTTTTTCCGAAAATTTAATTAAAAAGCACACATGATATGGCAGTATAAATCACAAATAATATCTCGGAACCTGTCTTAAAATTAAACCTTATATGAAAAATATAAAGAATAAAATCTCTTCTATCAATATGTCAACATTTTTATCAAACCAATAAATTAGGTATTAATGTTTGTAAAATATTTACTGTATTAATTGTTGTTAAAAATAACACTGCTCTAACCACTTCCATTGGTAAACAACTTTTTAAAACATTCCGGTTTCACCGCCCTAATTCAAAAGCTACGTAATCCCTTTCCACGGGATTAGTGTCCTTTTAACTAATCCCAAAAAACTGCGAATAGAATAGGACATCCACCCGTTATGCTCCAATCTTTTATAAATTGTGACTCTCTATATTGGTCAATAAATTATCTCCTATAGCTGATAAACAATATTTACGATACACCTTATAATGACAATACAATGTTGAAACCGAATTGCGAAAATGTAGAATAATAATGGAAATTTATTGCGGAGATTATCTATCAAATTCTCATTTTCAGCATATGTAGACCAATCATATTAGGATTGTAGAGTATGTAATAGGCATTGAATCACTGACCAGTCTATGTATATATTCCTGCCTAGTTTCTTGCGCGTAGCGTCTTTCGTCCCCTGCTGGATTCCATTATGACTTGAAAACGGGTTTGAACTCTGAACTCTAGCGTTGAGACACGCAAGGAAGGGAAGCGCATTGTTCCCAAGGCTCCATCATTTCCATTTTCATGCCTGGAAGGATACTCAAGCGAAGTAAGACCCGCCACAGTCATTCCAGGGTCCACTCGCGCTACATTCACGCGCCCCTCATCCAATACGCGCCCGTGGCCATCAATCGAGGGCGCAAGCGGCATTCCTTCGAAGCCGCTCGGTCCAGACGCCCGATCTCGGTACCATGCGAACGGGAGGGATTAGGAGACGGCATTCCACGTCCGAGGCCATCCAGCGGGCCGCGCGGGCGAGCGGCAAATGTTTTTGAGTTGCTTAAGAGCGGAGGCGAGAGGCAAATAGGGCAGTGACGGATGGAGAAGACGTCAGGTCTAGTCCACTTTTTAAATTAATATTTGAAACTCCCTAATTAACTCAATTTTTTCGTTAGAGAAAATAATGTCGGCTGGCTGAGGGAATGTATAATATATGCCCTTGAGAGAAAGTGGAGAGAGATAGCTGGAAGGTAGCGGTGGTGGACGCAGGGGGGTGGGGGATCTCAGTAAGGGGAGGAGGGATAGAGTGGCGAGGGCAGGGAAAGATACAACCCGCAGTCTCCCGGCAACCAGAGCAGCCGTGCCAAGCATATTCCTAAATACGCCATCCAGACGCAACACCCCTCTCCCACAAACCATCCCTTCTTCGCAAAAATTCTCAGTCATCCCCTCCCTCCCGAACCCTTTCATCTCCCCGCTCTCCGATTCGCATCCGCCCTGCTCCCACCACGTGTGTGTGTGTGTGCGTGTGTAGGTGCGAGCGACTTCTTAGTGTGTGCTCCTAGCGGCGCCAAATGCCTCACGCGGCTCATACGCCGGCGCTCTTCCTGCATGTATGCGATATAAGTATTAGTGTGTATCTTTCTGCATTAAAATTGGGCCCAGAATATTAGAAATTGTAACCATGCATAAATGGGTCTTACATATACGGTTCGCGGTAGTCCAGTGGGGAGAGCGTTGGACTGCTGATCAGAGGGTCCCGGGTTCGCTTCCCGGGCAAGGCACTCTGAGCACCTGCAGCTCCACCCAAGATTTGCAAATTTTCGGGTAACAGATCTGCCTGGTAAACCAAAACCGGCACAGAAAAAGGAACTGGCCCCCCTACCCTTAATGTGTGAATTTTCACACGCCGTATAGGGCTCAGTACTCGGTTATCTCTACCAGAACCTACTAAACCGACATTCCGGTTGATTACTGTGTTTGTTTTTTATGTGTATATATATACATATGTGTATATAAATATATATATATATATATATATATATATATATATATATATATATATATATATATATATATTAATATGTGTGTATATATATACATATGTGTATATATATATATATATATATATATATATATATATATATATATACACATATGTATATGTCCCTCCCTGGACTACAACCTTGACGTGGTGGAATGGCTTGTGCGTTCGGATGACCCCTAGAGCTGTGCTGGCGGGAGCAATAATAATTGCTCATGGTAGGGACACCTATTCTAGATAGATCGACGGTTAGGAGCCAGACGAAAGGTAGTCAACGCAGTATCTGTTCCTCAGTTAGGCGGCTGCAATAGCGTCTGACCCCAGTGGGGCGGCCAGTAAGTGATGGTGTCACGTTAAAAAGACTATTGAGGAAGGCAACGAAAAACCACCTCAATTATCATTCCCAAGATTTAAATGATGTACAATACAGAGAATTTGAGTCCTGGCAACTACAAAGCTCGGCCCCATCGGCCGTGTGTCGTACTCGGCAGCGGGGGAGGCAAGGCTTCCGCGGTCGTCATCCCACAAAACCCTTGCAAGGTAAAACCGGCAGCAGCAGGAGAGAAGACGCAGAAGAAGAAGACCACATTACTAACAATAAGAACTTGGAATGTTAGGACAATAATGAAGGAAGGGAAACTGGAGACTTTTTAAGCGAAAGATGGAAAGGGGATATATAGTTATTTTAGGTCCATGCGAGGTGAGATGGAAAGCTAGATGGATAGCTAGGATTACTAAGGTGACAATTATAGAATAATATACAGTGAAGGGGACGAGAGCAAACGAGGGTTTTTCATAGTATTATGAAGAGGTATGAAGAAGCGTCGTTAACATAGAGTAGGTAACGGATATATTATTACTAGTAGAGATAAGAGCACAGCCGAGGAACTTGGTTATTATTCAGGTGTACATATCACCGAGCAACCATAAGGAAGAAGAGTTCGATAAAATATACGGTCGGTTAGAGGACGTAATCGCGTGTGTTTCAGCACGGAAATACTTGATAGTGATGGGAGATTAAAACGCGACAATAGGCAAAAGAAGAGATAGTGATGCCGTTGGGTACTACGGTTTAAGCTAGAGAAACGACCGCGGGGAGTTCTGCAGGAGAGAGGGGTTGGTCATCCCCAACACTAGGTTTAGACACCACAAAAGATGCAGGTATACATGGGAAATGCCAGGTGACTCAGAAAGGTATCTTCCACATTACATCCAGGTAAGAAACAGGTTTAGGAACAGTGTGATAAATTCGCATGGCTTCCCAGGAGCAGATACGGATTCGGACCACAATTTATGTGTTATGAAATGGTGCGTCCGTTTCAAAAAGATAAGGCAGGGGCGGCAAGTAAGAAAATGGAATGAAGAAGCATTAAAGGGTTTGAAAAGGAAGGAGGAAAAACTGGCGGTAGAGGAAATCATGTAGAATGGTAAAGAGCTAAGTACTACCGAAGAAAAATTAAAAAAGTATCAAGAAAGGGTTGTCTAAAGCCGCAAAAGACACTATTAGAACCGTTAACGCTAAAAGGACTAGGAAATCATGGATCACGATGATCACGATTGAAAGATGGATCGGCGGAGAAAATAGAAGATTCGAAATACAGAGTTAGGCAAAATGAAGTACAAAGAATGAAACATTAAATTCATGCAGGCAACAAATAAAGCGAAAGAAGTATGGTGGAAGACGCAGTGCGAGGATATGGAAAGTCTGCAGAGGAGCGGTGAAATCGGTGCGTTGTTCAGCAAAGTAAAATCGTTATCGGGAAGTAAGAAAGGGCGATCTATGCTAACAGTTAGAGATAAGGAGGGTAAGACAATAGTTGACACTGGGAAGCTCCAAGAGTGATGAAAGGAATATATAGAAGAACTGTATAGTTAAGACCTTCGACCAACAAAGTTAGACATTAAAAAAGAATATAACGTAGAGATAGATATCTTAGGTCCAGGCTAACTCGACGGTGAGAAATAAAGAGCATTAATGGAAGTGAAACTAAATAAAGCCGTGGAGGTGGAGATCTTTCCGGCGGAGCTATTGAATTGTTTAGGAAAATGTGGGAGGAAAGGCTATATGGGCTGATTCGTAGTATCTATGGCGAAGGAATCTTGCCGGAAGACTTTGTGAGATCAGTTTTTTTCCTATTCTGAAAAAGGTAAATGCTACATCATGTGAGGGCTACAGGACAATAAGTTTGATATCCAAGGCAGGTAAAGTTGTTCTCAGGATCATAAGCAAACACATAGAGAGTAGGTCAAATCATTACTTAGGGAATGATCAGTTTGGGTTTAGGAAGGGGAGAAGTGCGCGTGATACCATTGCAATAATGAGTTTATTAATCGAGAGGAATATAAAACACAACCAGGAGGTATTTGCTTGTTTCGTACGTTTCGAAAAAGCTTTTGATAGGATGAATTTGGAAAAACTAATTAGTTTATGGAGGCAAAAAGGAATAGATTGGAGAGAAAGAAGGCTAATCCGCAACCTGTACATGTCTCAGACTGCTCAAGTGCGAGTGGGGAACGGGGAGTTCGGATGGGCAGTGTTAGGAAGAGATGTAAGGCAGGGTAGCCCATTATCAGCGTTGCTGTTCAACCTGTATGCAGAGGAAATGATTAAAGAGGCATGGGAAGAACTGGAGGAAGGAATGAAAGTGGGCAGGGAATTCGTAAAATCATTTATGTTTGCTGATCATCAAGCTTTAGTTTGTCAGTCACCCAAAGGGTTGCAAGTATTGCTTAATGAATTGGAAATTCAGTGCGACAGGAATGGGATGAAAATCAATATTGATAAAACAAAAGTTGTACGATTTTTAAGAAATAAAAAGGCTAAGCTAAACATTAAAATAGGAGCGCAAAAACTAGAGCAGGTAGAACAGTTTACGTATCTCTGTAGTGTTTAGGATCAGCACGGTGGAAGTGGCAGGGACGTATGGAGAAGAATTGCACTGGGCAAAGAGGCTTTCACAAGGAGGGGGTAGTTGATGACAGGGACGTTGAGTAAGGATGCTAAGAAAAGACTCGTTAATACTCTGATATGAAGCGTAGCTATGTACGGCGCGGAAACGTGGACATTGGAGGCAGGAAAAGTGGTTGAAGGAGGTATTGACCGGCAGTGGGATGTTGAAGACAGTAATTGAAGGGAGAATGTTAGGCAAACGAGGAAAGGGAAGGAACGGGATAGGGATGTTGGACGTGATGAAGGGAGGAAGAAAGTACTCAAAGGTGAAGAGGGACCTAATTTAGATTAGAATGCTGGTGTTTTTAGAGGTCACAAATTATTTAATTAGTTTTTATGTCCATCCAAAAACCTACCTTAACCGATATATTACCTAATAATAATAATATACATTCTACCTCAAACGGTCCTGAAACCGTCAAACCAATACACTCATCCCCACAAACCAAAGTGCCCAAAATGCCCTAATCTTATCACTACTTTCTTCCACAGAACGCACGAAATTTAATATTTAATACGGACCCCTTCCCAATTATCAATAACACTCAGTCCACATCACTTTTATTCCCACATTGTCACTCTGATTCGTTTAAACGCCCGTCGAGCTTGCGATATATCTTCAAGTCAACAAAACCAACTGCGAGCACCCCCGTTTCTCCCCCGCCCCTATCCGCACCGTGCAACCGCTCACGCTGCAAATGTTGCCATCTTCTAAGACCCTCCCTCACACTTAGTACCAACTCTTAACCGGTCGTCAACTGTGCCTCAAATAATGTTATATATCGCCTCTCCTGTAACTTCTGCCTGGTCTCTACGTGAGCGAATGAGCGACCACACTTACCTTCCGCATGAATAACCACCGATATTCCACGAAATCTCCCACCTTCCTCAGTTATCCCATCCCCACTCACACTGCTTCCCACAACCAATCTTTTGACGACTGCTTCACTGTTTCAGTGATTGAAATCCTTCCCTAATCTGCTAGTATAATAGAGGTGGGAACCCGCGAGATGGTGCATATCTGGGTGACCCAGTCATTTAAACCGCCTGGACTGAACCAAGCTCACTGAATGCATCATATAGCTGCCTACTTATCTCCTACCAACCTGTTGTTCATTTCGAATTGGCCCCTTATCGCTCCTGCCCTCACCTCTCCCCCGCAGAAGATCACTTGGTAAATGTGGTGAAAGGGTCAAAGACAAATGTTATACGTCGTTGGTTAAGTCTCATTTATAATATGCTGCAAGTATATGGGATCCTCACGGAGTTGGATTATTAATAACCGAATTGGATCGCGTGCAGCGCAGAGGAGCTAGATTTATTAAACGTTGTTGTGATAAACACAGTAGGGTATCCAAAATATTAGAGCAGCTAGGCTGGGAATCCCTAACGGAGTGAAGGTTAAATTAGAGATTGAAGCTCTTGCATAAATTGGAAGGAGTTCTCTTTAGCAGTGATGTTGAAATTGTATTATTACCCCCATCGCACTACGATAGGAGAGTTCGTGTGAATAAAATTAATGAAAAAAAGTGTTTAATAGATTGATTTAAAATGTCATTTCTTTCCACGAACGATAAGGGATCAGAATAATATTGTCTGACCGCAGTAGGGTCGTACTGAGGTCAAAATTAGTATGGTGTGTATCCACCACCTGCCACAAACCCTAGCGGTGGCTGGTAGCGTACTTAAACAAAAAAATAAAGACTATATTTCATACTCGTTTCTTAGCTATTTGAGAGGGGAAGTCCTTGTGAGTAATATATATTGTGTTCAATATTTTCGCACCTGACGAGTGCCTCAATGTAGTGATAGTTCATATTTCATCTATAAATCAACCCTTAGGCTGCTTTTTAAGCAGTCAAGACATTTCAAAGAGCAAGCAAGCGTATAGGCAGCGCAAGATACAATCAGACACGCTACAGGTATCTCCCGCGTAAAAAATATCTAAAAAATAACTGACAGATAAAATTACCACTTTAATTATTGTTCACCGACTTCACCTTTTTTTGTCTTGGCAACCTCGAAAGAAATTTACCTTTTTCCTGCCGTTGAAACAACAGCAGCAGTTTATTCTTAGCTTTACTAAGGTAAAGCTAAGGGTAAATTTACTATTGATAGGGAAATGTTGTATGGTCTAGTATTCCAATACCTATCCCGAGACCTAAATAAGGGCCAAGTTTTAGTAAACACTACTCGACATATCTATGTAAAAAATACTGCCCGATTTGTATTCATTGGATATTTAGGTGGGCTAGTTTTAAATTTACATTGACAGTGTTGTATGGAAAAATTAATATTGTGACGAGATGTTAAAACGTAAATTTATATTATATTTTGTGACAGAATAGTGGTGCTTTCTATATAATTTATAAAAAAATTATAATCAGTCATATTTCCAGTACTTTGGAGATTTTGATGGCGATGCATCTATCCTCATTAAAGTAAAGTACTTTTCTTAAAATATTTTGGGCTTACCTCAAATAAATTTCTCTTGTGTAAGAGCATTTCACAGTTTGGAAGAGATGACAATCCTTTGGAAGAGAAAGCGGTATAATATCTGCTAATTGGAAGGCGAGTGCGATGGCTGATACATCTTACAGGTCACTTAGTTTTAGAGTATCTTGGACAATGCCACTTGAGTGGGCGAGAGGAAAAGAGTGTTGTTTCTCTCTCTCTTGAGAGAGAGAAACGATTGCTTTAGTATTTCGTATTTAGTGCATGTATTTCGTTTCAAAAATATAATTACAGGAAGGGAAGGAAATTGCCTTGGTATTTACTTTCTTCCGCAGTCCGTGTGCAATCGTTAAAAAAGAGAGGTACCAGAGGCGATTTGACTCGGAGGCAACAGGTTTGACGGCAGCGTTCCGGAGAAGGGCGGAGGAATCGGCTAAATCTATCGCCCGTCATTTGAACGATCATATCATAATAAGCCTAATCACCAAAATACAAGGGCTAAAAATCCGTGGTCCGCCCATTGATCGTCGTCACATTGAATGGTAGTGGTGGTTTACTCTGCGTCCGATGGATGGACTGTCTTTCTTCGGCTTAATTATTACCCTGAGTGCCAAATTTGACCACGTAAGAGGCACCCGGTTTCCTTTGTCGGTTTCGTTTCCGTTGCTCTTTTTAGGGCTACAGTGGTTTTTCCATGTGCGGCTAGCCTTCGGCCCCTCCCAAATAACGCGCTCATTCACTCAATCGAACGATCTTTTCCGGTTTCAGTTCCGGCAATATATTATTGGTTTGGTCGCTTTTAAATGCCTGGGACCTTTGTGGAAGGTCAGCCGGCCGCTGCCCTCAGCGTAATCTCCGGCTGACGGCTCCGTTCTGCAGCGATGCCCTTCTTGTTAACGAAGACCTAATTGTTCTCATTCTCTGTTTTTTAATGTTTTCTAATTTTTATTGCTAAAATCTGAAGGAAAGTGTGAATTTGCATTCATCTCAAGTCTCGACTTCTTTCTCCCTGGCTTGAGCTCCATTTATTCAAATGCTTCCCTCATTCAGTAAGAGGTAACCATTTAAAAAGTATAGAAAATTGGATTTCATGGTAGAAACTTTGATTTGGGAACATTTCAGCTTACATGGGATTAGATATTCATGACGAGATGAGTTAAAACATGATGTGGAGATTGGAGACGTGGTCAATGAAAGTAGAACGTAAAAGTAAATTGAAGGCTTTTGTTGTGTGAAAGTAAATAAAGATAGAGTGATAAAATGGTAGCAATAAAACAAACGAAGTAATGGCGGGCATATTAGGAAAAGGAAGAGGTACGGTGATAGAAATTGGGAGGAAACGGTATCGGAGATGAAAATTGAGGAGGCCGAGAGATGTGGAAGGCGGCCTTGAGCATTGATTGGGTGACCGCGGCAGAGGGAGGAAAGGCGAGGTGAATGTGGACAGCGCGAAAGGAAGCTGGAGGTGTGTGGAGATCAAATATTGTTTATTATAAGGTCAGATTTTGGTGACTTTATTGTAATTATAAGTGGATCACAGAAGCGAGTTCCGTTGCTGTTGTCTTTTCGGATGGACCGAGATGATCGTTCTCTGTCGCAATCGGTCTCGAGTGGGGTCGTTGAGGGATGAGGCTGTTCGCTCCTTTTCCTTCGTCAGGCAAGCTTCAAAACTCCGTGATCTCCTCCATTTCTTTTTTGCTTATTTTGTTTAAACATGTTTTTACCCTTGTATTTTTACTGTCTCTAATCTTAATGTCATGTTTTTTGCTTTAATTACGTTAGCTAAAAAATATAACTGGCGGAGAGGCTTCTTCTTGCAAAGAAATATCCAGCTGTTTGGCGAAATCCCTATTTGCTTGAACCAATCGGGTTGCCAGGTTTAGCCATTCCACTTTAAAGCGGTAAATATAAAATAAACCTGTGAGAGGCATACTTTTAGCTTGAGAGCAGCAATGAACTGAGATTATTTATTTGTATTTGGTGAAACAAATGTTCATGCGGACAGCTAATTTAATGGAGCCCTTTGGGCTCAACTTTGAGCATGAAAGATATCGTGATATTATGCTTATGTTTTCGAAATTCATTTTCAGATACAATAAACAGGAAATGGACACCTGTTTGTTAAATACTCCTCTATTTATTTCCTCAGCGATTCATTTATTTTTCAAATTAGTATTCTTACGCTTATCCTCTTCATTCCCTCGGCAGCCTATGATTTAAATGCTGTTAGGACCACAAATATTTCACCACTCCTGGAATAATTGTGTGACTAGATTTTTTCATTTCACTTTCATTCTCTTCTAAAAGGAGTATACGATGCTTAAGGCAGGGAAAATTCCTTTCGTGATTTGATAATGAACTGTTATGCAATCTATAAATTTTCGTATTTGGCAATGGATAACCATATCCCTTTTGGGGTGCTCTGGTAGGGATCATGATATTCATGCCTGCTACATCAAAGGAATCCTTTGTGGACAGTTATTGGATTAGTATATCGCCCGTGGGCGATCCAGGAAAATCTTTCAGTTACCCTCGCGATTCCCCAAAAGGGTAATTCCGCCGAATTTCTCCATCAACCCAAATTCTGGTCTCGATTCACTGCTTTCAGCTGTGGTTTGCGTAACTCTGTCCCCGCGCGATTAGGAAAGGACAAGTATCTGTATACTGGAAATAAATTCCCCGTTCGCCGGTCCACTCGGGTTCTCATTCATTCAAAAGGAAGGCTCGAGGTCGGAAGTTTGGTTTATTCATCCCTCCTAGACGAGGAGGTTAGTTACATAACCTCTAATTGAACGCATGTCTATTTTTCTTGCTGTATTCACTCGTCTGTCCGTCTGCATTCGTCGAATCGACGACCCGTGCTCCGAGGTGAGCAGAGGAAGACTGCTTGCTTGGCCTGGATGCGAACACAGGTGATGTGAATGTGTATCCCTGGGGAATTTCTCGGGAGGAACTCGCGAAATGTAAACTAGCTGCACGTGGTCATCGAGGAGTAAAGTTCTTCAGATCCCCTTAACCAGGGTGGTGAATGCATGAATAAAAATTTAAAATCCTCTGCATGCAATTACAAATGCTCCAGACAAGTTATGTTACGCGCATCACTTTGTTGGTCGTTTCTTCTTAATCTTCTCTAATCAATCTTAATTACAGCCGTAGCCAATTTGGAATAATTTTGAAAATCGCGACGTCCTCACGAATAAGGAACCACTGCGAAGAACCCCGTCGCCATCCGGAGCATCTAGTAAAAAATTAACGAGAGTTTGAAAATTGGAAAACATTTCATCTACCGAGAAACTTATCCGCCAAATTTGATCGTGGATAAAATCACGTCTTGGTGCTGTTTTCCCGCTGCACATTACCCCACACGATGAATGAACTAGTGTCCAGGGATACCAGAGCACGGAGCATGGTTTTCTGTTGATCTTCTAAATCCTATTCTTCTATGGGGTAACAGCCTCGTGCAGTGATGATAATACCACGGATTTGAGGCGGAAAACATCAAAGGAAAATACTTCGGTGGATTCTAACCCTTGGAGGAAAAATTTGTGTCTGCGCTTAATGAAATCCAAACATAATGATATTTTAATTTAATCGTGCAATCATGTTTAATGCCAAAAATATATATATAATTTTCTATTAACTCACCCAAACCTTTAGTTTCCCCCCGCCACACGCCCTTGCGGCGGCTTGCGGGGTATTATGTAGATGTAGATGTTTAGTTGGCGCAATAAAATGGTATCAATATGGTAACATTTTCAAGATAACGTATATTCTACTGCAATGAAACGTTTTCTTGCTTCTAATTAATTTAGATTGTACTTGACGCTGGTGATTACTTTGCCTGACAAAAATTTACAGAGTCAAAAGAGATTAGCGTTCTGGACACGAATATCAAAAACGGTAAAGGATGTTTATTAAGTATTTTGCAAAATTTATTGTGGGTGAAAAATAAGCTATGAATTTAGCCACACTTAAGATACCCAGGTGTATATTTTTCTTGAAATCGTGCATAAGAAAATTCATTTAGTTTCTGGAACCTCTTTAGACGTGACTACATATTTCCATTTTTCTGATTACTTCTGATTCTTGCCATTGCAAAGAAGCTTGTGTCTTACAAATCATTATTATACGCCCAGTAATCCGTTCAAAAATATATTCGATGCCGCTGAGTAGTGAGTTTGGCTTTTGGCTGTTCATCGACCCATCGTTTCTCCATACCGCATAAATGTCTGCCTTTTAATGTTTCGGTATTTTCATTTCAAATCTATTCCTCACTTATACTACGTAGAATATCGCTGGTGCTGTTCGAAGGAATTGCATGTTGAAGTTTAATTTGATAGGAGTGGCAGGGGAATTATTTTCATGATTTGAGATTTTGATACAGAAAATAATCTTAATTGGTAATACGAAACTTCACTTCCAATTTCGATTGAAAGCTCTTCTGCTCAGAGAATGTTTAGTTTTTATCATTTCGTAATGACAAGGCCCATAATTTTTTGTGCACAGTGTTTTAGGTCAAATCGATATAAGTTAACTAATGAAAGGTATGCAAATGCAAGTGTGCAAGTGTGTAAGTATGCAGTATGCAGTATCGACCCCTTTAACTTATCATGCAACAACTTCACCACCCAAGCTTTATCCCACCTTTCAGTAAACTAAAATTTTCCCCGGTCCATGCTTGGTTCTCGTTGTTATTGCTATGCTGTTATTGTCTTTTGTCCTCTTTAAAGTTTGTTATATTTTTCAGTGTAAAATGGCGCTACTACTGTGTGGGAATAATGTTTTAAAATAAATAAATAAATAATTGATAGGCAATTTAATATTATCATATTCTCTGCACAATTTGATGTATTTGATAAATTCGAAATGAAAAATAGTAACTTTGTGATTCCACTGCAAATTTTTTGTTGCGAGACGACTCGTGTTTCGACGTTCAACGTCATCTTCAGGTGACCACTCTGACGGATATTCATCTATATCTATTACCCTGCGGTTGGGGCGGGGAGGTGAGAGGGTCGGAGGGTGGGGTTGGGGAGGGAATTGAGCAATGATAGTTGGAGGGAAGGGTAGAAAACATGAGGCACCCTATGCGGAGCGTTCCTCCTATTGGTGGAGGAAAGTGGGTGGGTTTTAACGGTGGATGGATGTCCGTCAGAGTTGTCACCTGAAGATGACGTTGAACGTCGAAACCCGGGTCGTCTCGTAATAAAAAAATTTTTCTGTGAAATCACGTAGGTTTTCCAATATGAATCGATTCCGTAAAGTTACGCCGGAAGCCATCTACATCTACATCTACATCTACATAATACCCCGCAAGCCGCTGCAAGGGCGTGTGGCGGGGGGTGTTAGGTCACCAACCGTAAAAAGGAAAAATACCACATGCAAAAAAACATCACGGAAAATTACACCCACAGCAGCGCACACACTCATGCAAAAATCCCTTCATCCAATACTCATGCAAACATATATACCGCAAAACAACTAAAAAACTGCACCCCATGATGCAGCACGAAAGCCATCCTACAACACGGAAGCCAGGACACAACAAGCAAGAAATTGAAACACCACATGAAAATGCACCACGAAACACTCTACCCCCAAAGAGTCTCTAAAAGGCAGGGAATGCGACCCAACGTTGCAGGTAGCAGGAATTTGCCCCCGCGGAGAGGGACGAGGGATTGAAATCCAAGCCATCAATTGATATATTCGGGTTTGATGTTACATTGGCCTGTTTTAAGGTCAAAGTAAGCGAAATTATTTCAATCTATGCCACAATTTCGGAGTGTAAAAATCATTCGCCTTGATTTAGATAAAACTGGTCTATAATTCACCACTCTGCGTATTTTCTAATTTTTCTGTCCTCAAAATTGTTCCAACATCCCAAGTTCCTATTCTAACTGATTTGGTGATATTCTGCGTTTTCTATGCTTTTTCTGTCGTAGGTTTTGATTTTCAAAGTAACTGTTAACAGTGTATTTGCAAGTTAGTAAGGTCAGTCAGGCCCCAGTAATTTCAGGTCTGCTTTTCACATATTGATCTGACTTAAACTTTATTTTTGGTCTACCTCCGCTAATTTTACCCTCTTATTCTTCGTCTCTTAATATTCTTTAACCTACGGACCATTTTTTATCCAAAAGAATGAGACTCTCCTGGTTTGAGGTGTTTTCTCTCATTCTTCATCCATCCTCCTTAAATGCGTTCGAAGTCGGTCATTGACGCAGTCCTCCGTCACGTCTATAGGAGCTATGGTAATTGCGTTTTATGTTTCCTTTTCTATTTTCTTACAGACTCACCTTCAGCCAACCAAATCGTAATGCAAGGAATTCAATATCGCTTAATACAGTAATATTTTTATTTATTACCCGAATGATAACAATTTTCCTAAAAATATATGTTAAAGAATGTATATTCTTTCCATCTCCAAATAATATTTCTGGTAATATCTAAAGTTTTCTGCGAGAGCTGCATGGTTTGATGGCACTATGAGACTGAACTCGGTGACCAATTTTGGGCTATGAGGATTATTGGGCATTAGTTAGGTTCTTTGCAGCTCCCTACTCGGGAACAAGGCAAGAAAGGGTTTCAAAACGTAATTATTTCGTCAATAAAGGCGAGAGCTTGGAATTCCGTTGCTATCATTTGAGACGCCAAGTTTATGATTGCTCTTTTATTTCGAATGAGCACATGTCGATCCGCTTTCCGGCAACCCTTTAGTGCCTCCCTCCTCTTTCTCTCGCTCTCAACGATATTTCGTGCGAACGTTTTCACTGGGAAACAGAAGAGGATGAGTGGGGCGAGAATGGGTGAATGTGTTTAATAAAAGCCCATACCTTGCTCCTCCCTCTCGCCCGCTCACTCACTCACTCACTGACTCACTCGCTCAGTTACATTGTTCCCAGATTAGAAATTCTTTTCGCCATCGTGTGTAGCGGCGCCGCAGTCGCTGGCCTCTATTTTTATTGCACCCGCCTTGCCCATCCACTTCCGCCCTTGAAGCATAGCCCTCGAACGGCGGAGGGGGCGGGTGCTGGGGAGATATGGGACGAGGAATGAGGAGGGTGGTTCGTTGGTGAGAGAGGGGCAGGATGGGAATACTCGAAGCAGTTATGGGTGGGACGTATCCGCAACACCCATGGCTGTTGGAAAAGGGATTTCGGAACAAGTGCTGGTGAAAAATTTACAAGATAAAGCCCTGCAACACAAGGACGCTGCCACCCTTTTCCCATTTTCCAGATAGGAAGTTTTTTTTTCGGCACGATTCTCTTATACATTCCTCCCTTCAGCGCTGCCAGCACACACGAAAAAACACAAAAACCCTCCCCACCCTTCTCCCTCCCTCCCTAAAAACCCTGGCACCCTAAAATCAACTCCCGACGCTTTCCATTGCCCCCTCCTCTCTGGAAGGGAGCCCACTATCATGCTCCGTCATCTCTCCGTAACTGCAATCCTGAATTTGGAAAGCTGATTGCACTGTCAATGAAGGGTATGCAAGCGCAAATTACCGAGATGTGAGATCTTTACAGATTCAGAGCCATGCAATGCAATATTCGACCTTAAAGACTCATCACATTCTCGCAGGTTGGATGTCAGTGTACGGGTTCACGTTCGTATACGTTTGGATCAGAACTTAAGTCCTCCCTGATGGCCATAGAAGCAGAGCTTTAATTGCTTTCAGATGTGAAAAATACATTCGGATTGGGTGAAATATCATGACATTTGAAAAGCGTTGAAGGACTCAAGAGGTGTAACTTCCCGCTCACTGGGGTAAGTTTGGAAAAAAGGAAAAGGCGGACTTAGAACTCGTACTCCTGTCTGAGTAAGCATGACTAATAACAAATTCATCTTGTTCCTTCCTTCCATTTGAGCCCCCATTCCACGATCTAGATCCGCTCTTCAATCACTTTTTGCCTTATTTACAGCCGTAAACTTGCGATTCTCTCTTTGGATGATCATAAAAATATTCACCATGAAATGCAAAAGTGCCAAAATCAAATCCATAAAGTGCCAATCCCATTCATTTTCCTCTCGATTGAATCGACTTTTTTTAATATCTTAGAAATAATTTGTTAATGCGATTCTCGTTGGAATACCAGGAATCATCAGGGAATTAGAAACATTTTTCGCTCCTGCTATCTCATGATGCAAGATAGTGAATTTTTCAAGACTTTTATGAACTAACTGTATTCGCTTTTATGTTAAGTTAAAGTTTTTTCAACTAATTTTGTGGTTTAAAAATTGATGACGTGGTTATTTTACAAAAGAAAGGTTCATTCAAAAAGACCAGGTTTAGGATTGATGGGAATGGAAAGTATGTCAGCCTGAGTGAGTCGAGTTTTAAGTTAATACGGTTCCCTTGACTATTGAAGACAATTGGTGGTTGAATAGGGAAGTAAAGACACCTGATGAATGGCTAATTTGATCATATTGCTTCCACTATACATCCAGCTGTCTTAGGTATTTTCCTGAACATGTAAGAATAGCGCTCAACCGTGGAAATCGTCTCATGCCTAGGGAAATAAAACCCCTTTATTTAATGATCAAAAGTCAATAGACACCTAGAAAGAGTAATTGTTTGGTGTTTGAATGCCCCACTCTGGATTAACATTTTTAATTTCTGCGTGGCCCGACAACATTAGTTAAATTTTGACATTAAATTTTAAAAGTACCTGGAACCTAATAGCATGTGTGAAGCTTTATGGGACGTGGGCAAGTAAAGAATAATGTAGACGATTAAGTGGGCTAATTAGCTGAATTGAACGGATTCTTTTTCAATAATACGAAGAGTTTCACTGAATAGATGTGGTAGTACAACTAGGCCTCGGTTGAATACCCGAGAACGCCACCAGGTTACTTCAGGTTTACCTGTGTCATCTTCCGGATAACAGTACTACCTGGAAAACTGCGTTTGACCGAGGTTAAGGATCTAGCCTCCCTAGTTCGAAGTGGGAACTTCACACTCCATTGGACTCCACAACTCCACCCCCTAATGGGTAAACGCATGTTAATATGCATTACATGCTAGCGCGAACAAACATATGTTTGTGTATGAACCCATATAAAAGTGTTTGCATATAGGCATGTATATGTGTGTGTATATATATAAAAACCATAAGCACAGTAATAACCCGAAGGTCGGTTTGGTAGGTGATGGTAGAGTTAACCCAGAACTAAGCCTGACGGCGCGGGAAATTCACATTTCAAGGTAGGGGGGCCAGTTCCTTTCCCTGTGCCGGTTTTGTTTTCCCAGGAAGATCTGATACCCGAAAAATCACACAGCTTGGGTGTAGCTGCAGGTGCCCTGAGTGCCTTGCCTGGAAATCGAACCCGGTACCCTGCGGTCAGAGGTTCAGCGCTCTAATTCCAGGATTACCACGACCCATATATATATATATATATATATATATATATATATATATATATATATATATATATATATTGACCCTCCCCGGAATACTACCTTGACGTGATGGAAAGCCTCGTGCGTTCCGATGAGCCATAGAGCTGTGCTGGCAAGAGTAATATTAATTGTTCCTGGCAGGGTCACCCATGCCAGATAGGTCGACGGTTAGGAGCACGACGAAAGGTAGTTCAGGCAGCGTCTGTTCCTCAGTGAGGCGGCTGCAATGGCGTCTGACTCCAGTGGGGTGGCCAATAAGTGATGGTGTCACGTTAAAAACACTATTGAGGAAGGCAACGAAAAACCACCTCAATTATCATTCCCAAGATTTAAATGATGTACAATACAGAGATTTTGAGTCCTGGCAACTACAAAGCTCGGCCCAATCGGCCGTGTGTCGTCCCACGAAACCCCTGCAAGGGAAAACCAGCAGCAGCAGGAGAGAAAACGCAGGAGAAGAAGACCAAAGTATTTACAATAGGAATGTTAGGACAATGATGTGAACAGGGAAATTGGAGAATGTTAAGCGAGAGATGGAGAGGGGAAATATAGATATTTTACATCGATGCGATATTGCATGGAAGGATAGCGGGGATTACTGGAGTGATAATTATAGAATAATATACAGCGGCGGGAACGAGAGCCAACGAGGGGTTGCAATAGCATTAAATGAAGAGGTAGGAAGAAGCGTAGTTAACATAGAGTAGGTACGGTATATATTATTATTAGCAGAGATAAACGCAGAACCGACGAACTTAGTTATTATTAAGGTTGACATGCCACCGAGCAACTATAACTAAGAAGAGGTGGATAGGATATACGATCATGTAGAGGACATAATTGCGTGTGTTGCTGTAGGGTAACATTTGATAGTGATGGCGGATTGGGATGCGACGGTAGGCGAAGGAAGAGATGGTGATGAGGTCGGGGACTACGGTTAAGGCACGAGGAATGACCGCGGGAAGAAAGCAGTTGAGTTCTGCAGGAGACAGGGGTAAGTCATCACCAATACTTGGTTTAGACACCACAAAAGATGCCGGTATACATGGAAAATGCCAGGTGACTCAGAAAAGTATCAGCTAGATTATATCCTGGTTAGACTTAGGTTTAGGACCAGTGTGATAAACTCGCACAGCTTCCAGTGTGCGGATGCGTATTCCACAATTTGGTTCTTATGATATGTTGCGACCGTTTCAAAAGGATTAGAATAAAGGGGCGGCGGATGCTACAATGGCCACGTTTCTGCGCCGTACATAGCTACGCTCCATATCAAAATTTTTACGAGTCTAATCTTAATGTTTTTACTCAACGCAGCTTTCATCAAATCCCTCCTCCTTGTAAAAGCCTCCTTGCCTAGCGCATTTCTTCTCATTACGCCCATACTACTTTGACTGTGATGGTCCAAAACACTTCCGAGATACGTATACTCTACTACCTGCTCTAGGTTTTGCCCTCCTATTTTAGTGTTTTGCTTAGCATTTTTCTTTCTAGAAAATCGCATAACCTTTGTTTTAATGAAATTAAGAATATAAAGAAACTTTCCACTGTTCTTTATTAGCGTACAACCGGTTTCAACGCTCAAGCGTCATCATCAGGAGTACCTGATGATGACGCTTGAGCGTTCAAACCGGTTGTACGCTAATAAAGAACAGTGGAAAGTTACTTTGTATTCTTAATTTCATTAACATGAATTTCCACAAGGTTGAGCCAGAAACAATTGAACCTTTGTTTTATTATAATTGTTTCTCATCCCACATATATCGCTCTGAATTTCCAATTCACTAAGAAACTCTTGCAACCCCTTAGCTGACTTACAAACTAAAGCTTGGTCATCAGCAAACCTAACTGATGTTACAAATTCCCTGCTTACTTTCATTCTTACCTCCAATTATTCCTATGCCTCTTTAATCATTTCCTCTGCATACAGTTTGAACAGCAACGGTGATAATTGGTAACCTTGCCTGACACCTCTACCTAACACAGCCCTTCCAGGCTCCCCGTTCTCCACCCACACCTGAGCAGTCTGAGATATGTACAGGTTGCGGATTAGCTTTCTTTTCCTCCAATCTATTCCTATTTTCTTCCATATTTTAATGAGTTTTTCCCAATATATCCTATCAAACGGTTTTTCGAAATCTACGAAACAGGCAAATACCTCCTGGCTGTGTTCTTCATTCTTTTCGATCAATAATCTCATTACTGCAATGGCATCACGCGTACCTCTCCCCTTCCTAAACCTAAACTGATCATCCCCTAATCATTCAATAAGTAATCATATTCCCTACTCTCTATCCTTTTAATTATGATCCTGAGAACAACTTAGGCTGCGTGGGATATCAAACTCATTGCCCTGTAGTCCTCACATGATGTAGCGTTTACCTTTTTCGGAATAGGACCTAAAACTGATCTTACCAAGTCTTCCGGCCAGATTCCTTCCTCATAGATACCACGAATCAGCCAATTTAGCCTCTTTCTCCCACATTTTCCTGAACACTTCAATAGTACCGCGGGAATGGTATCCACTCCCAAGGCCTTATTTAGTTTCATCTTCCTTAATGCCCTTTCTATCTCGTTTTCGAGTGTGCCGGGACCTAAGCTATCTTCATCTGCGTCATGTTCCTTTTCAATGTCTAACTTTTTTGGTCGGAGTTCTTTTCCATACATTTCTTCCTTATATTCCTTCCATCTCTCTTGGATCTTTTCTGTGTCAAATATTACCTTACCCGCCTTATCTCTAACTGTTTTAATAGATCTCCCCTTCTGACTTCCTGATAAAGATTTAACGTTTCTGTACAGCGGACCAATTTCACCAATCCTCTGCAAAGGTATGTATATGTGGGGAGGGGAGAGGAGAGATTCGATGCCGTGCTCAAATTCTCGACTGAATGCGGTGATTTTTATCGCTCACGTCTCCGCGGAATGATCGCCATGCATTTCTCACTCCTACTTATTTTGTTATCTAAGGCTTACCCAGCAATCTATTGGAATTCACAGAGTCAAATTTCTCCCAATTGAAGCAGTATCTGCCGCCCGTATAAATGGAGAGGCCCATTGATATGGAGTGTGGTGTGGCCAAACGACTTCAGGAGCACTCTCTCTCTCTCCCTCCCTCTCTCTCTCCCTCCCTCTCTCTCTCCCTCCCTCTCTCTCTCCCCCTCTCTCTCTCCCCCTCTCTCTCTCCCCCCTCTCTCTCCCCCCTCTCTCTCTCTCACCCTCTCTCTCTCCCCCCCTCTCTCTCCCCCTCTCTCTCTCTCCCTCCCTCTTTCTCTCCCCCCTCTCTCTCCCCCCTCTCTCTCTCCCACCCTCTCTCTCTACCTCTCTCCCCCCTCTCTGTCTCTCTCTTTCTCTCTCTCTCTCTCTCTCCCCCTCTCTCTCTACCCCCCCTCTCTCTCTACCCCCTCCCCCCCTCACTTGCCCCCCCCCTCTCGCTCTCCTCTCTCTCCCCCTCTCTCTCCACCCCTCTCTCTCCCCCCTCTCTCTCTCCCTCCCTTCCCCCCTTTCTCTTTCTCTCTCTCTCTTTCTCTTTCTCTCTCTCTCTCTCTCTCCCTATCTCCCTCTCTCCCCCCCCCTCTCTCTCCCCTCCCCTCTTTCTCTCTCATCCCCCCTCTCTCCCCCTCTCTCCCCCCCTCTCTCCCCCCCTCTCTCTTCCCCCCTCTCTCTTCCCCCCTCTCTCTTCCCCCCTCTCTCTTCCCCCCTCTCTCTCTCCCTCCCTTCCCCCCTCTCTCTTTCTCTTTCTCTCTCTCTCTCTCCCTATCTCCCTCTCTCCCCCCCTCTGTCTCTCCCCTCCCCTCTTTCTCTCTCATCCCCTCTCTCTCTACCCCCCCTCTCTCCCACCCTCTCTCTTCCCCCCTCCTCTCTCCCTCCCTTCCCCCTTCTCTCTTTCTCTTTCTCTCTCTCCCCCTATCTCTCTCTCTCCCCCTATCTCCCTCTCTCCACCCCTCTCTATCTCCCCTCCCCTCTTTCTCTCTCATCCCCTCTCTCTCTCCCCCTCTCTCTCTCCCCCTCTCTCTCTCCCCCTCTCT